>NW_016803603.1:107733-125855 GCF_001698545.2 Rhinopithecus bieti
AATTATATAATAATTATAGTAAATAATTATCTATAATTTTATAATTATAGTATTATCTAATAGATAATTTTATAGTATATAAACATCTTTTTTTGACTAATTATATAATAAGTATGAGTGATCTGAAAAAGATACCTCTGGCCAGTTTCCAACATGCACATCAAAGCCAGTGGCCTGAATACAGCATAGGTCACTGTGGGTCCTATATCCTCGTGTCCTGACACAGAATCTCCTCTCACAGACTTGTCACAAAACAGACCAGAGCTATGAGCAGCTGATGTGAAAAGTTGAGCATTACACATGGGATCGTATATCACTGGCATCTGGCACAAATTGGGACTTACTGTGGGTTCTGAGAATCCCTTTCTTTAGCTCTCTGGTGGCTCACATGAGCCTAGTCTCACACCTTAATTTTGGAGAGGATACAATTGGAGCCATTGGAGATTCCCGGGAGCAGGAGAAAGTGAAGGGAGTTTTGATATGGGAAGGGCGTCTTTAATGCCTCTTACTGTGGCAGGACAGTTGGGCTCCTACCCTGGCTTTGTTTTGGTTATCTATATGACTCTGAGAAGCAACCCATCTGAGGCACAATTTCTGCATCTGTAATAAAATTTGTAAAATGGACCTTCAAACCCAAAAAGATTTTCTCTAACTGCCATTAAATTAGAGATAGGACAGAGTTTTCCTTAAAGGCACTGGCACTGGAAGACTAGATGCATTTTATGTGAAACTCTCATCACAGTACGTGGCTTGATGACATGTGATTAAGAAATGGCAGTCCAAGTTATGCTGCTTTACCTGTTGCCATGACTGGCATGGATGCATAGGTGTCTCTAAGCTCAGATCCTTACCTCTCTCTCCTCCTTACCTGTCTCAATCTCTACCGTAACTATATTTTAAAAGGTTCATAGACTGCTATCCTTGTTTTTAATTTTTTTTCAATTTTTGTTTTTGTTAGTGGCATGAGACTGGATGCCAAAAGACATCTTTCCTGGCCTTCCTTTATTCTTTCAAACCTGTGACAGCCCCTCCTAGATGAGAATGTAAAATGCAAAGGAATTACAGAAGAGGCATTGGGGGATATCACTTCTTGTAGTAGATGGGTTGATCACACCCAGGCGTTCACTGAAGGGGACCCTCTCTCTGGGACACCACCTCCGATCACCTTCCCTGTAAAGATGCCCATTTTACCTGGGGTCAAAAAGAAGAGCACAGCAAAGAGAAAGAGGAAAGTCCTCATGACTGGGAGCGTCTTGAGAGATCAGCGCCGTGTCCGTGAGGAAAGAGCAGCAAACATCCACATTTATACATTTCTCCAGACCAAGTAACATCTTGATCAGTGAGGCTTATCAGAAACGAGAGGATTTCCATGCTCTGCTGCGCAGAGCCCAGCCAACCTCAGTGGGTGTCACGCAGTCTACAGCTTATCATTTTTTCTGATTCTGGAAAGTTTTCAAGAAGGAAAGTGGGGATGAAGGGAGGACAGAGTAAGGCAGACACAGAAAAAGTAAAAAAATCTGGAGTCCAGCAGTTTGGTTTCTAATCCTAGCTGTGCTCCTGAACAGCTTTTGGTTTACTCATATGTAAAATGAGAGTAATTATACAATATCTCAATGCTTCAGTTAAGAGCTGATGAACCATAGTGGGGTGGAATCTGAATTCCAGATTCAGTCTTTTTGAGCTTTGCAAACTTGGCAAGGGGCTTGACCTAAGCATATATTTGTTATAAAAATGTGAATCTTGCTGTATGCTGCACGCTTTTTGTGCTGGGTCCTGCCATGCTGCCCACCTGTATCATGGCACCGTTGGCACAGCAAGGGGCTGGTAACCATCATGCCTTGCCCTAGACACTCAGGGCTTAGACACTCAACTTCAGTCCTTTGTATATTCACAACCAGGTCACTGTGAGGTGGATGGTTGCTGGAAGGGGATAGTAAGGGGGAGGCCAGGTGGGGCCCAGGGTGCCAAAAGTGAGGGACGAGTGGCTAAGAATACTCCCAGGAAGGTGAAAAGGGAAAGGTAGTCTGGAGTGCACATAAGCCATGCTTCCAAAGTCTCAGAGCATGCTCCACTGTCCCATCAGACTTATTTACAATGCATATATTCAAAGGTAAAGTTATTAAGACTTTCAAAACAGTGACTGCAGAGCATTAAACCCCAAGTTGAGGCAGAGAGCTGTGACTGCACTGGGCATTTACCTAGGAGGTTGGTCCTGATGCAGGCTATACAAAATGCCTAAAAGCTGAAAGCCCGGAGATTCAGCCCTATCCCCTATGTATACAGGCATTAGCTTGGATTCTGAATCTGAATTGTTTGCAAGTCACAGTAGCAACATAAAAATGAGTGCCTTCCTGCATAGGTCAGAAAAGGTTCATAGTGAATTAATGAACTTGAAAAAAAGTTTACAGAAAACTTAGGTTCAAGGCTGAATAGAGAGAAATGTGCAGGTAGTACTAGTGATAGTAGCCAGGAACTCTGCTAAGTACTTTATATACCTTATCTCAGCAAGCCTCTTAAATGCTCTGTGACTAAGTACCATAATTATATCTTCATTTTAAGGGTTAGGAAACTTGAGGTTCATCAAATTAAGCAACCTATCCAAGGTCATATACTTCGTAAGTCGTATACTTTGTAGTCTATATTTTAAAATTTTTTTACTTTACATTACAGAAATGAAGAACAGAACATCATGTAAATATAGGCAACAGGGTAGGAATAAGCAGAACTTATTTGAGGGGAAGATGGTATAAATCTTGCTTTTCATTCCACTTTTTTTGTGTGTTTTTTTGGTGTTTGTTGTTGTTGTTGTTGTTGTTGTTTTGAAACAGGATCTCGCTCCGTTGCCCAGGCTGGAGTGTAGTGGCATGCTTATGGCTCACTGCAGCCTAAAACTGCTGGCTCAGGCGATCCTCCCACATCAGCCTCCCAAGTAGCTGTGACTGCAGGTACATACCACTGTGCCTAGCAAATTAAAAACATTTATTTATTTATTTATTTATTTTTGTGGAGACAAGGTCTCACTGTGTTGCTCTGGCTGGTCTCAGAACTCCTGGTCTCAAGCAATCCACCTGCCTTAGCCTCCCCAAAAGCTATGATAATAGACATAAGCCACCCATCTGGGCCAATACCCATTTCCTTAATGAATTTAAAATATGCAGTAATTATGGCTTTGGTGTGTGAAGTGGTATCTTACAGGAAAGGGGACTCAGAACTAACTTGACAAAATGATTGCTACCCCTCCTTTTCTCCCTGTGATACTTGTAGACAATAAAAATGAAAGCTAGAAAAGTGAGAGTTCACATTTATTGAGTTCTTACATGGTACCAGGCCTCCTTCTAAGCATTCCACATGTTCAAAACGCTTTTGCGTTATAATCATACTAGATTCTTACAAAACCTTGAGAGGCAAGCAGAATTTGTGAGTGGGTTCTTATCTTCTCCCAGAAAACAGAAGCTGGAAGAGATGAAAGGAGTCACTAGCTTCTGGCCCCTGCATTAGTATGGTGGAAACTAGCGTGGCCCCTGCTCTTTCAACCTCTAGCCTGGTGTTCTTTCCACTACACCAGTTAGACTCCCCAAAATAAAAGGCTTTCTGGATGCCAAGGGTTATTATCCATGATATCATCCCTTGATCCTGGGAAATGGAGCATATAATTGTGCTTTTGTTGATTCGCTTCACTGATCAAGAGCATCTCCCCATTACTTTTAAATAAAAATGAGCCTCTCATTTGGGTCTTCTCAAGGAAATCCCAATCTCTATTCTGAAGAGTCTTCCCTAAAAGATGGCCCTGATCAGGAGGACATTTTATTTTGTATTTGCCATGTTCTTCATTTTGGTTCAACAGCCATCAGGTAAATAAAAATGGATGGGATTTTGATTGGGCAGATTATAAAGCCTGATGATTCTTCCATGTTTGACCTTAATGGTCAAGCTCTCATGGTGCCTGTCATGGGAATTTCTTAGACCTACAGTGACATTTTCTAAGAGCAAACTGCATATAGTATATATTTTTTGTAATTTGTTTTTGCTGGTTACCTGGAATGCTGGCCTTGAGAAATAGAATAAAGATTGCAACTCTGTGATCTATTGTCTCCTGATATACCATGTCACACGTGGAGTTGGGAATGTTTTATACAGTGTTAATTCCTGTGTTGATTTTAATTTTCAAAATGTATTTTGTTTTGAATTTAGGGTGCCAGGCAGGACTTGATTTTTCCGAACCATTTCCATCAGGTAAGTTAAATATCTTCTATATAATTATTTTTTCTCTCAGGAACTCTGGCTCTGTCAGCTCTCTCTGATGTCTGGAGACAAAGAGGGGACAGAGATAGTGGTGGAAACAGAATTGTCTGAAAAACCAGTTCACTAACTTGTCTTCTTCTCTTTTTCTTGTTCCAAGTATAATATTTGGATATATTTGATTTCATAGAAAAATATCTTTGTGACTGGACTGTAATTTGGCCATAGAGATTTGGACTCAGTGGCTTTTCCCACTAGCTGTTGGTGTTCACTAAACCAAGTTCTTAGATTTAGTCTTGTACCAGCCAATTAGCACTGCTCTGTGAACATGCCTGCCCATCTCTTGCAAGCTCTGCTTCTAAGTCTGGTAATAATATATGTCACAAATGCATGAGGTTAGTTGATGGAAGCTCAAATTAAAGAGTGAGGTTGCTTCAATGAAAACTCAGCACCATTGCAGAAAAGCTATTCATAACGAATAGCCCCCAGATCTTTTCTTTTTCTTTGAAGTCATCTTACACAGAAAGAGAGCACGTTGTAAACAAAACTAAAAGAAATATTGTAGACAAAGTTGAAAAGGTTTTAGACAGAATTTCAAAGTAATAAATATTAAGGTTGCTATTAGTACTTGAGTGTTTGCTCTGTACTAAGCATCCTGTTAAAAACTTTTCACGGAGTTTGTCATGTAATCCTCAAAACACTCCTATGTGGTAGGTATTATTATAAAAAAATTTGCATATAATATTCCATTTGATCCCTAAACTGATTTAAAAATGTAGTCAGGTGCTTCTAGAATGGCCACTGGACAAATGAGAATGCGGACCTTAAGAACCTGGCGATTACTAAGCCCAAACAAGAGTTGAACCTAAGTTTCTTAACTTCATCTTCAAGGAGCTTTTCAAAACCGCAATATACCCCTCCCATTTTTGTCTAGCAAACTTCACAGTCATATCAGGTATGTATTTTTATAGTTCTGTAATACGTATGTCTCTTTGTCTGCCTGTCATTTACTTTTGATCCCTGCAAGATTATAAACAGATAGTAGGAATTGTGATGATCTGTTGCTTAAAAACTAACTCTCCCCAACTCCCTACTGCAAAAGGCAGGACCTCTTTTTGAAAACTCTGGGCTCGTTCTTGAAAATATTCTTTGTAATCATACATACGAACTCTCCCTTCTTTTTGGTGGTTTTTGACCTCTTCCCCATTTCTAGACATTTTCTGGAAAGCTCCCTCAGCAGCTGTTTCTTGGCACAGGTAAGTTTGCTGTCTGTGAGTCGTGCAAGCTGGGTCGGGGAAAATGCAGGAAGGAGTGCTTGGAGAATGAGAAACCCGATGGAAGCTGCAGGCTGAACTTTCTCTGCTGCAGACAGAGGATCTGACAAACCAGACCAGCACACTTATGGCCATAGAAGCAGGCCTGGATATTCAAAGAAGTTCAAGAGAAGTTATGTGGTTTATCCAAATCACACAGTGAGTGAGTCTCAGAATCAGTCTCATTTCTTTCTCTCTTTGTTTTATTTTCATTTTATTGCTTATTTTTCAAAGATGACTTTCTTTTTTTTTTTTTTTTTTTTGAGATGGAGTCTCACTCTGTCACCCAGGCTGGAGTGCAGTGGCTCGATCTTGGCTCACTGCAACCTCTACCTCCCGGGTTCAAGCGATTCTCCTGCTTCAACCTCCCAAGTAGCTGGAACTATAGGCTCATGCTGCCATGCCCTGCTAATTTTTCTATTTTTACTAGAGACGGGGTTTCACCATGTTGGCAAGGCTGGTCTCGATCTCCTGACCTCAGTTGATCTGCCCGCCTCGGCCTCCCAAAGTGCTGGGATTATAGGAGATGACCTTTAAAAAAAATGTGTACCTAGTATCTGCTCAGTCAGATACCACTACTATGTATTTGTAGAGTACCTTATAATTTATGAAATATTTTCCATACTTCTCTCATATGACTCATGATTACCTTATGAGGTAGGTTTTATTGCTCCTATTTATATTTGAAAATATTGAGGCTCAAGAGGCTGTCAGTTCTTCAGAGCCATAGCTAGGATCCAGTAACTGGTGTGTACATTGCTGTCATGTTCTGTGTATCCATCTGTATGTACTAACTATGTTAATGGAGTAATAACTCTATCAAATACATTCTTTTTATATTCACATTGTTTCTTGGTTTGTCTACTGTCATTCATTGATTCTAGTACGTATGATGTATTTACCTGTGAAAGAAAATGGTTAGAGATTAACTTAAAATGTTCAACACAGAATGTACATAAATGGTTGACTGTATAACTTTTGCCTTGTGAAATAAAATCCAGCTTCACAAAATAAAGGTCAAAATTACCAGCCCTATGACCAGTGACTTAAACTTGGTTACTTAGTTTTAACGTATGAGACCAAGCAATGTTTTGTTTAACATTTGGGCCTATTATTTGTCTCTTTGTGCTCAAATCTGTTCCTTGTTTTTTTCTGCTTTGCTGAGTAAAATAGGAACTATTAAATGCAAACTACATTTTCTAGGCTTCCTGACTTCTGGCTAGTTTTGGTCAATGTAAGTGTCTCCTAGGAGAATGGAAGACTGAAGAAGGGAGGGCAGTGTGTATTTCTCCCCGACTCCCTCTCTTCTCCAGCAGTGGCTCTTCCCACTCAGCAAAGCCCCTGCTTTTCTGTCTTCTGCTCTCACTTGGCAGTCCCGCCGCAAGTTTAGCTTCTGCCAGCCAGTGCTGCTCCCAGGCTCACACAAATCCTTCCGTTTTTCCTCAAACCTTAGGGCAGTGGGAGATTTCAGCTGTGACTATCAGTAAGTTTGCCTCATTGCTCCCGCTTTGCATTGTCATCTTTTCCAACACTTTATCTGTACGTATTAAATTCTTTCTTTGGAACTATCCATTGGGGGAAACCTTTTAATGCTTGATTGATTCAATTTTTAGATTCATTCTATTTACATATGATCCACTGTTCTCCAAAAAAGATTTGAAGCACAGCCCTCAAGAAGCCTAGAATGTTTCCTACATTTTTACAAGAATTACCCCAGGGAAGTGGGAAGTAGGGTATTTGGTCTTAAGAGTCCAGTTCACAGTAATTATCTGCTTGCAGATGCTCCTCCTCCCCAGGTCTCCACATTGCAAATGCAGCTGCTAGCTTACAGAACACCATGAAACTGGAATACTACTTACTCATTTCAAATACTGCATTGCTTTATCTTAAAAAAAAAATGCTCTGGAACCTAGTTGAAGTTTCTTCTAATGAAAGATTCATGTGAGTGTCTCAGAGTCATACAACGTGGTAGACCAGTAGCGGTGCCCTGATAATGACCTCATGTAGCATCCAGATGGCAGCTGCAGAGGACGCTTCCCACAGGTGCTCACCTAGTCACAACTTATCCCCTTTTGTGGCAGGCCAGGTCTCACTAATCCAAGCCTCCATAACAACTGTTTTAGTACTCACTAAGTGGTTAAATTAAATATTAAAAGCTTAAAAAGCCAGTGCCCTCATATAAAGGCTGGAATGTAACAAAATCCCACCAAGAGTTTTGCTTAGGCCTTTCCTGGGCCTTAAAGCATGACAAAATAACGAAAGAGTTCTTAATAGGACTTGTTTAGGATTAAACAAGTTTGTGGGAGATCTGAAGGAACTCCCTAAACATCAGTGATTTAGCAGGAGACAAGATCAGGGTAATAACCCCAGCACCTGGACCCATTTTGATTGAGCACATTTACTGAGGCTCTAGAGGAAGGTGTTCAGGACTCAGACCTTAGGTATAGATTAAAAGAAGTTAATAACTTAGGTCTTTAGATGAATGCACACTTACACATAGACATACAGTTTAAAAGGTATATAAGCTCTGGAAAACTTTGTGATTTTAGTTGGTCTAGTGATAATTTCCAGGCCTTCTCCCTGTAACTGGTTGCAGAAATAAAAGCTCTCTTCCTCCCCAGTTTATTTGCATCTCGTTATTGGGCTGTGAGAAATAGCAGCCCAACCCTCAGTTTGGTCCGGGAACACTTTTTCTTTACACTTTAGATTCATGGAAACAAAGAAGCTGAAAGTAAAAGGATGGAAAGAGATTTGCCATACAAACAATAACCAAAAGAGAGCTGTAGTGGCTATACTAATAGTGCACAAAACAAACTTTAAGAGACAATTGGTACTAAAGACGAAGAAGAGCATTTTATAATGTTAGCGAGTTAACCCATCAAGATAATATAACAAGTATAAACACATGCCTCTAACAACAGAGTGCCAAAATACATGAAGGGAAAATGGACAGAATTGAAGAGAGAAATAGAGAATTCAACAGTAATAGCAGTAGACTTTAATATACCACTTTTAATAATAGACAAAACAACTAGAAAAAAGATTAGCAAGGAAATATAAGATTTAAGCAGCACTGTAAAACAATTAGACCTCAAAGTCATCTGTGGAACACTGCACCAATTACAGCAAAATACACATTCTTCTTCTGTTCACATGAAATATTCTTTAGAATAGACTGTATGTTAGATTTAAAAACAAACTCCCTCAATACATTTAAAAGGATAGGAATCATACAAAGTATGTTTTCTGAACACAATGAGATAACAGAAAGAAATTTGGGAAAGTCACAACTACGTGGAAATTAAACAACACAAGTGTAAATAAATGATGGGTCAAAGCAGAAAACATAAGGGAGCGTAGAAAATATTTTAAAGGGAATCCCCAAAACACTTTAAAATACACGACACAACAACAACTTACCAAAACTGTGAGATACAGCTAAAACAATGCTTAAAGGAAAATTTATAGTTGCAAATGCCTATATTTATAAAGAGGATAGATTTAAAATCAATAAATTATCTTCCATCTCAAGAAAATTAAGGAAGAGCCAACTAAACCCAAAGCAAGCAGAAGGAAGAAAATGATAAATATTAGAGTGGAAATAAATGACATTGAAACTAAGAAAACAATAGAACAAATCAACAAAACAAAAATTTATTTTTTGAAATGATCAACAAAATTGACAAGCCTCTAACTAGACTGACTAAGGAAAAAAGAGAATACCCATATTACCAAAATCATGATTGAAAGAGACGTTTTACAGATGATCTTAGGAAAATTTTTTAAAAGTATTATAAAGGAATACTGTAAGCAATTAATTGTATGGCAACAATTTTGATAACCTAGATGAATAAATGCTAGAAGTGCATACATATCAAACCTAATTCAAGAAGATATAGAAAGTCTAAAATGGACCAATAACAAATAAAGTGCATGAACTGATCATAATAACACTAACAAAAATCCCACATAGTAAAACCCAGGACCAAGTGACTTCACTGGTACATTGTAAAGATGTTATTCCATTTTCTTCCGCTTCGATTTTTTTTTTTTTTTCAGACAGAGTCTCACTCTGATGCTCAGTGCAGTGGCATGACCTCGGCTCACTGCATTCTGTCTCCGGAGCTCAAATGATCCTCCCACCTCAGCCTCCTGAGGTGACAGATCACAGGTGCCTGTCACCATGTCCAGTTAATTTTTGTATGTTTTATAGAGATGGGATCTCATTATGTTGCCCAGGCTAGTCTCAAACTAAACTCCTGGCTCAAGTGATCCGCCCACCTCGGCCTCCCAAAGTGCTGGGATTACAGGTGTGAATCACCACATCTGGCCTGGCTTGCATATTTTTTGATGAGAAGTTTGCTGCAGTTATTCTGTCATCTTTCTACCGGCAGGAGGCATGTATGCCTTCTCTGTTGACAAAGTAGAGGATGTTTTTTGTTTTTGTTTTTTAATGTGCTCCCTTCTCCTAGTTCTCCTAGCCTTAATATTTTGTTTTGCATTTTTTAGATTGTTTATTTCACCAGTGCTGTACAAACAAGTGTTGTTCTTCCTCCAGTTTCTTAATTAAGAAATTAAGACTTTCTTTTCCATATAAGAGAAAGATTCTTGCAAGCCTTCGTTCTTTCTCACTGTGGCTACTCTTCCCCTCACCCAACTTACATCATGAAATACTCTGATCTTTTCTGTAAGCACCCGCTGAGTCTATGGAGAAGGCATTAGACATTGGTGTGAATTTTTCTTTCGTCTGTGACTCCAGAAGTTTATATTGTTTCTCTAGTTTATGCTTGCTCTTAGCAATTCTTTACAGACTTTACTTGAAATCTTTTAAATCATATTCTGGGGGTAATCCGCTTCAGTGAGCAAGCTCTCATGTTCTTCATTTTTTGGAGGTTCCTGCCTTTTCTTATATTTATAGGTAGGTGGCTGACTTGTGACCTTAGCTTTCCAATGAGTTCAAGAAACTGAATATTTGCAGTTTGCCATGTGTTTTTCTGTGTATTTGTTTTGTGTGGGATGATTTTCTTTACATATTTCTACATCTTAAGCAGAAGCCATTCTTCATTTAATAACATATTTAATTTCTTTAAGAGATATAGAAATACTTATATTTTCTGCTAATTCTTGTGTCAATTTTGGTAAGTTAAACTTTTGAGAGAATTTTTCCATTTTATGTAAGTTGTGAAATGTTTTGGCATATACATGTTGACAAAATTTTTATATTATTTTAATGTTTCTTGGATCTGTAGTGACAACTTCTTTTTCATTTATTCTGTATAATTGGGCTTACACTGTTCCCTTTTCTAAGGTTCTTAGAGCATAATTTTAAGTCATAGATTTAAACATTTCTTCTTTTCTATGATAAGTATTTGGATACAAATTTCTTTCAAAGTCATTGTTTTGTTGTGTTCCACAAAATTTGATATAAACAAATGATTTCCAATTATTCTCATTGTTTATTCTTTGATGCATACACAATCTAGAATTATGTTGCTTTATTTCCACATATTTGGAAATATCCTAAATAGCTTATTTTATAGATTTCCAATTTAATCACCTTGTGGTGAGAAATACACTCTGAAGAATTTAAGTGTTTTTAAACACATCAATATTTGTTTTATGGCCTAGCATATGGTTTATATGTATGAATGTATCATATGTACTTGAAAAAATGTGTATTTTTCAGTTATCTTATGACGTGTTCTATACATATCAATTTAGTTGATGGAATGGTGGTATTGTTCAGATCATGTATGACTTTGCTAATTTTTCCCTGTGTTCTATCAGTTGCTGACAAACTGGTGTAAAAATGTTCTGCTATAAATATAGAAATGTCTATTTCTCCCTTTAATTAAATCAAATAATATAAACACATATTAATGGTTTTATGTATTTTAATGGATTAACCCTTTTCTCCTTAAGCAACAGCACTCCATGCAATAGAGCGTCAAAACCAAACAAAACAAAACAAAACAAAACAAAACCTGCCCATGTACTCCTGAACTTAAAAGTAAAGGTTTTGTTTGTTTGTTTTAAATTTTTTTAAGAATAGGTTTTATGTAAAATAATGTACTAGGAAAAGGATGATGGCTATGTATCTTATTGACATGGTAATACTTGAGATAAGACTTGAAGGAAAAATGAGAGAAGTCTAAACAAAGACACAGAATAGAATATTCCAGGCAGAAAGGCAGGGTTCTCTGCGTTTCTCTCCCATAAATGTGATTTAGATAAAATCTGATTCATCAGCCCACGCATTAATCAGTGGAGCATGGAAAATAGTATGTTCCCAACGAACATTACAAACCAAAGTTGACTTCCAGCCCCTTCAGGGCAGTAGAACATATTTTGATCAATGCCCCTTGATAAAAGAGCTTGATTCCAGCTACTGCACTTCCTTCATCAGCTCTCCCCTGATGCCTGGAGCCATGAAAATATTTTCTTTATTTTGCTGCTTTCATTCTTCTTGCTCAAATTTTCCAAGGTAAGAGGGAAATTCTTTTAGAGGTAGAGATGACAGTCTGCTCAGGATCTGTCTTTTGAGAAGAAAGCTCAACTTTTACAAAGTTGAAGCTTCCAAGGCAAACCAGTCACTGAAAATCTTTTCCTGAGCTCAGACACAAAACAATGGGAGCACATCGACCGGGACGTCCCCAACCTTAGTAGTATCTAGTCAACTTCCCTAACAGCTCTGCCAAGGAATTTAGACTTCTTTGTACTTTTAGATCTCTTTCCTCCTTTTATAATCTGCAACGCAGGTTCAGCACTTTTTTTTTTTTTTTTTTTGAGATGGAGTCTCACTCTGTCGCCCAGGCTGGAGTGCAGTGGCGCGATCTCAGCTCACTGCAAGCTCTGCCTCCCGGGTTCACGCCATTCTTCTGCCTCAGCCTCCCGAGTAGCTGGGACTACATGCACCCGCCACCACGCCCAGCTAACTTTTTTTGTATTTTTAGTAGAGACAGGGTTTCACCGTGTTAGCCAGGATGGTCTCGATCTCCTGACCTCAAGATCCACCCCTCCTCTGCCTCCCAGAGCCCTGGGATTACAGGCATGAGCCACGCGCCGGGCCAGGTTCAGCATATTCCAAAGTGAATTAAAAAAAAAAAAAAATCTCCAAGGCAAATGCCAAACATATTTGTTAAGTTAGGGAAGTACAGCCTTTGGAGTCTAAATTAAACTGAAGTTGTGTTACTAGATCCTCAGACAGCTAATTTTTTTTCAGGTCTGAGTCATTGGTCCAAATATCTTATCCATAAATTATTTTAGACTTTTTGGCTTTCACACACTGGTTGAAAATTACACTATTAAAACCACTAAACTAACATCTTGCTTACTAATCTCTTAAGTCTTTGCATCTTTGAGATTCTCTTTGCTTGATACAACCACGACCGTGTTCCTAAGAAATGTTTATGTCCATACCTCCTCAACTATCCTTCGTTCCTTCTGTTGTGAAGCTTTTCCTATTGGAGGTTCTCCATGCATCACAAAGCCCCCTGTCTGCTCCTTCATGGCTCCTGAATTTCTACATTTCTTTATTATACATTCTGTCCTCAGTAGTCCTAGAAAACCAATAGATATTGAATGTGTGCTAACCACTTATAAGAAATGGTTCTGTCCACTACGATAAAGGTAGGTAAAATAAAAAGGTAAAAATATAATTAAAGCATGGACATTGACCTTAATTTGCTTGAAGTTATTAGTCTATTCTTTCTGTGTTGTTCAAAAAGACATTGCCTGTAGTGGTAAATAAGCTTTCAATACATTTAACATGTATAAGTAAGTATATCAATGAGACAGGAAAATACACAAATAACTTTAATATGAATCAGTTTTCACAAGTGCCGTAAAAGGTGCAAAGTATAAAGAGAAGCCATCGATGTGGAAACTTGGTTCTAACTAGGAAATGCAGATAGGCTTCCTGGTAGTACTGTACTTCTGTAGTACAAATACTACTTCTGTATTTGTATTTGTATTGTATTTGTACTACAGAAGTAGTATTTGTATTGCACATTTGGGAATAGACAAGAGTAGAACTAAAGAACAATTTCCCCATGAAAGTCTAAGTGACTCCATTGTTTCAGTGACCTCCTTGACCCCATGAAAGTTTCAGTGACTCCATGAAAGTCTCAGTTGTAAAATCAGTTCCCTATTTTCTGCCCTCAGCATCTTTTCATAGATGTCAGACAATGCTCTGGGATAGATAAACTCCTTTTAAATTGTCTTCCCCACTCACTTTAATCAATACTCCAATTTATTCAGATCAGTCTATGGATGTGGAGGCATAATAGCTCCCTGTCCACAAAACTCATCTCAGATGTATTTGAATTACAATAATAAGCATAGTTTGGGCACAAATTAGAACCACCACCATCACCATAATCACATAGAACCTCCAAGTTAGAAGTGAATTTAATGATCAATATAAAAGGCAATAAACATAGGCTGTTAGGCCAAACTGTATGAGTTTGGATCTCAGTGCTAATCTTTATAAGCTGTATGTACCCTCTGTTTTACCATTCTATAAATGATAATAATAATAGCATTGTTTTGAAGATGAATAAACTTGTTATGTTAATTAGAGACTAACTTGTTATAATCAAGAATCTTAATAATAGAGTGACTGAAGAAAGACAAAACCTTATTTCTCTTTCATGTAAAAGTCCAAAAATAGCTAAGTTGGCTAGGTGAGGGTAGAGGGTTCTCTTTCACCGAGTTTTGTTGTGATTTGGGCTGAAGGTCAACCCTGCCATCCTAAACAGTTGACCATTTTATTTGGTTCCAAGGATGTTCTAATAGGCAGGGTTAGAAAGTATAGAACATGATTAAGATTACATAGAAGCAGTTCACATCATTCCACTCCCTTTTCATTTTTCCAGATGTGTTCATGTGGACATATAGAAATAGGAAGCTAGGAGCTGATGTGATTAGCTAAATATTCATGTGTCTAGAGAAACCCCGAGGTTCTATGACTAAAAGTCTGAAAGTAAAAATGACTGCTTTGGGACAGTTTAACAATCTTTCTATATA
The DNA here is from genome assembly GCF_001698545.2 of Rhinopithecus bieti. Taxonomy (NCBI): domain Eukaryota; kingdom Metazoa; phylum Chordata; class Mammalia; order Primates; family Cercopithecidae; genus Rhinopithecus; species Rhinopithecus bieti. The sequence goes on from NW_016803603.1 coordinate 122,313, forward strand.
ACTGCTTGGGCAGTGGCAGGCACATACTCTATGTTATGTTAGAGTTTACCATTGTTTAACTGTCATTTGTTCTTCTACTTATTTTTTTGTTCTCTGCCATGATTCAGTATTCAACACCCTATACATGATTATATATATATATATGTGTGTGTGTGTGTGTGTGTGTGTGTGTAATTGATTATCTAGATACCTGATAAATTTCAGTGATCTGTAGCTCACAGTATCCCAAGTTCAAGTTTGGACTATTTAAAAATTTCTCCTTAATTGGAGCAGAAATCTAAGTCCCTGAAATTTCTTTCCATTAGTCTTTGCCTTAACTTGGCACTAACAAAATATATTCCACATGATAATATTTCAGCTATATGGCAGCTAATATGTACTGTTCTTCCCCCAAAGTTGTTATTTCCAGGAATGAACATTACTCCTTTTGAGAATAACTGCTGCTTCTTCCACTATTTTTTCCTAAGAATGTATCTTACCAATTAAAAAAGTTCCTGTGACATATTTTTTTTCCCTTCAACCTAATCTCTGTTATGAATGAATACACATTGCCTATGTCCCTCTAAATTTGCTTGTCAGAACTAAATACATGATTCCATTGGTGTTCTTTGCACAGTAAATTGAGAAGGACTAGCATCATGTTGTTTATCTTTCTACCTAAAACGGTGAGACTCCAAAACCGTATGCCAGGGCATATGATCTACTATTGGTCTGCCTGTAATGTAACAGAACAATCTTTAACTTTTGCTGTAAATCAGAGACTTTTTGGAGACACGAAAAAAAAAATCTGTTGATAAGGATGGTTCATTGGAATTAGAAAGTATTTTGTCACCTTCCTTGGAAGAAACATTCTGTTTCTGTACAAGCTAGATATGATTTTGACATATGAAAATCTTTTCTGTTTTTTCCAATTAGCTATTAAATAAGTGCATTGATTATATTGTACCAGGGGTGTGAGCTCAGACATGACTATTCAGATAACATTTGATTTTTCTAATTTCTAGGTTTGTAGTCTGTGTCTCTAGGAGTTACGGTAATGAGGAAGTCTGAATTTGGCCTGGGCAATGTAATTTTATCTTATAGTTACTAATTAATAGATAACTAAAGACAAATTGCTTTCTTTACTTAGCCAGGACAGCAATTCATAGAGCACTAATTTGTAAGAGAATGGAAGGTCACTGTGAAGCTGAATGTCTTACCTTTGAAGTAAAGATTGGGGGCTGTAGAGCTGAATTAACACCATATTGCTGCAAAACCAGAAAGAAACATTAAAAACGCGAAGCACCAGCTGCAAGAATGAAAGAGGTGAAGATTCTCTGGCTGCGATATCAGCGGGACAAATCTCTCTGCACCGTCTCTCTTTGATCTGCAAAGTCTGGATTATCTGAAACCATGTCAGTCCAGCTTCCAATGCTACAGGGAGATACCCTTCCTAGGCTGTGAACTTCTTCCAGGCAGACACTATATCTTGTTGACCTCTGCACTGTCACTTCCTGACACAGGGCCTATTAATGATTTTTTTCACTTTATAAAAAAGTGAGCCATTGAATAAATAGATAAAACAGATGGAATGGAATGGTTGGACTGGCACTCAGGTGAATTGAGTTCTAAAGTTATAGCTCTGGCTTTAAACAGTTGTAGGACACTGGGCCCTCTGTGCCAAGATTCTGATATCTATAATGTGAGCAGATTGAACCTCTCAGTAAAGGGAATACCTGCCAGATGCTAATTGTGGCTGCTTCAGCAGTATCACTGTCATGTACTCCTATCTCTCTTTTATAGGTAGGAATTGTTTAGAGTCTTGTTCATTTACCTGTTAGATCTAAAACATCAAGTTTTAGAATGAAATGCACCCATATCAAAATTCAAGTTGACTGTAGATGGAGCAATATCTTCATTCTGGCCATTTGCAGTGAGAATTGATCAAATCATGGGTTTCTGAAGCAGTATGTTCCCCAAAGGTCATCGAATTCAATGCCCTTATTACAAATGAGGAGAGTGAGACTCAAGAAGATTATACAGTTACTGACTTAGTCACATTTATATTCCAACTTTGGGCTTTCTGGACTTGTCTGCTTAGCATGCCCACAAAATAGCATGCTGGAGGATAACAGAACAACAAAAGGCAATCCTAAAGATGGAACGTTTCTCAGCGTGTTCAGGTGAACAGTTAAATGGAGGAAGAAATGCAAACAAACTGAAAAAAAAAAACATAGAAAAAAAAAGACACTTTCTAAAATCTCTGTTGTGATCCTGCGATCCCTGCCCTTTCAGATGATAACAATGATAACAATGGCAAACCGAGGCTTGCCTTTTCCCTAATTTGCCAAAATTTGGAGTCCCGGCTTTTTAGCAGAGGAAAGCATGTATCACAGACTATTTCATCATAGAAGACTTATAGCACACCCTCCCAGAACAGAAGAAGCAAAATCCCTCTGCGCTGCTCCAGAAAATTTTCTTCTCTATTCAATTAAGCTGGCTTCGTATGGAGATGCAAATAAAAGAGAAAAAAAATATCTGGAATAAGACAATGTGTAAAATGTTTTAAAATAAGAAATAAAATGTGTTTTTGAAAGATCTTCTGGTATTGCCACTTGTCTTCTTGGTGCTAATTTTCTTATTCTTAAAACTATGCTGGAGGAAATTATGTAAAGTTATCTGTTTCAATCAGAGGATTTTTCTGTTTCTGCATTTTCCCTAGAAATTCCTTATCCATTGTCTCACATAAAACTAACTGCCTTTGAGAATCTAAGTGTGTTTAGGCTTTCTCATTTCTTCTTTTTTTCTTTTTCCTCTTCTTTCTCTGTCAATGTCAAATGACTTGAAATACAGCATACATTTCCTGTCTCCAGTGTTTTCATATCCTATTTCCTTCTCAACCTATAGAAACATCTTAAAGCCAGGCATGGAGGCTCATGCCTGCAATTTCAGCACATTGGGAGGCCAAGACAGGAGGATCCTTTGAGCCCAGAAGTTCAAGACCAGCCTGGACAACAGAGAGAGACCCCATCTCTACAAAAATTTTTTAAAATTTAGGCCGCGTGCAGTAGCTCACGCCTGTAATCTCAGCACTTTGTGGGGCCGAGGTGGGCAAATCATGAGATCAGGAGCTCGAGACCAGCTTGGTCAATCTGGTGAAACCCTGTCTCTACTAAAAATATAAAAATTAGCCAGGCATGGTGGCACACATCTGTAATCCCAGCTACTTGGGAGCCTGAGGCACGAGAATCACTTGAACCCAGGAGGCAGAGGTTGCAGTGAGCCAAGATCATGCCATTCTACTCCAGCCTGGGTGACAAAAGCAAGACTCCGTCTCAAAAAAAAAAAAAAAAAAAAAAAAAATAGCCAGGTGTAGTGGCTCACACCTGCAGTCCCGATTGCTTGGGGGCTGAGCCCTGGAAGTTGAGACTGCAGTGAGCCAGTGCACTCCAGCCTGGATGACAGAGTGAGACCCTGTTTCAAAAGAAGAGGAGGAGGAGAAGGAGGAGGAGGAGGAAAGAGAAGGAGAAGGAGAAGGAGAAGGAGAAGGAGAAGGAGAAGGAG
>NW_016803603.1:126354-155689 GCF_001698545.2 Rhinopithecus bieti
GGGGGAGGAAGGGGGAGGGGAGGAAGAGAAAGAGAAGGAGAAGGAAAAGGAGCAGATTATTTTAGCTGTCATCATACTAATGGAATTTCTCTTTATAAAGCTATCAGGTACCTCCTTAGTCACTTAATAGTAGCTGTTCTCTTAATAAATTACCAGGGCTGACTCCAGTGACCTATGGCCAGTATTCATCTTTCAGGCCTTTTCTGAAACATTTTACAAGGTGATCTATCTCCTGCACCTTAATTTCTCTCTCTTCTGCCTGTGAGAATGTTTGTCTGCTGGACATTTCTCTTTGTCTTCTCCACACATTCTCCGTCTTCTTTGCTGACTCTTGCTAATATTCTCTTGGCTGGGATTGCTTTCACCTATGTTTCATCCTCTTCTTATTAAACGTGCTATCTCTAAACAATCTCCTCCATTCCATAAGTTCTCACTCTTTATGTACTAATGACATGGTGTTACTTTTTTACTTTTATGACTTCTTTGCTCTGTCCAGTGGCATATCACTGTGTTGCACTTTTCATTTGTAAACGAGATATGGAGAGGGCATGACCAAGTGCTTCACCTTGCTCAACCCCAGGAACAGAAGCTCAGACTTTATTGGGTAGACAGACACATGTACAGCAAATGAATATTCCATGTGTTAAGTTCTGTAGCCTGATCCAAGACGTGTGTGAGTTTAGAACATGTGCAGTTAGACTAATTATGACTGGAGTCATTGAGGTCAAGAGAGGTGTCACAGACAAAATGCCCTGTGACCATTTAAACCAACTGGTTTATCAACTTAGCGTAAATCACTTTAACTGAAACTGAGGGAGTGTTGTCGCTAAACTTCCTTTGTTGCCAATACGCTCGTAGTTTATGTTCCCATTTGACAATCATTTCCATTCAAAATTGCTCACTTTCGTTCTTCTGGGGAACTGAACCGAAAATGTTAAGGACTCTCTGTTCTCTTATGAAAACCATTCTACTCACATGGTGCACTTCCGTCCCTGGTTGTCTATACTGAGGTACAGAAAGGTCTTTTTTATCCAAACAAAGACATTCCACTGGCCCAGGTGAGCTGCTGACCAAAATGAAGCCACCTATCTCCTGTCTCTATGGACACCTTCGCCTGTGAGGACTATTATTATTCTCATTTGCCACTTAATTTTTTCCCTATTTCACTTTTTTTTTTTTTAAAGAAGTCTCACTAGGTGGCAAAACAATCTGTGGAAGCCTTGACAGGTTTAATGAAACTGAGACCTTGAGGGAATCCACTGGGCAAAATCTCCAGTATCTATATGTGGAGAAGAGGCTGTATGAGAAACCATGAAAACTGATGACAGAGAGAACTGTAGTTGTCTAACCTGTGCACGAGCCCTTCCGACTGTCTGAACTGCAGATCAGGCTGGGTAAAGGCTGACTTAGATGAACTGCAGTAAGAGGTGCTTCAGGTGTCGGGATCCACCTCTGCTTCATCACTGAAACTGAACAGGATCTGAGTAGTAGAAAATGGGGCACTTTCCTGATTTTTTTTTTTTTTGAGACAGAGTCATTCTGTTGCCCAGTCTGGAGTGCAGTGGCACCATCATAGCTACGATTACAGGCACATGCCACTATGCCTGGCTAAATTTTTTTATTTTAGTAGAGATGAATTGTCACTATATTGCTTAGGCTGATCTCAGACTCCTGAGTTCAAGCAATCCTCTTTAGTGATTTTAAGAAACTTACAAGAGAGAGCTATGACAAAGCTCTGTGGACCCAAGGCAAAGAGTGTAACGGGTTGACTTGTAAGGATCACCATCAATCTTAGAAATCTAACCCATAGTCCTGCAATACTGCTGTTCTTCTGGGCTTGACTCTGTTCCTAGGACTTTATTCCAATCCTTGACTGTACCTTTTTTTTTTTTTTTTTTTTTTGCCAACCCTTGGTCTTTTCAAACCCTTGGTCTTTTCAAACCCTTGGTCTTTTCTGTAAGTTCTATTACAGAGATCAAAACTCTAACTCTGAAACTGAGGGTACTGCTTCACATTCAAGGTAGGAAGAGGAACTACAGGTATGAAGTATTCTGCACAGACAGGCTTTAGAGAAGCTCTGAATCAGACTCCCTACCTTTGTCCAAGGAAATGCATATGCATTAGGATCAGATCCCCTCTGAGGAGGTAGGGCTGGTTATACCCAGAAAGTGATGTGGACACAGGTTGCCTTATAGCCACTGCATTGCATTTTAGATGGACCACCTTTTCCTCAGGCCTTCTTAGTGACGCAATCGAACAGCCTTCCTACAACCATTGTGCTTTGGTAGGTTGTAGCTTCTTCTGAAAAAGCTAAGCAAATTTTCTAAGGTAAGACAGGAAAATCTTGTTTTAGATTGTAATAATAAATCACAATTTTAAAAATTATGCTTCAATGCATTGTCATTTTTTTCACTCAGCTTTTATCAGATCCATTTTCTAGGCAAGGAATCAGAGACTCAGAGACACAGTGAGCAGATCTTAATTTACCCAGACATGCATTTAGAGGGCTTGGTTTCTCATAAGGGGCTTCCAAATGTAGACAGTGTGTGTCCCATGTAGACCCGAGAGGAATCAATTCACTATATTTGAAGACTCCCCAAACTCCTATTTTGTAGAAACCAAAAAACAAAATATTTGGTAGAGAAGGTGGATTAGTGTCCGAATGCTACATACAGGCAGAGCTACATTACTTGGCTCCTATGTGAAGAGAGAGGGAGCTGCAGAACAACTAAATAGGAGGGCTCAGATATATGAATTTCTTCAGTTGAAATTGTACACAGTCCTGGCTCCTTAATCTGTGTCCACCTCCCAGCAGGTATGGGAGGTATGAGCTGAGCTCAGGGGAAACAAACTTAGCTCTGGAAATCTGGAGAAGCAGTGGGCAGGGCTGATCCCCCAAGTACACTGATGAATCCCAGTGTTCTTTCTGTTCACTTAGCTAAGGGAAGTTATTCAAATTTTAAATCCATTTTGAATCAAAATATTTATATATTTTTTAAAAACTTAAAATTTAAAGAAACTGGTATTAGTTACGGGAAAACCAGAAGGGTACCCTCATTTGGAAATAATCTTTGAGAAATCTTTGCAGAGTGAACAGTTGGGATTTGATCTTTCCAAAATCCAGCTAGCATGCACTTAAGAAAAAGGAAAATCAGGACATTTAGAAAATGAAATGTTAACTTATATATGTCACTTTAACATTTATTAAGGATATTAATGAGGCAATTGAAAATTGAAAATGCAGTTTTGCTATTTTAAAAAATCTTCTTGTGTGAGAGTAGACTTCCCTTGGTAAATGTCCATGGAAATATTGAACATTTAATTTTTCATTACTTCTAAACAAAATCATGTATTTCCTAGAAGGTATGCATTTTGCATGCCTCAATATCCACAGTTGTCACAAAATACTCAGAAACAGAAAACAAAGCATTAAACTATCCCATATTTTAAATTAAAAATATTTTTAAAAATAACTCTGACAACACTGAAATATGTGAAATTACAATATATTCTGAAATGATTACCTAAGAAAATTAGGGGATGTCATCCACGTTTGTCTCAAAGGAATTCAGATTTATGATTCATCTTAAGAAATGCAAAAAAGAACACATTAAAGATGGATAAAGGAATTTATTAATATACACAGTAAATATTGTTTTAAAGCAATGATTCAGGCCTCCTGGACCCAGCCCAGGTCCTGGCCCAAGAAGTCCCTGGAACAGAGCCCCTGCTTTTGTCCCTGCCTCCTGGGTGAATGAGGAATGGAAAAGGAACATACATTCCTCATCCTTGGTGTGAATTTGCATGCTCCCCACAGACCAAGCGTGGCAATTCAGTTGTAGTTCTGACAGTAAATGGCCCGTTCTGACTGGGCTGTTGGGGGTCCTGGTCCAGCCACTTCCAGCCTGGTGCCCCTGGGTCGCGAAGGCGCCACACCTGCTCCACTGAAGACGTGCAGCTCCACCCACTCACGCTAGAGAGGAAGAACTTCTGCCATAAACTTTTGTTGTTATTGTTTTATTTGGTTTGGTTTGAGACAGGGTCTCGTTCTGTTGCTCCGCCTGGAGTGCAGTGGCCCCATCACGGCTCGCTGCAGCCTCGACCTCCTGGGCTCAAGCGATTCTCATGCTTCAGCCTCCGGAGGCCCTGGGACCACAGGCACCCACCACCACACCTGGCTAAGTTTTCGTATTTTTGTAGAAACAAGGTCTCGCCCTGTTGCCCAGGCTGGTCTCGAACTCCGCCCACCTCAGCCTCCCAAAGTGCTGGGATTCTAGGCGAGAGCCACTGCACCCAGACTCCTAAACAGTTTTTAATTTGTCCAGAAGGAACCCGATCATCAACCAATTAAGTGGTCTGACTACCCTGACCATAAAGTATCAGAACATTCAACTTGCAGCGAGTGGAAGCAGCCCAACCCCACTGCACATAAAACACTCGTGTGGTGGCAAACACGGAGACCAAGGCTGCACTGGCCGGAAGTGGGGACAGATCCGGATACGCCCTGGGCACAGAGCAGGGAAGCTCAGGCCCGGACCACACTGGTTCTGCCCTCTTTCTGGCCCGCTACCCCATCCTGAGACCGCAGGTTCCGGCGGTCCTGGATGCAGATTTTCCAGATGAAAGGCCTCTTTCCTGGAGTGGACTTCGATATTTTCTGTTCACAACTCCGTGTCGCCGCCCTCCACACCTAGGATCTGGCGTCGGGCGTCACTGCCGACGTCACAATCCCGCACCTACTTGTCTCAGCCGCGGAAGCTCTACGTAGCTGTCAGACGCTGGGAGGTTGGTGCCCCGCCATGTTTTTCTGCCGTTTGTCTTTTCACCCTCTCCCTTCCCCACCCAGTGCCCCGTCTAAGTCCCCACTCGGAAGTGGATTCCACCCCTCGCGGCCCTTTGTGGGCAATGCCAGGAGGAGGAAGACCGCAACCTCCCGCTGGCTTTGGGATATCTTAGACATCAGTAGTCTCCTAAGGCCCTCCACCCTGTCCGCACCCCTCCTTCATCCTCGCGTCTCTTGGGACCCTGCCCTGCTGCCCTCAGTCCTCTCCTTAGTCGCAGACTCGGAGAGGCCCCTGAACCCCCTCGGCTTGGACATCACCGGCCACAGTCCTGTGACACCCTGTGATCTTCTGCCCCAAATCTCATTCCACTGACTGTGCCTGTCAGGGTGTGCTTAGATTTTTGGTGTCCCAATGTAAAGTGTGCTCTTATTGGGAAAGGGGCTTCTTCGTTCTGTGCTTGTGAATGTAGATGTGAAGCCAGGGGGTAAGGAGAAAAGAGAGGCCAAAAGACAATCAGAGAGCCAGGGAGCCAGGGAGAGTGAGGTTGAAAAAGAAGGTAAAATTGACTGTTGGGAACCTGTCTCTGATGGATTTTGAAAAGCAGTGATAATGAAAGAGTTCTAGAAGCTTTGTAGAAGGTGTTGAAAAAATAGTGAAAGTTTTGTGGGCAAGAAGTAGTGGGATAGATGACATAGACAAAGAGAATCAGGAGAGAGGTGGAGGACAGAATAGAAAGGGGACCATAGCAGGGAGGAGTAAAGGAAAGATAGATCCCTAATTCATTAGGGTTTTTTTTAAAAATGCCTTAATTATATACTCTTTTAATTTTGTTTCAAATTCAGATGATGAGACCTTTTTAGTTTTTCAGTCTTTATTATATTTTGGGAATATCTTCTAGTACTTAGTAAAAGGATTTTATGCTATTTCAATGTGCTCTTGGAAAGGATCTTGATTTTTTTATATTAACAGTCAAAACCTGGTTTAATCAGTAAGTCTTCACTATTCTTCTACTGTTTCCAGTATTTCCTTACATGGCCTTTTAACTGGGTCTGTAAAATACAATTTTCTGTGAAGTGTATGTTCCCTTGACCTCTCTCTGTAAAATTTTCAAGGATGGGATGAAATGACCAGGAATTTTGTTCTAACAGAGTCATTTTGTTCCTGATTACTAAATTGCTCAGAGCTATTTCAATTCAATAATTAGGTATCCTTAATTTCATAGTTTTGATAATTAATGAGTTCTGGAAAAAAGGAATTAAATGCTTGAAATCAGATTATTTTGATTAAAACCATGAGAAAGAAGTATTGCTCAAAAGTATTAAATATGGTATAGAATCTTTATGGGAAGGAGAAGGACAAACCCTATCACAGTTCGTCACAGCACATAATTCTTGTGAAGCTAGTGGTGGTTCTCTACTGGCCCTACAGTAGGTTCTCTACTGGTTCTCTACAGTGCTCTCTACTGGCTTCTCCTACTGACCTTGCCTGCCCCAAGACCCAAGTACAGAATGTCAAGACAGTTTGATGGGGGGAGAGTCAAGACTTTTTAAACTAAGTGCAGAACAAAAGTATCTCTCCAATTCGGAGGGGACACTTGGTGCTGTAAAGTGAGCTTAGAGAATGACAAGAAACATGCTGTTTGTGAGTTAAGGATCCAGGAATGGGAGAGAAACTGGGAAGTTCAACAAGAAACATGAAAATCTCTGCCCATCTTCACTTGGTGACCCGGTGCTTAGCAGCTACAAGAAGAGAATGTGGGGACTGATTTCAAGGAAAGGTCAGTCTAGCTCACATACTCAACTGTTACTATGTAATGTGTGGGTTTCGGTAGGATAGAAGAGTTTTCCACAGGCAGTGGCAGAAAACTCCACCTGTTTGTCTTCATTAGGTTATTGCCCCTGAATCATTGATGTTTCGGTTGATGGGACAGCACTATCTTATCTACATGTTAAATTCCTCACCATGAGCGTGGTTGTGGCAAAGGAAGGGGTTATATTCATGTCAAGCCCTAGAAGTCACATTCTCAATACTCAAGGTGATTTCCCAAGATGGATCTTGCCAGAGAGAAACAGAGAGAAAACTTAGAGAAGGATCAAGGAGTTAGGAATGGCTCTTTAAAAAAAAAAGGTTGTATTTTTAATTGATGGTTCTGCCTTCCCATTACTGAAATGCTGTTTTTAGGATGTGCTAATGTCTTATTTAAATACCCTGCCTAACACATTTGCTAGCACTCTCCAGTGGCCTTTCCTAAGCCCCTTCCCATCTATAATCAGATTCTATCTCACCGTGAATGAGCAACATGAAAATTGTGAAGTGACTTTATTTATGGGGTCATCATGGGAAGGGCTTCTTGCTCAGACATGTATGGGAAATGAGGAGTATGCTCCTTACTATCAGTGAGGTTGGGCAGCTGCCATTTTTTAGCGCACACAGCTGCGTGCACTGTCAGGTACCTGTAGACCAGGATTAGAGAAACTGCATGTATAAGTACTATATTAATGTTCAGTAATAGTTGGATAATCCTGGAAAAGAAGAGTGATAAAGTGAAGCTTGCTCTAGTTGATATTTTTTTGTTATAGATTTGAAACGCAACAAAGTGAATCAGTGTGTATCAAGCCTGAAAGTATTAATGATTTGGAATAGAAAGGAGAAGTCTGAAGCTGACACCACTAAAAAATTAAAATGACATTTTGTCGACACGAAAGAGAGTGTTATATTCTGTAACTGCTTTTAAAAAAATGAGACTAACCTGGGGCCGGGCGCGGTGGCTCAAGCCTGTAATCCCAGCACTTTGGGAGGCCGAGACAGGAGGATCACGAGGTCAGGAGATCGAGACCATCCTGGCTAATACGGTGAAACCCTGTCTCTACTTAAAAATACAAAAAACTAGCCGGGCGACGAGGCGGGCGCCTGTAGTCCCAGCTACTCGGGAGGCTGAGGCAGGAGAATGGCGTAAACCCGGGAGGCGGAGCTTGCAGTGAGCTGAGATCCGGCCACTGCACTCCAGCCTGGGTGACAGAGCAAGACTCCGTCTCAAAAAAATAAATAAATAAATAAAATAAAATAAAATAAAATAATGAGACTAACCTAAACATCTAACAGTAGGAATTTATTAAATTATTCACGACAGACCCATTCCAAGGAAACCTTACTTTTCATGGAATTTTACAGATTTTACAGAATGCTTTAGTGGTTATTCCAGTGTACCAATGGAATCACTGAATTTTCTGTAAAGGCTTGAGGGTTCCTATGCTTTGGGCAAGTTGGAGTTTGCTGGGTCAAGAGATGGTACATTCATATTTTGATAATTTTGGGAAATATCTTCCCACGCCCTCCAAAACTGCAAATACATTCTGACCCACCAGCAACCTGTGAGATTTTCCTCCTATTTTAACTTGATACCACATACTTTAATCTTTTTTTTGCAGAAATGGAAAAATGACAACTCTTTGTATTTATTTCCATGTAATTGATTACTAAGGGCAGACAATACATTTTATTAATATTTTATTTTTAGACATGTATATGTAAATTTATTTTCTACTTGACTCCTCTCATTATGTTTTTAGGTAGTTTTAATTATGCATGTGTATAAATATATATGCACTTTGTGTGTTTTTGTTATAATTTTTCTGCAGTGAAACATACAGCTTTCCTTGATGCCCTCTGCTTCTTTTTTGTCCTCCTCTGGAAGGTCTACCCTTTTTATTTATTATAAAATACTATATTCATTTCATCCCTGATATTATATTGTTTAAAGTTGTTTGTTGTAGATGTTTAGTTTGATTTATTTTTAGTTTTCAAATAATATAGATGCAGATCTAATTTGACAACTCTCTACCTTGTATTTCGTCTCAGTTATTTTGGCTTTGTCCTGACTTAAAATCAAAATTGATATTTAGACCTTTTTAATTTTTTTTATTTTACTTTAAGTTCTGGGATACATGTGCAGAATGTGCAGGTTTGTTACATAGGTATGCATGTGCCATGGTGTTTTGCTGCACCTATCAATCTGTCATCTAGGTTTTAAGCCCTGCATGCATTAGGTTTTTGTCCTAATGCTCTCCCTCCCCTTACCCCGACTCTCGACAGGCCCTTGTGTGTGATGTTTCCTTCCCTGTGTCCATGTGTTCCCACTGTTCTTTCCCTGTGTCCATGTGTCCCACTTATGAATGAGAACATGTGGTGTTTAGTTTTCTGTTCCTGTGTTTGCTGAGAATGATGGCTTCAAAATTCATTCATGTCCCTGCAAAGGACATGAACTCATATTTTTATGGCTGCATAGTATTCCATAGTATATATGTGCCACGTTTTCTTTATCTAGTCTGTCATTGATGGGCATTTGGGTTGGTTCCAAGTCTTTGCTATTGTAAATAGTGCTGTAATAAACATATGTGTGCATGTGTCTTTATAGTAGAATGATTTATAATTGTTTGGGTATATACCCAGTAGGGGGATTGCTGGGTCAAATGGTATTTCTGGTTCTAGATCCTTGAGGAATCACCACACTGTCTTCCACTATGGTTGAACTATTTACATTCCCACCAACAGTGTAAAAGTATTCCTGTTTCTCCTTGCCAGCATCTGTTGTTTCCTGACTTTTTAATAATCACCATTCTAACTGGCATCAGATGGTATCTCATTGTCGTTTTGATTTGCATTTCTCTAATGAGCAATGATGATAAGCTTTTTTTCATGTTTGGTGGCCGCATAAATGTCTTCTTTTGAGAAGTGTCTGTTCACATCTTTCACCCACTTTTGATGTTTTTTTTTGTTTTTTGTTTTTTGTTTTTTGTTTTGTAAATTTGTTTAAGTTCCTTGTAGATTCTGGATGTGAGACTTTTGTCAGATGGGTAGCTTGCAAAATTTTTCTCCCGTTCTGTACATTGCCTGTTCATTCTGATGATAGTTTCTTTTGCTCTGCAGAAAGTCTTTAGTTTCATTAGATACCATTTGTCAATTTTGGCTTTTGTTGCAATTGCTTTTGGTGTTTTAGTTATGAAGTCTTTGCCCATGCCTATGTCCTGAGTGGTATTGCCTAGGTTTTCATATGGAGGGACAACCAAATATCTTATGTTCTCACTTATATGTGGAAGCTAAGCTATGAGGATGCAAAGGCATAATAAGAATGGTAAAATGGACTTTGAGGACTCTGGGGAAAGGGTGGGTGGGTGGTGAGGGATGAAAGACTACACATTGTGCAGGGAACACACTACGCCAAAATCTCAAAAATCCCCACTGCAGAACTTATCCATGTAACCAAACACCACTTGTTCACAAAAACTTATTGAAATAAATAAAATAAAGAGGCACTCAACAATCCCCAGAAATCTGCATATAGCTTTTGACTCCCCCAAAAAACTTCCCTAATAGTCTACTGTTGACTGGAAGCCTTAGTGATAATATAAAGCCATTTAATACATATTTTAATGTTATATGTACTATATGCTCAATTCTTACAATGAAGTAAGCTAGAAAATAAAATAGAAAGTAGGACAGGGTATACTAGAGGCAGGGCAGGGCAGGGGGACTGCGGCAGAAAGGAAAAAAAAATGTTAAAGGGTATAAAACTATAGCCAGATAAGAGGCATTAAGTTCCAATGCGTTATAGCAGTGTAGGATGACTTAGTACTTTTTGCTCATCAGGTCTGACTAACATGATGTAACTAACGTGGTGGACCAGTGTGATCTTCTGTGGACTTTCTAGGGGATCCAGGTCCCTCCAGACTATATTGAGGCAGAGAACTGGAGTGTTAACATAGCTCTGGGGAAAGGCCATGATTTTATCTGTTATTAATATTTGTCCTTTGTAAGTGGAGATTGCTTCTAATCTTCATTCTTGACAGATATTGAAAAGAACACATTCACTAGATCAGTAGCTACACATCTTACATCAGAGACTGTGCTACTCTGCTCTGGTAATATACTACTACGAGCATAGCTGTGAAATTGAGGCTGCCACTTAAAAAAATTCAAAAAACTATAAAAACAAAACACAAATAAATAAAATAATGACTAATTACAGCAATGACCATTATTACATTAATGGTATTAATTATGCTATTGATAATGATTAGAAACCCCCACGGGGCTTGGAAATTATAGTACAATCTTCCCTAACTGAATAAGGTATCTGTAACAGGCCTAATGGGCTAGACTGGAGCCCAAGCCCTAGGTGTGCACAAGGAAATATGTCACAAGAGGCAAAAAAGAACAGGAGAGAAAAGAAAATCAGCTTGGAGAAGGGCGATGGGAGAATGTGGGAACTTCTGCATAAACACCCAGCAGAGAGGTCAACGGGTGCTGGTAGAGGGATTCTGGTCTGAGACCTGTCTGCAGAATGACACCTATCAGATTTAAGGACTTCAGCTGCCTGACAGGCTGGTATTAATACAAGCAAAGTTTTGGGTGTATTGATAAGTTTTTAGATTCAACTCCAAGGCAAAATCTAGGAGACAGATAATTGATCAAAGAAATAATTTATCAAAATTAAAATCTTCTACTCTGCCAAAGGCACTGCCCAGATCATGAGAAGAGAAGCCACATACTATAGGGAAATCATTTGCAAAAGGCGTATCTGATAAATGACTGTTACTCAAAATATATGAAGAATTCCAAAGACTGAACAATAAGAAATCAACGACTTGATTTTAAAATGTGCAAAATACCTGAAAGGATACCTCACCACAGTAAATATACAGATTGCAATAAGCATAAGATGGGATACTCAATATTATATATTATCAAGTATTGAAAATTAAAACAACAATGGGATACCTCTGCATTAAAGTGGTGTGGTGGAAGCCTAAAACATTGACAACATCAAATGCTGGCTAGGATGTATAACAAAAGGAACTCTCATTTATTGCAGGTGGGAATGCAAAATGATATGGCTACTTTGGAAAACAGTTTGGCAGTTTCTTTCTTTCTTTCCTTTTTTTGAACAGTCTTTCTCTATTGCCCAGGCTGTAGGATGATCTCGGCTCACTGCAACCTCTGTCTCCCGGGTTCAAATGATTCTCCTGCCTCAGCCTCAGCCTCAGCCTCAGCCTCCTGAGTAGCTGGGATTACAGGTGCCTGCCACCACCCCACTAATTTTTTGTATTTTTAATAGAGACAGTTCACCATGTTGCCAGGCTGGTCTCGAACTCCTGACCTCAAGTGATCCGCCAGCCTCAGTCTCCCAAAGTGCTGGGATTACAGGCGTGAGCCACCGTGTCTGGCTGGCAGTTTCTTTAAAAGCTAAACAGGATGGGCACCAGGCCTCATGCCTATAATTCCGACACTTTGGAAGGCCAAATTGCTTGAGGCCAGGAGTTTGAGACTACAGTGAGCTATGATTGCACCAGTGCACTACAGCCTGGGCAACAGAGTGAGACCTTGTCTCTATTAAAAACAAACAGATAAAAAAACCTAAACATACCATGTAATCCAGCAATTGCACTTTTTTGTGTTTACCCAAATGAACTGCACTGGAGAAACATGCACATAAGTATTTGTACCAGCCTTATTCATAATTGTGAATACATGTAATGCACAAGGATTTTCTTCAGTAGGTGAAAGGATAAAGTCTGCTATATCCAAATAATGGGATATTACTTAGCATTAAAAAGGTGAGCTATTGGCCAGGCACAGTGGCTCATGCCTGTAATCTCAGCACTTTTGGAGACCGAGGTGGGAGGATTGCTTGAGCTCAGGCACTTGAGACCAGTCTGGATGGCAAAGTGAGACCTCATCTCTACTAGAAATCAAAACATTAGTCGGGCATGGTGGCATGGTCTTGTAGCTCCAGCTACTCAGGAGACTGAGGTGGGAGAATCACTTGAGCCTGGGAGGTCAAGGTTGCAGTCAGCCTTGATCATGCCACTGCACTCCAGATTACAGCCTGGGCAACAGAGTGAGACCTTGTTGGTAAAAAAAAAAAAAAAAAGTGTTAACCCTTGAGAAGACATGGAAGAACAATAATACATAATATTAAGAAAAAGAAGCCAATCTGAAAGGGCTACATACTGTGTGATTGCAACTATGTGACATGATGGAAAAGACAAAACTATGGAGGCAGTACAAAGATCAGCAGCTACCAGGTGTTAGTGTTAAGGGAGTGAATAGGCGGAGCATAGAGGGTTTTGGGCCATTTAAACTGTTATTTGTGAACAATACTGCTGAAAACATGTCACCCTTTATCTGAAGTTTCAGTTTTGACAGTTTCAGTTACCTGTAGTCAACTGCAGTCTAAAAATTTTAAGTAAAAAGAATTCCAGAAATAAATAATTTCAAAGTTTTAATTTGTGGGCTGTTCTGTACCATGATGGTGAAATTGCTGTCTGAACTATTGACATCATTGTGGCAGTATGATCCAGTATCACCTGAAGCAGATGATCCTCCTTCTGACATTTTGTTAGAAGGTCAGTAGTAGTGTAATACTATGTCATAATGCCTGTGCCCCTTCTGACATTTTGTTAGGTCACTAGTAGTGTAATACTAAGTCACAATGCCTGTGCCATTCATCTCACTTCATATGAACACATAGGTATTTTAGCATCTCACATCATCACAAGAAGAAGGGTGAGTACAGTACAATTTTTTTTTTTTTCCGAGACGGAGTCTCACTCTGTCACCCAGGCTGGAGTGCAGTGGTGTGATCTCAGCTCACTGCAACCTCTGCCTCCCCGGTTCAAGCAATTCTCCTGCCTCAGCCTCCCTAGTAGCTGGGATTACAGGTGTGTGCCACCACACCCAGTTAATTTTTGTATTTTTAGTAGAGATGGGGCTTCACCATGTTGGCCACGCTGGTCTTGAACTCCCGACCTCAGGTGATCCCCCCACTTCGGCCTCCCAGAGTGCTAGGATTACAGGCGTGAGTCACCATGCCCAGCCCAGTACAAAATATTTTGAGATACACACACAACACACATACAGAGAGACCACATTCACAAAATTTTATTACAGTGTAATGTTATAATTGTTCTGTTATGATTGGTTATTGTTGTTAGTCTTTTACTGTGCCTAATTTATAAATTAAACTTTATCATAGGTCTGCATTTATAGGAAAAAGAGAATATATATATTCAGTACTATTCATAGTTTCAGGCATCCACTGGGTCTTGGAACATGTCCTCTATGGATAAGGAAACACCACTACATAGGTTGTCAAAACTCATGGAATGTACAACACTAAGAGTGAACTCTAATGTGAACTATGGACTTGGGGTGATTAGGATGTGTCAGTGTAGGTTTATCAATTGTAACAAATGTACCACTCCATTGGGGGATGTTGATAATGGAAGAGATGATCAATTTGTGGGGTCAGGGGTTATATGAGAAAACTCTGCATCTTCTTTTCAATTTTTCTATAAACCTAAAACTACTCTAAGAATAGTTTCAAAAAACAAATGGCATAATGTATTTTTTCTTCAATTATATCTACATGATTTACCTAATTATTGGGGAAATATTTTGTAAAAGGCATATCTTGATTAGATTTACATTGATTCCCATCTGACGTAATTAGGGTGTTTCTTTTGAATTGTATGTTTGATGAGGTTATCATCAGTATGTAAGGGAAGATCTATGCCCAAACAGCAATTTTTTTGGTGAGAGAAAGAATCTCTGGGCTCCTTTGTGTGGTGACTGCAGCCTCAAGAAAAACTTGACTTTCTTGGCTTTGTAATATGTTTGGGACCTGGTAAGTACTTGAGAGAATTTTTATTAGGAATGATAGATTATTTTATAAAATATTTTGTTATTAGAAAATGATTGCTTAATCTGACTGCAGATATTTGAAAACAGGCCATCCAAGAGCAGGTTAGGTTATTATGAAATAAAGACTTTATTTGTATTTATAATCCATATATAATTTCCATAGAGGAAACTTGCCTAATCGTAACATTCAAAAGTTGATTTTTCTATATTTAGACCATCATCAGGAAAGAGGATTAATAAACACATAAATGTGTTACAGCTCATTGCAACCTTGAACTCCTGGGTTCATGCAGTCCTCCTGCCTTCGCCTCCCAGAGCACTGCAATTAGAGATCTGGCTAGTCCCGACCTCCTGACCTCAAGTGGTCCCATGCCTTGGTCTCTCCAAGTGCTGAGATTACAGGTGTGAGCCACTGCTCCTGGCCAACTATGTGTTTTCATACTGTTGAGATTAAGTTTCTTGTATATTCCAGATACTAGCCCCTTGTTGGATGAATAGTTTGCAAATATATTCCTCCATTCCACAGGTTGTCTCTTCACTCTGGTGACTTTTTCCTTTGCTGTGCAGAAGCTTTTTAATTTAATTTGTCTAGTTTTAGAAAACTGTTTTAGTTTTGTTTTGTTACCTGTGCGTTTAAGGTCTTAGCCCTAAAATTTTACCTAGATCAATGTCCTGAAGTTATTGTTCTCTGTTTTATTTTTGTAGTCTTACAGTTTCAGGTCCTACATTTACGTTTTAATCCCTCTTGATTTGATTTTTGCATATGGTGAAAGTTAGGCATTTTTTATGCATATGGATGTCAGATTTTCCCAGCACAATTTATTGAAGAGAGTTACCTTTCCCCAGTGGTATTCTTGACATCTTTGTTGAAAATCAGTTGACTGTAAATATATAAATACACGAATTTATCTCTGAGTTCATTACTCTGTTTCATTGGTCTAGCTGTTTTTATACCACTACCATGCTGTTTTGGTTATTACAGTTTTGTGATATATTTTGAAGCCAGGTAATATGATGCCTCCAGCTTTGTACTTTTTGCTTGGGATGGCTTTGACAATGTGTACTCTTTTTTTATTCTATATAAATTTTAGAATTGTCTATTTCTGTGAAAAATGACATTGGGACTTTGACAGAGATTATGTTGATTCTGTAGATTGCTTTAGGCATCATGGTAATTTTAATAATATTAATGCTTCTGATCCACAAATGTGGTATGTCTTTCCATTTGTTTATGTCTTATTAATTGTGTCTCATTTGTTTGTGTTTCTTCCATTTGTTTCCATTTGTTTGTGTTTATTTCATCAGTGTATTGTTGTTTTCCTTGTAGAGATCTTTCATCTTCTTGGTTAAATGTATTTCTAGGTATTTTGTTATTTTTTGTAACTATTGTAAATGGTATTGTCTTTTTATTTTTTTATCAGCTAGTTAATTATTGGTGTATGGAAACACATGATTTTTCTATATTGATTAATATCCTACCACTTGACTCTTTATCAGATCTAAGAGATTTTGATGAAGTCTTTAGGCTTTTCAAGGTATAAGATTATATCATCTGCAAAAAGGGACAATTTGACTTCCCCCTTTTAAATTTTGTTGCTATTTTCTTTTCTTGCTCTATTGCTCTGGCTGGGACTTCAAGCATTACAGTGAAGAGAAGCATTGAGAATGGACACCTGTGTCTTGTCCCTTACCTTAGACACAAAGCTTTCAACTTTTTACCTTTGAATGATGTTAGCTATGAGTTTGTCATATATGGTCTTTATTAGGTTTCGGTAGCTACCTTCTGTATTTAATCTAAGAGTTTTCATTATAAAGGGGTGTTGAATTTTATCAAATGCTTTTTCCTGATCTATTGAGACATGTTTTTAACCTTTTATTTTGTTAAGGTGGTAGATCACATTTGTAGATTTGCATATGTTGAACCATCCTTGCGTTCTTGGGATAAATTTCTCTTGATCATGGTGAATGACTTTTGAAAAATGTTATATTCAGTTCACTCGTATTTCATTGAGGACTTTTGCATCTGTGTTCACCAGGAATTTTGGCCTGCATTTTTTTTCTTATAGTGTCTTTGTCTGGCTTTGGTATCAGGGTAATACTGGCCTTGTAAAATTAGATTGGAAGTATTTTCTTCATTTCAATTTTTTGGAAGAGTTTGAGAAAAATTCATACTAGTTATTCTTTAAATGTGTTAGAGTTTACCTGTGAAGCCATTTGGTCCTGTGGTTTTCTCTGATGAGAGATTTTTACTTAATAATTCAATCTTCTTACTCATTACTGGTCTATTCAGATTTTTTATTTAGTTGTGCTTCAGTCTTGGTAGTTTGTATGTGTCTAGAAATGTATCCATTTGGTTGTATGTGTCTAGGAACATTTTCATTTATAGATTAATTTGTTGGTGTATAACATTTCATAGAAATTTCCTATAATCATTTGTATTTCTGTGATATCTGCTGTAATATCTTCTCCTGCATTTTTCATTTTATTTATATGAGTCTTCTTTTTGTTCTAGCCTGGTTAACAGTTTGTATATTTGGTTTACATTTTCTGAAAACAGCTCTTAGTTTTATGAATTTCTTTCTAGTCTTTCTCTAATTTTTATTCTATTTATTTCTCCTCCAATTTTTTTCCCTCTGCTAACTTTGGGCTTAGTTTTTTCTTTTTCTTTTTTTGGGTCCTTGAGGTGAAACATTAGATTGTTTATTTAAGATCTGTCTTCTTTTTGATACAGGCATTTATTGGTATATTTTTTTCTCTTTTATTTTATTTCAATGGTTTTTGGGGGAACAGGTGTTTTTTGGTTACATGGATATGTTCTTTAGTGGTGATTTTGGAGATTTTGGTACACCTGTCACCTGAGCAGTGTACACGGTACTCAATGTTTGTCTTTTATCCCTCACTACTCTCTCACCCTTCCCCATGAGTCCTTGAAGTCCACTGTATCATTCTTATACCTTTGGGTCCTCATAGCTTAGCTCCTTCTTCCAAGTGAGAACATGCGATATTTGATTTCCCATTCCTGAGTTACTTCACTTAGAATAATGGTCTCCAGCTCCATCCAAGTTGCTGGAAATGCCATTATTTCATTTGTTTTTAATGGCTGAGCAGTATTCCATGGTGTATATATACCACATTTTCTTTATCCACTTGTTGATTGATGGTCATTTAGGCTGGTTCTGTATTTTTGCAGTTGCAAATTGTGCTGCTAAAACATGCATATGCAAGTGTCTTTTCATATAATGACTTCTTTTGTTTTTAATAGAATGGTAGCTCTACTTTTTGTTCTTTAAGGGATCACCATACATTTTATACAGTTTTCTATAATGGTTGTACCAATTAACATTTTCACCAGCAGTGTATTTTCCCTTTTCACCTCATTCATGCAAACATTTATTAATTTTTGATTTTATAATTATGGCCATTTTTGTGGGAGTAAGGTGGCATCTCATTGTGGTTTTGATTTGGATTTCCATGATAATTAGTGATGTCAAGCATTTTTCCATATGCTTATTGGGTATTTTTATATTTTCTTCTGAGAATTGTCTATTCATGTCCTTTGCCTACTTTTTTATGGGATTCCTTGTATTTTTTCTTGCTGATTTGTATGAGTTCCTTGTAGATTCTGGATATTAGTCCTTCATCAGATGCATACTTTGCAAAGATTTCTGGCCTCAAGTAATCCTTCTTCCTTGGACTCCCAAAATGCTGGTATTACAGCCATGAGCCACCATGCCTGGCCTATGTGACCTTACTGTTAAAGTGTGCTTCTTTTAGGCAGCATATAGTTGGGAATTGTTTTTCATTTCAAACCACTCATGTTTTTTGAAAGGAAAATTTAATTCGTTTACCTTTAAGGTAATTATTGGTAGTTAAGGACTTATTACTGAATTTTGTAATTTATTTTCTGGTTGTTTTGTAGGGGGGGGTTGTTCCTTCCTTTCTTGTCTTTTTTTGTGTTTTGATGATGTTCTGTCGTGGTATACTTTGACTCTTATGTAACAGGCTATTTTAAGCTGATGACAACTTAGTGTTAATTACATGCAAAACTTTTGCACTTTTCACTTTCCCTGTCACCATTTGTGGTATTGATGTCTAAATTTACATTTCCTTTTGTAATTTGTATCGCTTAAGAATTTATTATAGCTAGATTTTAAACTAGTTTTTTCACCTTCATAGTGCATATAAATTGCTTTAACATCACTTGTATGATTAGAGTATTCTGAGTAGAATATATATTGCTTATATCATAAGTTATTTTACCTTCATATATTTTATATCATTAATTTGCAGGTTTTTGTTTCAGTTTAAACTCGCTTTAGAGTTTGGTAAGACAGGCCTAATGATGATTACCTACCTTAACTGTTATCTGTCTGGGAAAAGTATTTCTCTCTCATTTCTGAAGAGCATCTTTGCTGAGTAAAGTATTCTTGATTGGACTTTTTTTTTTCCAGCATTTTTGAATATATTGTTCAGCCTTTCTGATCTGCTTTGTTTCTGCTGAGAAATCTTCTGAAAGCCATAACCAGACTTGCTTGAATGTTACATGTTTCTTATGTCTTACTACTTTCAGAATCCTTTTGTTTTGATTCTTGATAATTTGATTGTGATATATCTTGGTGAACTCCTTTTGGATGACTGGATATTTGTAACTTTTCTGTACCTAGATTTTGTTGTCTTTCCCCAGATTTGGGAAATTTTAAGTCATTTTTATTTAAATTTGCTTTTGGGGATTTTTTCCCTCTATCTTCTCCTTTTGGAACTACTATTATGTCAAGGTAAATTTTTTTTTGTCGTGTCCCATAATTCCCATAGGACTTCTTTATTATTTTTCATTCTTGTCTTTTTGTTATTGTGACTGGATTATTTTAGATGTCTTCTCTTCATGCTTGCTGATTATTCTGTCTAGATTGACCTTCACTATTCAGTGTAGTCTAGAATTCTTGATGAGCCAACTAGCAGAAACTCTAGACAGTGAGACCTTGCTGTTAGGTTCTCCAGTTAGGTGAGCTGATAACTATTCTGTGAGATCAAGTGGAACTGCTGGCTGTTTTCTATGATCTGTTGATACTACTAGCAGGAATCTGTGGTCAGGTGAAACTGCTCTCTGTGCTCTGTAATCTCCTCTGATTGGGCAGGGTTACAGGCTGACTTCCATGGCTAGGCTGTATCATTCTTTAGAATCCATAGTTGAACAGGGAGATAGATATACTTGGTTCTGAATTTAGGTGAGGTTTCTGGGCTTCCTGCTCAGACACTCGGCATGGGCAGGGCTAGAGGTTCTGCTTCTCAGATACGTATGAATGCAGGCTTACTTCTCAGCCTGGGGAAGCCTTTAGCAGCACACTGAGGCTTTTTGAAGTCACTACTAGGTCAATGGGGTTTAGCAGGGCCACATACTTCTATCCAAACCTATTCATTCATTTGAATTTTCTCCCAACCTTCTTACTTTTGCCCCTGGGTGAGGAGGACAGTCCTCTGTGTGTTTGTCTTAGTGTGCTCTGCGTGGCTCCATCATTTGGCCTGAGGATCACAATGAGGCTAAGGTCTGAAGTTTCATGACAAGTTGGTCTGGAAATTGTACACAAGACTATAGTCTCATGTTTTCTTTCCTCAGCTTTGCCTTCTTAGTGCTGGGGCTGTCTGTGAAAATCCGGAAGTGGACTCCTTGCATCACAGTCATTGAAAATGCAGCCACAGGTGAGTATGAAATGTCTTTTTTTACTTAAGTTACACCCATATTTCCAGAAAATGTGTGGGTCTTCTTCCATTGTCATGCATGTTCTAAGTGCAATCAACAGGTATTAGGGATCAGAGCTTTTGTCATACTTCGCCAAGACTCTAGGATGAGTATCCTTGGTCAGGAACTCATCAATAATTAATCTTCTTCCATAAGTATATAAATGTATTTTAGCCTCCATTAAAAATGTGCATTTAAATAAGAGTTGATAAATTTTATTTATTTCATGAAACCCATGATCTAACTGTGAAATAGTGGACACATTAACAGTGTTATTGGCTGTAATGGGTTTAGGATTGTGATGAATGCAGGTCATAGAGATGATTGAAGAACACTCATTTGCACTTGAAATGTTATAGTCCAAAAGGAAGCCAGATATTTTCTCATGTGAGTTTAATGAATCTAGTGTGACAGGTCCTGGGTGAGCGCTGTGCGGTGTTTAGAGGCACATAAAAAGGTTTTAGACCAGGGAAAGTATGAGGTATAATTTGATTTTCTCTTTTAAATTTCTTAAATTTTGATTAAATGTATTTGTAATTTTGAACTATTTAAAGACAATACCTAAAATTCTCTTCATCATCCTTGTCTCTAATCACACCACTTTCCTCTATGTAATTATCTTGTTCTCAAATTTGATAATTGAAAGCAATGCATAGGTATATTTTTTAAATTGAGTCTATAAATTCATGAGAAGGAGTGCAATTGGTGGAATAAAATTTAAGCCCTGTGAAAATTTTTGCAGAAATATAGACCATAAGCTAATAAAGAAATTTATTTAAACCTTGAGCAAATAGACAAGATGAAGTTCAAAGAAATAAGTTGATAACTGGTGCTTGAAATTTTCAGAGAAAATTCAGATTAGAAAGCCTCATACCTCAAGAATGATCAGGCTAATACTGCCCTTTGGAACAACAGTCTTAGAGGTTCCTGGCTTGTTCTGCTGCATTGTCTTTGAGCCTTTTTATGTGCGTTTGAGTCAGGTGGAGTTGAGGGAGACATGCCCACAGATCCTAATTTCTGTAAGAAACTCATTGAGTTCTGAAAAATGCTTACGATTGTTTCAAGTCTCTCTGTATTTTTAATGAATAATAGACTAATGATTTGTATTTAATGCTTATTTTCTAAGTTAAAAAAAAACACTTCATACATAAGTTTTTTTCTTCCAACACACGTATTAAGTTATTAAATCAATTGATAAATGAGGAACCTATTGTTCATTTAGCAGAGTAATTTAACCGTAAGTATAGTTACAAAGCAACAAATCATAAGTGTTATTTGCCTTGTGATGATTCTGTAAGTTACTTGAAATTGATAGGAAAGGAGTTGCAGTTATGAATTTTCAAGTGAAAATTTTATAATTACCTTTTTGGAAGTCAAAATTACCAGTTTGTTGAACAATTTACAAGTTATATTATGCTACAACTCATGTTATATAGCTTTACAATAAACTTTTATGAATTTGGATAATTTGTCTCTGAGAATGTATTTGAAAGGTAGATGCTAGCTCAGTACCGTGAATGAACTGGCTGGAGCTCAAATTGTATTTTGATATTTCCATAGACCCAGTTACTTCCTCTTCTTCAGTGTTGTCATCTCAACTGTCCTCCTCTGGACTTTGGCAAAGATTAGTTTGTTTAAATCTGAATGTCTGATATTTTAGGAATCATTGACATTTGAGGATGTAGCTGTAGACTTCACCCAGGAAAAAGGGGCCTTGCTAAACACATCACAGAAGAAGCTGTACAAAGATGTGATGCTGGAAATTACCAGTCATCTGGTCAGCATTGGTGTGTCCGCCTACATTTATGTACGTCTCTTTATATATGTGTGTATTCATTCAGCAAGAATCTAAAACATCTTTGGCCATGCACCTTCAATCTCTGCCATGATTCTTTCATAGCCCTTAAATTACATGAAATTTTAACTTAATTCATTAATATATTTTCATACAGGGTCTCGTTCTGTTCCCCCAGGCTAGAATGTAATGATACAATCTTGGGTCACTACAGCAACCCTTTCCTTAGCCTCCTGAGTAGCTGGGATTACAGGCACATCCCACACTCCATTGACTAAATTATTTTATTTTCTATAGTGATAAGGTCTCACTGTGTTGCCTAGGCTTGTCTCAAACTCCTGAGTTCAAGGGATCCTCCTTCCTTGGCCTCCCAAATTCCTGGGATTACAGACATAAGCCACTGTGTCTGGTCTGAAAGAATTATTTTTTCTTTCCATTTTACTTACTTACCTATGATTTTTCACCCTGCTACAGTATAATCTTGAACATGATTTTCTGTACTTTTTGCTACTTAATCTCCATTGGAGCAGATCTGGAAAGTTCATGAATATTTTTGAGTGCATAAATAAGTAATAAGTAGTTTACATAACTTCTATGTAACGCTTCTGTTCTAGCCACTATTCTAAGGCTTGAAACCAGATGAATGAAACCAATGGGCATATTCTTATACATATAGAACATACGTTTTTTGTGAAACTTTATGATTATGTGCTTCTGTCTGAAAATATTTACCCCACTTTGGAGACATTTATTTCTCTCATTTAGGTAAGACCAATGCTTCTGCATTCTGTCCTCAAACTTGGGCATAGGCATCAGCATCTGTAGTTCCTCACTGTTTTGGGGCACACAACCTGGATTTTTAAAATCTCATGACAGACCTTTTTCTTTCTTCAAGGTGTTGTTAACTTGGCTAAACTTTATTTTATTTCGGCCATTCCTTTGTTGTAGCCTGGCCTACACTTGGTGAAAATGCATGCTTATTAGCACATAATTTAAAATCTGTATGCCTTTTTTCCATGAACAGGGTATCCACTCCACAAATTAGGTGTGATTTTCCAACCAGAGCAAGGAAAGGAGCTATGGAAAGAAAGAACATTTTCCACGACCTGAGAACAAGTAAGCAGCAAAAACCTGTGCTTCAATGAGGAGGTGCCTGATCAGTGATTTTTTGAAATATCAAAAATTTTGAAGATCTTAAGTGAGTGATATTTTCTAAAATAAAGATGAAGAAAGTGGCACAAAATCACTCAGATGTCATTACTGGCATATATCAGCTGTTAGTAATGTGTCCTACTACCATTATCTTAGTTTAGAATAAAGGATATTTGTGCTCTTGAAGTTAAACTTTCACATAGTGATTCTTGTCCTGATAACACCGTTTTGAAAATTTTGCATTTATCTCTCTCCATTTTACTTTATTCATGTTATAGTTTTTCTAATTGTCAGTTCTTTATAATGTATCTTTACTATTTAGAGTATTCCATTCTTTGACACATTAGCTCAATTTATGTGAAAGCTCTGGCCTTAGATGACATAAGAGACCTCACACTTCAGAGAAATCGTATGAATGTTGTGTATGTGAGAAAGCCGTCAGTCAATGTTCTTACCTTAGACAACATCAGAAACTCACACTGGAGAGAAACAATATAAATGTCATTTTTGTGGGAAATCCTTCATTGAAAGTTCTGTGCTTAAACAACAAGAGAGAATTCACACTGGAGGGAAACCATATGAGTGAAATATATGTGGGGAAACCTTTATTCAAACATCTATTATTAAGCGACATGAGAGAACTCACACTGGAGAGAAACCATATGAATGTCATTTATGTGGGAAAGCCTTCAGTCAAAGTTATGTTCTTAGAATGCATGAGAAAACTCACACTGGAGGGTGGTGATAAAAATGTCTTCTGTCTCAATCACTCAGATGTCATTACTGGCATATATCAGCTGTTAGTAATGTGTCCTACTACCATTATCTTAGTTTAGAATAAAGGATATTTGTGCTCTTGAAGTTAAACTTTCACATAGTGATTCTTGTCCTGATACACCGTTTTGAAAATTTTGCATTTATCTCATCTCCATTTTACTTTATTCATGTTATAGTTTTTCTAATTGTCAGTTCTTTATAATGTATCTTTACTATTTAGAGTATTCCATTCTTTGACACATTAGCTCAATTTATGTATATATTTTTTAAACACACTAAATGAGCCTTGGTTATTTTCAACATTTTTAATCCCCTAATATCACTCTAACAATATATTTTCTCAATTATTTTAGGCAGAGAAAGTGCACTTGAAAGCCAAATGACATCCACGCATCATGTCAGCAGGAGAGGCACAACTGTCGTCATCCTAATGGGTAGGTATCATGTGTATGAATACTGGTTATGCAAATTAGAGATGTAGGAATAGGATAAGTTAGTAACTGAGAACAACCACCTGATTGCAATTAATATATTATTAACAGTTCTGAGCAAAATGTTTGGACAGTTTAAATGCAAACTTCAGTCACCATTCCTCCCTTAGACAACATGATGGAACTCTTTATCAGAGAGACAATGAGAAATGTCTTTAGGAAATATTTGGACCATGGATGACAAAGCATTAGAAATGTAATGTGGGGCTAGGTATGGTGGCTTATGCTTGTAATCCCAGCACTTTGGGAGGATGATGCAGGAAGATCACTTGAGATCAGGAGTTTGAGACCAAACTGGACAATGTAGCAAGACCCAGTTTATAAATATTTACAAAAATAGCCAGGTTTGATGGCATGTACCTGTAGTCTGAAGTACTCAGGAGTCTGGGGCATGAGAATTGCTATAGCCCAGGAATTTGAGGCTGCAGTGAGTTATGATTGCACCAGTGCACTGTAGCCTGGGTGACAGAGTGAGTCCCTATCTCTAAAAAACATTAATGCGGAAGATAATTCAGCCATAGTTTTAATATGTAAACACACTAGCCAACTACACAATAAAAAAAGCAATCAATTGGGAAAACTCCTCACTCATTACTCAGTTGAGCTAAAATATTTATATGGAAAATAATCCATATGTATGACATCTGTGTACCAAAGCTTTTACTAAGTGGTCTGATCACAAATGACAATGAGAGAATGAAAACAATGAATGTAAGTCTTTAGCAACCAATCAAAACGTTAAATGCAATAGAGGACTGGTGCAGAGGAATATTCCTAATTCTATAATCACTGTGAAAGTGCCTTTATTCGTAATCTATTGTTAAGCAACATGGCACGACCCCTACGTTTAGAATAACTTTAAACAAACATTTGGCAAGCACCAACCTTGATGTACACAAGAAAACTCATTGAAGGAATAACCTGTTAAACAGTAAGTGAGGAAGTCTTTTTTATGAGAAACCTCTGATGAACACCACATATTTTACAATGGAGAAGTTATTCGTGAAAACAATGAGAAATTCTTTATTTGTGGAGTTACAGTTATGGCAATGTGAAAATCCACACTCAGCAATACTGTCTCAGTGTCAAGAATGAGGGAAAGTTGAATAATATTTATTTTTAGTTAATCTTAAAGTTCTGAAACCTTCTACTAGATTTCACATCAGACTACTGACAATAGGAAAAACAATGAAAAAAAGTCCATGTTAGGTATGTCCCTCTCCTCCTGCCGTGTGTGTGTGTGTGTGTGTGTGTATGTGTGTGTATAAAACACTAAAACATTTTGTACACCACATACTTTGTACCTTGGTTATGTAGAGGTGGTATCTAGGGTGTATTCATATATTCAAACTCATCAAGATATATAGAAAGATTAAATGTGTTCAATTTTTGTACACCTGTTACATCACAATAAAGGTTAAAAAATAAAATTGACTTTGGAATAAAACTCATAATGAATTAATTAACACAATTCAGCAAATCAGAACTTTTAGAATGATGAAAAATTTCATAAATTTTCACTGATAATGAAAATAATTATGACATTTGAGAATGAGGTGATCTGAGTATGTTGAATGCAGAATTAAAATGAGCTACTTTAAGCTTTCCAATAGACTAATGCAAGTCTTTATAGAGGAAAACCTGTTGCTGCAAATTCTAATCAATGAAGTTCTAGTTTAATTTATGTAATTTTAAACATATAAACTTGTATTTTCCCTCCTTGGTATGGGAGAAGAGATTTATCACTATACTCTGAGTCTCCCTGTTTTCCAACAGACCTCATTGCTTTCCATACAGCTTAGCTTCACTCAATCTAGCTTCTCACAAAATCCAGCTCTGTCTATTTCAAGGTGCCCACTCCTGTGATAACTGACTCCACTTGCACAATAACTTCTTTAATCCACTTATGAGGGCAGATTCCTCTTGACATAATTACCTCTTAAATGTTCCACCTCTTACTGTCATCACAATGACAAATACATTTTAACATGAGTTTCTAAGGGGACACTTAAGCCACAAAGCACAATTCTTTGCTAAAAGTAAACATTGTCGTAGAACATAGACAGGCCTAGGAGAAGGTCTAAGAGACTCACTCAAGTTTGGCCAAGCAAATAATATTTGTCACTTGTCATTTCATTGTGTTTCCTCAGGGGCAGTGTCTGTGAATTTTCTTTTCCTTTTGAGAATCCTTTTCATTTCTGTTGCCTGAATGCTTCATATACTTTTTGGAATATTGGATATTTTGAATTATTATAAATGGGATATATCTGGAAAAATACCCCTACTCTCCTAGGAGTTGTTGTTGCTGATTTTTGTGGGTTGTACTCATTTATTTAGTAATTCACTGTGTGTTTGTTGTTGGGAAAGTTAAAACAACAGAATACTTTTTTTTTTCCTCAGCAGTCTCTTCATTAAGTATTATCCTAGTTTTTTAAAATATATTTTATAATTTAAAAAAACTTGATTCTGATTGTTTTTGACATCTCGATCATTGCTTTAGTTGAGCAAAATGGTTTTGGAGTTCCTTACACTAACATTTTTGGTGACATCATTCCCCTCAGTATAATTTCGCATACAGCCATTTCAAAGGTGATATTATTGTTTCCAACCCCCTTACAGTTTATGACTGTTTACTATGATAATATATACTTTGATCTAAAAAGTCAAACATTTTCCATTTCTTTACTTTTTTATTTTCAAATTTGAGATACCTGTGTGTATGTCAACATTATTTAGTTATTTATTTTTCTTTGTTTTCAGCAAGAGGATAGGACTTCTAATTAGCACGAACCTAATAAGATATTTTATGTGAGATATTTTTACTTTTCCACACTGTTCAAAATACACCACAGTGATTGGAAGCATAAAAATTTGTCATCTGTTAGTAGGGAGATGCTTTTGATTTCAGCATGATGTGTTACTTTATTATTTATATTTACCATATTTAGCATATAACAATGTATATGTGTTATATGCACAAACATATGATACATATAGTTAATTTGATAAGTATTGGTAATTTGTTTAGGATATACCCTGATTGCATTTTACTTGATGCCCATTAATTATTCTTAAGCATTTATAAGGTGTTTTTGAGAAAAGACATGAGGATATTCCATCTCCTCATTGATTTCACAAAAATTGGGTGTCATTGCACAATATTTTACAGCATATTATATTTGAATTCAAAGAAGACATTTTGCATGTTAAGTAAAATTTTAAGCTTAGCAAAGAAATGTTTGCATAATCATGGCGAGCAGGGAGGGTAATGGCCTCTGTCCTTTTCTATACCTGCCATGATTGCTCCATTTGCGTGTCTCAGGTTACATGTACACTTAAGTCACTATCACCTTTTTACAGTCTATTAAAAATATCCTAACCTATATTAAGTTTTTTCCATTTACATCAACACAGTTAATAAATATTCTACTTTATGACATACTTTATAACCTTATACATTTGTTCATGATGATCTACTTCTGTGCAACCAAAAAGTGTAAAATATATTTTACTTTCTTTATTTTTCATGGTATTTCAGGTTCAACATGATTTTCCTAGTCAAATGCACAATACCATTTAAATATTATTGATAGCACATGAATACTTTTTTTTTATCATTAGCTATATTATTATCTATATTGACATCAAGCCCCATAAGGTCAACTTAATGTATAGATGTCCATAGCATTGGGTTTAAACACTTTGTACCACTCTGAGTGGTGTTTTTTTTTTTTTCAGAAAACAGGAAGATCTAAAATTACTCATTCCATTTTTAAACATATTTGTCATTCTCTGAAAAAAAATCACCTATGAAATTATCAGTTTGAATATATTTTAAAACTGTTTTTGGTTGGATGCGGTGGCTCATGCCTGTAATCTTAGCACTTTGGGAGGCCGAGGCTGCTGGATTGCCTGAGCTCAGGAGTTCAAGACCAGCCTGAGCAACAGGGCTGAAACCTCGTCTGTACTAAAATACAAAAATATTAGCTGGGTGTGGTGATGTGCACCTATAGTCCCAGCTACCCGGGAGACTGAAGCAGGAGAATTGCTTGAACCCAGGAGGCAGAGGTTGCATTGAGCCAAGATTGCACCACTGCACTCCAGCCTGGGCAACAGAGTGAGATTCTGTCTCCAACAAAAAAACCCAAAAAACAAAAAACTGTTTTTAAGTAAATATTATGATAAACATCAAAGACAAGAACTCTGGAGAAAGTGAGGCAGTCACCGAGTCAACTCACCATTACAGTTATTTATTAAGTAGTCTTTTGAAAACGTTCAGCCAAGATGTGATAAATAATCTCTAAATTCTGAATGTTGTCCCTGATTCAGGGAGACTAGCTTTTGTAGAGTGGACACATGGACTCAACCATACCAGAACAACAACAAATTTTATATGCATATATATATGTATCTCACAAGTGTATGTAAATGGATTATTTTATTTAAAATATGCAATATAGGCAACTATTTGAAAGCATATTATTTGTAATATTCACTAGCTCATGTGATAAATACATCTGTTTAAAAAATGAAAAAAGACAAGTAAACAATGTGAACTATAATTAATAGGACTAATTACTCATATATGTGTTAGAAAAATATAATTTTTTATTATTATACTTTATGTTCTAGGGTACATATGCACAACGTGTAGGTTTGTTATATATGTATACATGTGCCATGTTGGGGTGCTGCACCCATTAACTCGTCATTTACGTTAGGTATATCTCCTAATGTTATCCCTCCCCCTCCCCCCACCCCACAACAGGCCCCGGTATGTGATGTTCCCCTTCCTGTGTCCAGCTGTTCTCATTGTTCAGTTTCCACCTGTGAGTGAGAACATGCGGTGTTTGGTTTTCTGTTCTTGTGATAGTTGGCTGAGAATGATGGTTTCCAG
>NW_016803603.1:156415-172371 GCF_001698545.2 Rhinopithecus bieti
CAGTGGTTTGTAGTTCTCCTTAAAGAGGTCCTTCACATCCCTTGTAAGTTGGATTCCTAGGTATTTTATTCTCTTTGAAGCAATCGTGAATGGGACTTCACTCATGATTTGGCTCTCTGTTTGTCTGTTATTGGTGTATAGGAATGCTTGTGATTTTTGCACATTGATTTTGTATCCTGAGACTTTGCTGAAGTTGTTCTCAGCTTAAGGAGATTTAGGGCTGAGATGATGGGGTTTTCTAAATGTACAATCATGTCATCTGCAATCAGGGACAAAAATATAATTATGTTTTAATACACATTTTTATTTTATAACAATTATATTTAGAATTAGCAGAAAATTTGTGAACATTATGCAAAGACTTCCCATAAACTCCATACTCTGTTTTCCATTTCATTACTATTATACATTACTGTGACATATTTGTCAAAATTTATGTACAAATATTGATTTATTACTATGAAATAAAATTCAATTTTTACTCAGATTGCACTGGGTTAACCTTCACTGTTCCAGAATTTCATCCAGCATGTTATATTACATTTAATCCTCATGACTCTTCATGCTTTTCTTGACTGTGACATTTTCTCAGACTTTTCTTGTTTTTGATGAACTCTATAGTTTTGAGGTTTTCCAGTCAAGTTCATCTGATATCTTTTAATTAGGGAGTTTGCATTTTAACAGGAAAATCACAGAGATAAATTAATTTTCTCAGTTCACCTGAAAGCATACATGTGCTCAAGATGACTTATAACTATTGATATGAACAAAAAATGGCTGCCTGATGTACCATTAGTGATATTTTTCCACTGTGAATTTAGTCATTTTCTCCTGTCTGTATTGACTCTATTCTTCAAAAGAAAATCACTATGTGCAGCTCAAAGATAAGGAACTGGAACTTGTGATTCATCTCCTTGATGGCTGAGTACCTAAAGCAATTATTTGGAACTTTTCTGCATGAGAAATTGTTATCTTTTCCTATTCATTTTGTGTTCAATAATTTATTCATCTAAGTATCAACTCATGTATATTTCTTTTGGAGATTAAGTTATAATCAAATTCCAGTTTATTTGCTTAAAATATTCTAACATCAGCCATTGGTAGGTCTGTTTTTTTGTGCCTGCTTTCCCTTTTTCAGAATCCCATCTTAGTTTTTTGTTTGTTTTTGCACTACATCCTTTTGAAAATTTAGATTCTGCAGTATGTTTTTGTGCATTTTTTGCACCAGTTCTAATATCAGCTATTTCTCCAAAGAGCCCTGTTTCATTCTCTTAGATACTGGTATTAAAAAAAACAGATTATGGAATTAAATTGCACATTGCTATTTGGGTGTCACTGTTTCCCAGCTCTCTAAATTGATCATGTAAGAGAATATATGTGTGTGGAGTAAGTTCAGTATATGAACCTAACTGCAGACATTTGCTTAATAGTAATATTTGCATGTGTACTACGCTAAACATCAGTTCATCGTGGTGCATCCAGCTCTAATTCATTACTACCTGCACTATTCTAGTCTTTTTTAATTGCCTATCTGTACTTTAACTTTGTTTATCTATAAATTCCCAAAGGCAGTGAGATATCTGGGCCATAATACTATCTGCCACGCTTTTTTATGATTCGCTCAATTCCAGTGTACATATATAGTGGTTTCAGAATTATTAACTAGTATTCCCATAGGAAAGAACTTTATCAAACAGAGCACACTATTTGTTCGTTTGCTTCTGGTTTTAAAGATTTCACTCATTCCAAAGACATTTTGACCAATCCCTTTCCCACCAACCACCTGCAGTCTGTTGGATCCATATTTTTTAACAAAATTAATGTTTTGGTAACATCTTCATTCCATCTTTGGATCTCCTTACCTCCAAAACATTTTCAAGCTTGTATTTATTAAGATTCACTATTGTACTGTAAATTGTGTGGGATTTGACAAATGAAGAGTACCAGGTATCTATAATTAAAGTATCACATCAAATATTTGCTTTTTCAATCTCCTCTTCCTCCCATAGTCCTGTAGAAACCCACCGTTCTGTTTGTCACTTTAATAGTTTTGACTATTCATATATACATATATATATATATATGTGGTTTGTCTCCAGTGAGTTCTCTCCACTGAGTTCTCCTTCAGTCAATGTTCTGCCATTAGACATGAGAAAAGTAACAATGGAAAGAAACTTTAAGGATGTTGTCTATGGGTTACATCCTTCAGTCGATGTACTATCCTTATACTAGGGAGAAAATTAATATCATCAGAAAATATTCTGCCCTTAGATGACATGATACTATAAATGGAATGAATGTGAAGAGACGTTGGCCATCTATTTAACAACTAAACACACCAGAGGGCTCACACATTGAATAAACATGGTAACCAATGTAGAAAATCATTCCGTTATCCTTATTTCTCAGTCTACCTGAGTGAATTTATATAGAAGAGAAGCTATATGTTTGCCATCTATGTAGCAAAGACTTGTCTGAATATAAATGACATGAGAATGAAAACTGTCGATATAATAAGTATTTTGCAAAAGCTCTAACTTAAAACACACAGGATTTGCAGGGTAGAGAATTCCTAGCTCTGTAAGGAATTTGGGACTCCAATCGAGAGAAACCTTGGTCTCTATTCACTGTGAACCAACATTCAGCCAGATACCACCCTTTGTATGTTTAAAAAATATATATATCAGTAAAAAATACCTTCTTGAGAAGGAAATAGGAAAGGAAAGTCTTCACAAGGACAACCGGTCATCTTGTGGATTACCAAATACTGCAGATTTCAGGTCAGACCACTGAGTCGTGGAGAATAAAAAAAAAAAAAACTAACATACAATTGAACAAATAATTCATAATTTAGAGAATGTGTCTGAATTAAAATGTGAAATGTATAATAGTTATGTGACCTGGGAATTTTGAATACAAAATTATGTAAGCAACTTTATTATTTTAATAGAAAATACTTGCAAATATTGAAACATTAAAACCCGTTGGTGAAAAATCTAATATGTTGTTAAAGTTCTAGTTTTATTTATGCAGGTCTGACACATAGATTTGCATTAGCTATCCTTGGCATGTGAATAGAGATTTCAACCTTCTCTTCCCATTTCCCCATCTTCAACAGCCTTTTTTTCTTTCCGCAGCCAAACTCCCTTCATTCCAACTTCCACCAAAACCACTTATCTGGATCCCTCCCTGGAGTTGACACAACAGGGATCTTCAGCCCCACGTGCCAGGTTTCTCGGTGATCCATTACACAGATTTAGCGGGGAAATGGGGGCAGTATCAAAAACACCCAGTATAAACCATTGAATTACCCCAGCCCTTCTCTCTGCCCATCAACAACTCCCTGGGGCCAGAGAATTAGGCATCCCTGCTCTTTCCCTCAGAAAGCCCTTGGGACATTCTCCTCGAAGGTCCCCTAAATGGGAGTAGAAGTTCATCTCCTGACATTCCACGTTTTATTCATGTGAGTCCTGAGTTATGACACAGAGGACACAGTTGTGCTCCCCTTACTGCGGCCTAGCAGATAAAGCACCTTAACCTCTCAGCCACCATGCAAACCCTTCTTATATTTGATCCAATGTACTTTTCTGCAAGCAAAATAAAAGTTCTGACCCAGGAGGCGTCCTCTGATTTGACTCTAGAACTTGGAAATGCATTGGCTTTCAGCAAACCTCAGTACTGAATGTAAACTTCAAGGAGAAATGGTCCCAGGAAATAAATTGGGATGACATTGAGCTTTTAGCAAACTGCGAAATCCTGAAACCATGGACCTTAATGAAGTCAATTAAATGGGCTAATTCATGGGTGAAAGTGCTACATCATAAAACTATTCTCCACAAGTGATTCTACACTGAAGCTAGGGTTTATGTCAAGTACTGTGTGAGGATGAGGAGACACCAAGCCTGTGGCAATCTGCTTGGCAGGCAGTCTGGTCCAGGCAGGGCCCACATTATTGTTCACAGTTTAACCTATTTAATTAAATACATAATTTTCCCCCAAATCGTATATGACATAAGCTGTAGTCCTGAGCTACATTAAGATGTACTATTTATGCGGTAAAATTGTATGGGATTTGACAAATGCATAGCGGTAGGTTTCCAGCATTAAAGTATCACAGCACCCTTCTATTATTCAAGCTCCTCTTCCATCCACATACAGGGAATCAATCGCCTTTTGTATATGGTCCTTTGTCGTTGCTTCTTTATTTCAATTATCTTCCATCAAAGCAAATGATACTGTGCTCTATTTTCATTTGATCTTCCAAAAGAAGCATACAGAATAATCTAAACCAGAATTTCAGCCATTCGGAGACTTAGGCCCACCGCTAAGCAGTAAAGGCCAAACCACCTGCGCTGCAACACCATGGCGGGCAGAGGGCGCGGGAACACGCCTTCGGCCCTGCGGAGCGCATGCGCTTTCTGCCTGCGGAGGCGGGGCTGGATCTCCAGGAAGTACCTCAGCTTCCTTTCCTCTCGTCAGAGAGGAGGCGTCGCGCTGGTTTTGGGGCAACTCAGGCAATGTCCGTCCTGAGGAAAACTTCCTGTCCGCCGTCTTAACTGCTGAGAAGGGAGATTCCCTGCACAGTCTCCTGGATATTTTTCTGAAACAGCAATAAAGACTTCATTTTCTGGGCTGTTGCCACGTGTTTTATTCTGTACTTTCTGTTGGGATATTTTAACATTATTTTACAAATGTATAAATTTGGAGTTGGGGAGGGCTTTCTGATAGATAATAGAAGCAGGCTGTAACATGTCCTCTGTGTGGCCTCATTCAGGATTGATTGTGAGAAGAAACAAGAAAAATTTTGAGGAAAATCTACAGAATACAGGGACCCTACAGTGGAAGAAGGAGTCCGGCCAGGTCAGGGCCTCGCAGTCTCAGTGCAGCCCATGGTGTGTACAGAATTGGTGGGTTCTTGGTCTGGAAGCTGACTTCAAGAATGAAGCCAGGGACCCTTGCAGTGTTACAGTTCTTAAAGATGGTGTGTGGAGAGTTTGTTCCTTCTTCCTGGTGGGTTGCTGGTCTCATTGGCTTTAGGAGTGAAGCTGCGGACCCTTGTGGTGTTACAGCTTTTAAAGGCAGCATGGACCCAAAGAGTGAGCAGCAGCAAGATTTATTGCAAAGAGCAAAAGAATAAACCTTCCACAGTGCAGAAGGGAACCCTGGGAGGTTGCTACTGCTGGCTGGGGCAGCCTGCTTTTATTCCCTTCTCTGACCCCACCCGCATCCTGCTGATTGGTCTATTTTACAGAGAGCTGAGTGTTCCGTTTTACAGAGAGCTGATTGGTCCATTTTGACAGAGTGCTGATTGGTGTGTTTACAATCCTTGAGCTAGACACAGAGTCACAGAGTGCTAGACAGAAAAGTTCTCCAAGTCCCCACTAGGTCAGCTAGATACAGAGTACCAGTTGGTGTATTTACAAACCTTGAGCTAGACACAGAGTACTGATTGGTGTATTTACAAACCCTGAGCTAGACACAGAGTGCTGATTGGTGCGTTTACAATCCTTAAGCTAGACACAGAGTGCTAGATGGAAAAGTTCTCCAAGTCCCCACTAGGTTAGCTAGACACAGAGTTAGCTAGATACAGAGTACCAATTGGTGTATTTACAAACCTTGAGCTAGACACAGAGTACTGATTGGTGTATTTACAAACTCTGAGCTAGACACAGAGCGGTGATTGGTGCGTTTAAGATTCCTTAGCTAGACATAAATTTTCCCCAAGTCCCCACCAGACTCAGGAGCCCAGCTGGCCTCACCCAGGGGATCCCCTCACCAGGGCTGCAGGCGGAGGGGCTGCAGGCGGAGGGGCTGCAGGCGGAGGGGCTGCAGGCGGAGGGGCTGCAGGCGGGGTTGCCCGCCAGTCCCGAGGGGCGCCTGCACTCCTCAGCCCTTGGGCGGTGGATAGGACTGGGCATCACGGAACAGGGGGCGGCGGCCGTTGGGGAGGCTTGGGCCGCGTGGGAGCCCATGGCGGAGCGGAGGGGACTTGGGCATGGCGGGCTGCAGGTCCTGAGCCCTTCCCTGCGGGGAGGCAGCTGAGGCCTGGCGAGAATTTGAGCGCAGCACCAGGAGTGCTGGGGGACCGTGAGCAACCTCGGCAGCTGCTGGCCAGGGTGCTAAGCGTTTCATTGCCCTGGGCCTGCGGCGCTGGCTGGCCGCTGGGAGTGTGGGGCCCGCCAAGCCCGCGCAGGCGTCTGCTGTAGGCAGTACCGCTTGCTTCCCCTTTGCTGTTTCCCATCGTCACCCACTGTCTTCAACAGCAGAGGGTCCCAGATGCTGCAGGGAGGGGGAGAACTGCAGGGAGTTCAAATAAAACATTCACATTTCACTTCACACACACTGACCCTTAGAATTTCTCCTCATTTAACCACATAAATCCAACCACACTAAATCGAATCCCCGACTGCTCCATGTGAGAGTTCTGCTTCCAGCATGACGTGGCCTGAAAATTCATCTGAAGACAGCTGCTCATTCCCAGGACTAACACTGCCCCTTGAATGCTGATGTCCTTGCAGTCGTTGGTCTGATGCCACGATAAATAATTCCTAAGGCTGGTGCTCTATTTCTGCCCTGAGACTCTCCCCTTTTTCTCCAAGCTGTGCCCTGTTCCTTGTCTTAGTCCAGGTTCCAGGCCAATGCTTTTGAAAAAATATTGATTTATTGAATGATTAATAATTGTGATTGAATGAAGTAGTGGTGTCTCCTGTGCTTGCGTCCAACTGAGACACTCTCCTGCTCTCACTCATCACGTTTCCATTCACATTTGCCTTTGTTTAGTTTTGTTTTCCATTGTTTGAGTTTATTATTCATGTACTTATGAAATAACTGCCACATTTCTGAGAGTTTTCTTGGCAAATTTGGGGCTCTTCCTGTGCTCCTCCTTCCAAGTCCCGCATGAGGTCACTATTTGCACTTCTGGGCCCTGGGAATGGTCTGGCTTAGCAAGTGTTTGGACAGAGCTTGGCTCTGTTGGTTGGGATGGGCACCTGTGCTTGCTCACAGCTGCTCCCAGGCTCTCCCTGTCTAGGAAATCCAGCAGTCCCCTTGAGGGCCCAGCACCTCTTTGTTGGCCTGCATGTCCCAGCCTGTACATCCATGGCCAGCTAGAGCTACCACCACCTTTTTCTGGTCAACCTGGGAGCCCAGGCCTGGGTCCTGGAGGCAGGGGAGATAGGGGAATAATGTCCTGGCTTCCCCTAGCCCAACCGCAATAGGCGAGGAGTGCTCATGACCCCGGGGGAGTGGAGGGCGTTTGCCCTTGACTTGCTGAGCCTCTAAAACCTCACATGTCCCCTGGAGGTGGGTGCAGCTTCCTCCTACTCTGGCCTTGCTGGCCTGGGAAGGGCGTCCTTGGTCCCCTGAGCCCTCAAAGCGTTTTCTCTTCCACTGAGGTTTCAGGAACTGTCTTTCCCCTCTGGGAAGGAGGACAGGCACCCTTTGAGGTTTGATTCTCCTCAGAGTTTTGCATCTCGGTTGGGGCGGAGGCCGCCTTCATCCACAGGAGAGGCCCAGCCAGGGTGTCCTCTGCAGCCTGTGCCTCCGGGTACGTTCCGAGTCTGGGCGCTGGAGAAGCCGCTTTGTCTGCAAGTTCGGAGATGGCCGTCCCGGTGCAGGCGGGGCTGTTCTGCGCCCTCAGGGCGTCAGGATCCCCCTGGGGACGGAAAGTCCCACTGGGGCGGGAGCTTCTTTGGCGCCGCCCTCCCAGAGCCCCGCTAATGCGGAGGCGGCTCGGGGGCCCCGGACTCTTTCAGGAGAGGCGGCAGCATGGGCCAGGCAGGGCCCGGGCTCCAGGGCAAGGGAGCGTCTGGCCTGGGTAGGACTGGGTCCATCCAGAAATTGGGATTCTAGGGTTCTGGTGCAGGTGGATCTGGGGCAGGCTCAGCACCAAGTCCCTCTTCTTCCACCTCAAGGACTCACCCAGGCGCTGGCGGGAGCTCCAGGTTCAGCAGCTCCTCCTCCTCCTCCTCCTCCTCCTCCACTTCCAGTCCTCCCCTCCTCACTCCTCCCCTCCCCTCCCTTCCCCTCCTCTCTCCGTTCCCCTCCCCCTTCTCCTCCTTCTCCAGGTGTTTTCACCTCCTTTATTTCTCTGAGGGGAGAAACGGCGCCGTCCTTCACATCGGTGCATTTCTACCCTAATCCCCATTACCTTGTAGAGCAAAGTAGTCAAACTCTGCAATATATTGAAGAGATTTAATTCTAAGCTGAATATGACTGACCATGGCCTGTGACACAGCCCTCAGGAGGTCCTCAAAACATGTGCCCAAGGTAGTAGGGGCACATCTTGGTTTTCTTCTGGCCAATTGGTCTCCATAGGTATAACATCCTGACGAGGGTATAAATCAAGTGCAAGAAATGCCTGGCCTTCTATATCTAAATTGTTATAGGACTTGTTAACAGTAGACACATCTATTTTTCACACCACTTGTATTGCACTATATACTATATATTGCACTATATACTATATATTGCACTATATATATTTGGGAGAGAAAACGATGTTCTTTAAAGGAAAAGTCATATGATTCTACTGTTGCATTTTGTCGTCCCTTCCAACAGAAATGGCCCTTTCCCATATAACAAATGTTATGTCCTATGGGAGTGAATATTAGGAGCTAAGTTTGGGGGAAATTAGGGCTCTAATTGGAATGAGGGCATAACCATTCCCCTTTTCTGTTTTCGCAATCTGAAAGGGAGATGGGATGTCATGTGTTATCATGAGCTAAAATAGTCCATCTATTTCCCCAGGGGAGTATTTCTGTATTGTTTTCCATGCTTACCAGTTGAACCACAGAGTACCTGTGAGCCTCATTTAACTTTGGTGCCTATGCTCTGAGAATACAATGCTTGAGGTCACATTTACCATCCGAAAATTTCCATATGTTTAGGGGACCTTATATTTTCCACAGGTGTTTGGATTGTGCCTCAGCACTGATGATTGTAGGCCATTGCTTCAGAGCCACCTTAGATTCTGTTTCTGATAAAATAGACATGAGCCCCTGTTGGGTTACAGAACGTGCTCATTCCCACCTTTGGGTTTGAGAGTATGTTTTTATGGTTTGTTTGGTTTCTCCTATCCATTTGATGAGGCTGCATTATTTTTTTAAAGCAGCTTTCCATCCTTTTCCATCTTCCTGGAATAACATTCCTTCTATGTGGGCTATTTTTGACAGAGAACTTTTCTCTAAGAAATGCCTCTCTTCATTAGCTATGAACTCA
Organism: Rhinopithecus bieti; assembly: GCF_001698545.2. Taxonomy (NCBI): domain Eukaryota; kingdom Metazoa; phylum Chordata; class Mammalia; order Primates; family Cercopithecidae; genus Rhinopithecus; species Rhinopithecus bieti. The sequence continues at coordinate 165,635 of NW_016803603.1, forward strand.
GCTTACACCAATATACCTAGGCCAGCTCCAACTTTTCCAGTGAGGTCACGTTTTAATTTCTGGGTTGCAAATTTTGGTGGATTCATCAGGATTGCTGTTGCCATTGTATACTACTGGCATTAGTACAATTTAAAACTGTCTTTGCAATTTATACCTGGTAATATTATACCCAAGAGGCTTTGTCATAAGGCATCTTTATCCTATCAGTAAATATTTACTTTTAAATCTATGAGAAGCAGAAAATTATTTATGGTTGGGTGGATGCAAAAGTGACACACTATAGTCTAGAAGGAAATGTCCCTTGTTTTGCCAGCTGTACCATCTTTGTACTCCTCCTTGATTTGGAGAGTTTGACTTTAACCTAAATTAGCTCTTAAAATCTCATGTGTCCACCTCTTCCAAGACAGTCCCTGAGCCTAGAGAGAGGGTGCTTGTATAGTATTAGCAGCAGAAGATTCACAATAAAATACAGATCTGGACCCCGTGGGATGCCAAATGAGGGGGATTCACATCTCTGGTCTTCAGAATAGCATAATTTTGATTTCCTTGGAAGTAAAACAAGGAGAGGTAAATAACATTTATAGTATCACAATCAAAAGAGTACTTGTGTGTCAGAACAGAAAAAGGAACCTACTTCATTAGGGAACCAGCTAAAATATGAAGAAAATTATGATCTCTTATTCTCTAGAGGATTATTGTAACAAAGAAATAATGATTTAATTTGCACTTAAAGAGAGTTAGGACTGAAATAGTATTAAGCCTTCAGCTTTTCCTTTGAAATAATTTTTCTATCTGCACTTTTTTTTTCTACTAAAGAGAGATTATAGTAAGATCAGTTTGTGTGCAAAGTAAGTTTTAGTCTTATCATGGTTGGCCTGATTATTTGCGTAAAATGCAGCAAGAAGTGATTGGCCATGTAGACTCATTTTAAGTTGGCTTTGCTGGAACCTTACCTAAAAATATACCACTTTAGTTCAAGTCTTGGTAAAATAACCAGTGTCTCTAATTGTTTTAAATACTCTTATTGAAACTTATGCAAACAACTATATTGTCATAAAATTAAATCTGAATTTTGGAGAATTCAGAAAGATAAATTTGCTTACAAAAGCAAACTTCATCAAAATAACTTAAAAGAAAAAGATTGTCTGGACCCTCCTTTAACAAGAGCAGCGGCTTTCACACAAGATGTTTGTTTATCTTGGAAATGTCATGCACAAACCGAACAGCTCCTGAGAGCCATCTGTCAGACACTAAGAATCTAGCAGCTCCTCACAGAGTTAGAATTAGTCCTAGGAAAGAGGCTGCCTGCTTATTAGTATCTCGTCCTTATATCCCCCGGTAGCAAGATTCTATGTAGAACATTTTTATTTTATCACGAAACTCTTTTGGGGAAACATTATTTCCACTATCAGTTCAGTTAACATTCCATGGTAAGGTACTAAATGTCCCTGAGCTAGAAATTCTCTTGCTCCATCATTGTCGTCGGAAAGAACTCACATTTTTTTTGCTATCAGCCCCAATAAGTGTTACACAAAGGGCTATGAAGTGGAGGATTTGTCCCAACTAGCTCTCCAGCTTCTACCCTATAGTTTGTGGGCTTAGGCAGTCTTACTAGTTCCCATTTGGCATGTCCAATTAACATTTCTCAAAAGAGGTGATTTATATGCCTTCAGTTTTATACTACTAGAAAGGGGAAACATCTCCCAGGTAGCAAAGGAGGTCACAACTACCTTACATAAAACCTGTTTAAACATCTTAAATTTCATAACTCTATTAACCTGTATGTTTATATGTTCTGGTCCCAGAATATTTTTAATACCCCAAATCATTTTACTTTTCTGTTGAAAAGAGTTTGGGTTCTCAGCAGGGAGTTGCATCTGTAAGACCTCTGAGGGGCAACAAATTTGATACAACTTCTCAAACACTATCATGATTTTGTGGGAGGGGCACCCATGTAAAATGGGCTCTCTTAACACCAAAATTTAACATAACCTGGGTAACAGACAATTTGGTGGGAGCATATCCCAGTCATTATTAAGCCAGTCCAACATGGTTCACATAAGAAGCGTATTAACTGCTCCATCTGGGGTGTTCCACTTAGTATTTTATTGGGAGAGTTAGGTAGTTCCCTATTCAGAGAAAACAGACTTTATGGTGGCATTTTCTGGGTATATTATGCTAATTATTCTCTTAGGAATAGCCTTCTGTGTATTTGGATCACATGTTAGTGATTGTTCAATACTGAACTGTGGGTCCTGCATTAACCCAAACAAGTTCTTAAATTGTGTAGCATTTAAAATTAAGAATCTTGGCCTTAAAGTGTTAATTTTTTTTTCAATCCATTATAGTAAGGAATTTTTAAAGAAGCTGATGATACTAAACTGCAAAATGGAACAATTCTTTACATTATATCCTCTGGTTTTAAATAGTTAGTTTTGGATACTAAACTGCAAAATGGAACAATTCTTTACATTATATCCTCTGGTTTTAAATAGTTTTGCTCTTCCCCCACATTGACTGACTGCTGTTTTGGTAGCCACGGGTCTCAGAGTTAACTTTTGTAGGCCTAGCTTAATTATTCTTTTTATTTAGTTGTATCTGTATAATTTTCCTTCATTTTAAAGCAACTATTAGTTTTCTAGCTACAAGAAAACATATTTTCTTTTTTAAGCAAAGTCAATATTTTTTGCTTTATAAAATTCACCAAAATAAATTTTACGCTCTTGCTATTTTAACTTTCAGTAACTCAAATTTCCAGTTAAAAATAGCCAACCTGAGATTTTAACATGACGTGAAGCTTTTAAATTACTGGAGAGTTTTGAGATTGAATTTACCAAATTAATTTTGCCAAAGATTATTAAGGTTATGAGAATTCAAAGGGCATTTGAGATAGCTTGTACTAGTCTAACACACCTGCAGAATAAAAAGGCATGTCCAAAGGATATTTCATTTGCCTGGTTTTTTTTTTTTTCCAATTCCCTTTCTTGGCCAGGCACGGTGGTCCACACCTGTAATCCCAGCACATTGGGAAGCCAAGGAGGGTGGATCACGAGGTCAGGAGATCGAGACCATCCTGGCTAACACAGTGAAACCCTGTCTCTACTAAAAATACAAAAATTAGCTGGGTGTGGTGGTGGGCACCTGTAGTCCCAGCTACTCAGGGGACTGAGGCAGGAGAATGGCACGAACCCGGGAGAATGAGCTTGCAGCGAGCCGAGATCGTGCCACTGCACTCTAGACTGGGAGAGAGAGCGCGAGACTCCAGCTCAAAAAAAAAGAAAAAAAATTCCCTTTTTTACTTTAGATAATTAATAAAAGTTACAGGAGCCAACAAAAGGTGAAGGAGAGAGCTATCATCCAAGGCCCTTTCGAAGAAGAAGAGCTGAAGTTTTGACCTATTTTATCTGAAGACTTTCAAAGAGACAGATTCTAGAATTTAAAATTTAATAACTTTTGCAATAATAAGTTAGTATTTTTAATACAAATCTTGTTTGTTTTAACCAATTATTTCAGTTTTACATTAGTGTGTATTTTTTAAATATCAAAGAACCCTAGAAAGACCTATTATAAATTCCTTTTAATGGATAGCCAACTGAATTAGGCCAAGCCCTTTTAAAAAAAACCTTTTTTTACTACCTTGGTTATGACTTACCATAGACCATTCAAAAACTGTTTAGACTTTTCTGTTTTTTCCTAAATATTTCTCTTCTTGAATGACCTGGTCACTTTATTCTAGGACAGAAAATTTACAACAACCAAGATTCTTCTAATATAAAATAAACTTTCCTTTATCCCTTCTCTATAAAAGATACAACTTTATATCTTTAAATTTTTTTACATTTCTTCTTCTCTGGTTCTTTTTACCTTGCTTTATACATAGCCCTTAAGTAGGCTTTGAGTTACACAAATATATTTACATTTTAATAAGAACATTTAAAATTTTTTTTATAATTTTTAAGTTGTGAATTACCCATATGCTCAATATTTATGAATAACCTTAGATCCTAAATTATATGAGAAGTTTGTTAACAAGCATTTATTCCATCACATTTCCCTGATTACATTATTCAATAGTTTACCTAGATTATTGACCAAAACTGTAACACTCCTTCTATAATTTCCTTCCCTGTTACCCATTTTTATAGACGTGAATTTTAGGTATTTACTTACATAGGAAACCTAAAGTTACATATGAGAATTTTTACAAATAATTTAGGATTTAGCTGCTTTCATTAAAAGGATATTCCATGTCTTTCTTGTCTAAAATTACACAAGCAAAGATCATTTGTCTTGGTCTGGGTTTTATAATTTTATAACCCGATGACTAATTTCAAATTATTCTGCAGGATTAAGTATGGAATTACTTGATCAATAAACACAAAACAAAAATGCTAACAATTTTTATGACATTTCTAATCTTACTTTACCCATAATTTTAAAGCCAGCTTATTTATTAAATATTTTACTTAAGTCAAGTGAACTTAAAAAAGAGTTTGTGTAGTCTTTTATTTGATTGTCTGATTTATGTGCTTTTATTTTTAAGCCAATTAGAGCTCTTGTATATATTTTTAATAGTGAAACATTGTGTACACAACACATAAATACACAGATGTATTAGGCATGCCAATAGATGTACATCTTATAGATTCATAAGATCCTATTTTTCCTGTCTTAGGCTTTCAAATTCTTGATAACCTGTTTTACTACTTTAGGTAGCTGTCAACTAAATAGCTTTACTTTGCATATCAAAGGAAACAACTCATAGGTGAAAATCAGATAGGAAACTTACATCTGAGGAACACAGAGAAAAAGTCTGTTGTGCTAGAGAGAAATTAAAATGGATGCAATTGCCACATAACATAAAATTATAGAAATTACAAAGGCCTTTTAAATACATACATGCACATATTTGCACAGAAAAAAAATCCTGTAGCTTTTGCTTGAGAACTTTAGGAATGAGATAACACTGGCTTGCAAAAAACAAAACAAAACAAAACAAAACCCTGTTATATCCAAATAGTGCTTTTTATCTCAGTCATAAAGTAACAGCTGATTTAAAGCAGGCAGAAAAGCGAGAAAAGAGACCTTGGGAAATCTATAATTTGCAGGTTGACCTTAGGGCTTCTTTTTTAAAAATGTAAACGTGCACAAAGACTATGTTACTTCCATTTTACATAGTCTGGCTAGTAGAGGTGTCATCAAATCTAGGAAGTGCTTGAAAGTGGGTCATTCTCCTTGTTTTCTCCTAAATATTAGATTATTTGTTTCTTACTTTTTTTAAAAGGAGGAATTGAACTGTGGACTAGAGCTTTTGTGGAGTGGGTTAAAGTGTGCTGCTTGTGGGCGGGACTCCAGAGTGTGTCACCACTGTGTCACTGCTGCCCTCTTACATGTCTCTATTTTTCTCTCCAGAAGTGTAAGCACCTCAAGTTTTTTAAGAGAACAATACTTGCAAATATTGAAACAATAGAACCTGTTGCTGAAAAATGTAATATGTTGTACAAGTTCTAGTTTTATTTATGCTGAGTTTTTTGTTTTTGTCTCACAGTCCATGTCCCCTAATTCTAACTTCCAAAAAAAAATTTGTCTCCATGCACCCCGGGAGTTGACAAAACAGGGATCTTCATGCCGGGTTTCTCAATGAGCCATTACACAGATTTAGCAGGGAAATGGGGGTAGTATCAAAGACACCTTGTATAAACCACTGGATGACCCCAGCCTTTGTCTCTGCCCATGAACAGCTCCCAGGCAGAGAGTCAGGCAGCCCTGCTATTGTATTCCTCAGAAAACTCTTGAGAGTTTTTTCCTAAAGCCTACCAAAGTGGGAATAGGAATTCATCTCATGACATCCCACTTTTTATTCAAGTGAGTAATTGTGTTATGACAGAGAAGGACACAACTTTGCTCCCCTTACTATAGCCTAGCACATAAAGCACCAGCAAACTTAAACACCCTAAATTCTCAGTCACCGTGCAAGCCCTTTTATATCAGATTCAATGGACTTTTCCACAAGCAAAATGAATATTCTGACCAGGGAGCATCCTCTGCTTTGACTCTAGGGCTTGGATATGCATTGTGCTTCAACAAACCTCAGTACTGAATCCAAACATCAAGGAGAAGTGGTACCAGGAAATATACTGAGATGACTTTGAGCTTTTACCAAACTGCACAATTGCAAAATCATAGACTTTACTGAGGCCAATTAAATGGGCTAATTCATGGGTGAAAGTGAAACATCATAATGTTTAAAAATCTGCCCAACTGTTTTTACGTTAAAGCCAGGGTTTATGTCAATTCCTGTGTGAGGATGAGGAGACACCAATTCAAGCTCATGACAATCTGGAAGGAGAGGCAGAGGCTGTGTCCAGGCAGGCCTCACATTATTTTTACTTTAACCTATTTAATTAAATATGTAATATTCTCCAAATTTTAGATGTCATTTGCTGTAATCCTGACCCACTAAGATGTACTATTTGTGCTGTAAAATTGTATTGTATTTGAAAAATGCACAGTGGCAGATCGCTGGCATTAAAGCAGCACACAGAATGCTTCTCTTATTGAAGCTCCTCTTTCCTCCACATACAGGGAATCAATAGACTATATGGTCTTTGGACTTTCCTTCTGTATTTCCATTCTCTTTCAGAAAGAAAGAAAGAAAGAAAGAAAGAAAGAAAGAAAGAAAGAAAGAAAGAAAGGAAGGAAGGAAGGAAGGAAGGAAGGAAGGAAGGAAGGAAGGA
>NW_016803603.1:174690-181622 GCF_001698545.2 Rhinopithecus bieti
AAGAAAGAAAGAAAGAAAGAAAGAAAGAAAGAAAGAAAGAAAGAAAGAAAGAAAGAAAGAAGAAAGAAAGAAAGAAAGAAAGAAAGAAAGAAAGAAAGAAAGAAAGAAAGAAAGAAAGAAAGAAAGAAAGAAGAAAGAAAGAAAGAAAGAAAGAAAGAAAGAAAGAAAGAAAGAAAGAAAGAAAGAAAGAAAGAAAGAAAGAAGAAAGAAAGAAAGAAAGAAAGAAAGAAAGAAAGAAAGAAAGAAAGAAAGAAAGAAAGAAAGAAAGAAAGAAGAAAGAAAGAAAGAAAGAAAGAAAGAAAGAAAGAAAGAAAGAAAGAAAGAAAGAAAGAAAGAAAGAAAGAAGAAAGAAAGAAAGAAAGAAAGAAAGAAAGAAAGAAAGAAAGAAAGAAAGAAAGAAAGAAAGAAAGAAAGAAGAAAGAAAGAAAGAAGAAAGAAAGAAAGAAAGAAAGAAAGAAAGAAAAAAGAAAAGAAAAGAAAAGAAAAGAAAAGAAAAGAAAAGAAAAGAAAAGAAAAGAAAAGAAAAGAAAGGGAGAGAAAGAAAAAAGATACCGTGCTCCATTTGCATTTGATCTTCCAAAAGGAAGGTACTGATAAAACCAGAATTTCAGTGATTCAGACGCAGGTCAACCGCTAAACCGTGAAGGCCAAGAGTCCCGCGCTGCAAGCGCATAGCCGGCAGAGGGCACTGGAACCCGCTTTCTGGTCGTACAGGGCGCATGCGCATTCTGCTTGCGGAGGCGGGGCCCGATCTCTAGGGAAGAGGGAACTTCCCTTCCTCAGGTCAGGGAGGAAGCGGCGCTGCCCTGGCTTTGGGGCAACTCGGGCTGCGTCCAACTTAAGGAAAACGCTCCTGTCCACAGCCCTACCCGCTGAGGAGTGAGATTCCCTGCGCGTCTCCCGAATATTTTTCTGAAACAGCACTAAAGACTTCATTTTCTGGGCTGTTCCTACGTGTTTTCTACTGCACTGTCTGTTGGGATATATTAGCAAGAATTATTTTACAAATATACGTACTCCTTAGGGACTTTCATTGATAACCATAGCAGGCTGTAATGTGTCTTCCTCGCAACTTCTGTCAGGATTGATTATGAGGAGAAACCCATGAAGAATTGTGAGGAAAATCTACAGAACACGGGGACCCTGCAGAGGAAGGAGTCTGGGGTCAGGGCACGGCTGTGCAGTCTCAGTGCAGCTCGCGAGAAAGGGGCCCCTGCAGGGAAACCCAGCTTTCTGCATCCCTGCATTTTCACATTGTGAGGGGCTCATCTTTCCTACAGTGCCAAAATCACTGAAAAATAGTGAGACAATGAAAGGCAGGGGCACTAATACATCCTTAAATTGTTGCTATTAAAACGGCAAGAGCCACGTCTTTAATTTTACCATAGCACTGCAGATTTAAAAGTGATTTTCATTACATATGCAAGGGGAAAGGTACACTTTTGTGAAAAATAGTTTCCACCCCAAATGAAAACATATTGCTTAAATATTTCATCAAAAGTAAGTTACTATTCTGTGTTGCAGGATATATCCTGAGACTTTTATGGTGTAAATGTATTAAAACTTGCTTTGTTTATAATCAAAGCGATTATAAAGGTAGGGTATTTATTTGGCGAGTCCCTCATATTTTTATTCGTGTACTGGTTTGCAGTCCATAGGTTTTCAGCTAGAAGAGACACACAGAAACTCACAATGAGGGGCCTTTCTCTTTCTTGTCTGTATAATATACATACTCCAGAACCGTCAATAGAGGCTATTTCTTGAATATCTCAACCTGAACCCTGGAGCCAGAAAGAATGTAGGCAATTAATCCAATTTTATAACTACATCTGATCTTCAGCCAATTATCTGCTGCTCTCCTCAGAAATGATCAAAATCCCCAAAGCAGACAGTTCTCTGGATAAAGGCATAATGTTCCCCTTGGAGGCCTTTAAGACACTGGCAAAATTAAAGGAATCTTCCTGTTTTCGTTTTATTCTTCTAAATGATTTATCTAACTAGAGAGGAAAGCTTCAGTCAAAAGGCATTTGCGAATTAGATTCATTTTTTTTTTTTTAACATTTAAGGGAAACAGGATCTATACTTCAACTAATAAAACTGATGAAATTATCAGCTAAATGGAAAGAGAATCCACAAACAAATTTATACAAGTTCCAGAGAGAGAATGAAGCCCTGAGCTCAGGGGCCTGTTAGAGATGGCACACTCAGTAATGGTGCACCCTCAGAGAGTTTCCTTCTAGTTCAATTCTGGTGATTACTGGATTACTGTTTTCCCCCAATACCATCCATTATTCTTTATGTTGCCAAATAATTTTTAATCTTAAGATGACTAATTCTGAGTTCAGGCATATGGTGTTTGGCCACCTACAAGAAGTTTAGGTGACTTTGCCCATAAAAATGATGGATTTGTAATTAATAAGTAATGTTGAAAGCAAAACTTGCCTTATAATTCTGAAATTAGTCCAGTGGGAATACAGGCAAGAAATAAATTAACAGATTAATACACGATGATATATCAGAAATTAAGTAAAGGTTCTTTTGTATTTTCCCCGGTTGTCTTACAATACTCGCTTATTATGGTTGGACAACTTTCCCCAGGAGATTTCTTTTAAAACTTAATTCACTTAAAATACGTATTATTTTATTATTTAAAAATACTGTTAGCCCTCCATATCCATAGGTTTCATCTTCATGGATTCAACTAATCTTGAATAGAAAATATTCACAAAATATTTGCACAAGTTTCTTCAAAGAAATCTTAAATTTTCCATGCACCACGTTCTTTTTGAGTTCACATAAGTGACGTGACGTCTGGGCATTGCCTTAGGTATTAAAAATAATCTGGAGATCATTTAAATTATATAAATTAATGTGAATGTGTTATATCCAAATTCTACACCATTTTAAACAAGAGACTTGAGTATATACAATTTGTGGTATCTTCAAAGTTTTCTAGACCCAATCCTTTATGTTTACTGAGAAATGATGTACACATGAACTTTACAAAAAATAATTGTCCTACCCAATTAATGAACAGACTACAATAGAAAGTAAATATCACTAGTTTAAAATACTGTTATTTTATATCACAATTATATGGTGAATCAGAGTAGAGATCTTGAATTAATTTTGATTGAATTAGGCTAATTCTGACAGAGTCACACTCATACTGATTGAGTTTTGATAAAACCACTCCCATGCAGGCCCCTGGTGTTGTTTAATCAGCACCACTAGCCAATCGCATTCATCCATTTTGACAAATCCCATGGCTCCACCTCTTATAAGACTCCTGGAGGATTTCCCCAAGATCTGACTCTACCAAAGCACCATTTGACTGGTCCCAGGCCAGGGCATGCTCTCCCATGCTCTGGCTGTGCTGTGCTAGGGGCTGATAATTTTCCTTCAGGTAAAGTAAAAGATCAAGGCATAAACTGTATAGATTTACAGAAAATAGGCCAAAGATTGAGATTTTTTTTGCCACAAGCAAGTCCAGAGACCATTTACTATGTATGGTTACCGGCGCCCAAGAAGCCCCAGGGATTTCCAGACAGAACGGCAGAATGACAATGAAGGAGAGACCAGGTATGTTGGAGTATGTGGCTACTCTGGGTTGCCAGGTTGACTTGTGACTGTGTGTGACTATGTGTGTGCATGTGTGTGTGTGTGTGAATATATGCTAAAGGGCCAGACTAGGGCAGAGAAGATACCCTGGCCTGCCATGACATTGAATGTTATAAATTTAGAATACATCGGGGAGATATGAGACCCACGGTGGAGACCACAGGTTGCGGCCAGCATGGGGGTTTTCTGGAACCTGTTGGGGGCTCATCTCATGTTTCTTTTCACTGTTAATCTCTGTCCTTTGGATAAATGGAAGTTGCCTCTTGTGTGGAGACAGGTAAACTGTGAGCATGATCTAAATTTTTTCCTTGTGCTCACTAGAAAATGAAACATTTCCCATCATCTCTCACTCCATTCACACTGTAACTGCATAGACACAGAGGTTAGATACCTGAAAAATCAGCATCTTCTCCTAAAGTCCTCAGGCCAAATTAGATGTCCCTCCTTTTCATGTGGATGAGCTCCTGAAAAAGCAAACTGTTTCCTGTGATCACCATCTCTTATCACACACATGCACCAATAGAAAAAGCCTCTAGAAAAGGAGAGGGTGGGAGATAAGTGTTAGGACTTTCTGGATGCAAGTAGGATTTGGAGGTGAACACAAGTGCATGTGATTTTGGGCCACAGCAACAATGTGTGCCAGATGGCTAATGAAGTTTGGGGCTTGTGAGAATTAGACTTTGTGTCACTATGTGGAAGACTGATGGGTCCCTTTCTGTCCTGCAGTTTGGCTACCACACAAATGAATCCACCCAAACGCCGCCAAGTGGAGCAGGGTCCCTGTACAGGTAAGGCACTTTCCCTAATATTTCTTAAGATCCCCATGCCTGGAGGTCAGTGTCATGTCTCATGATGTAAATGGAGAGGGTGTTTTCTGCAGGATGAGTGGAAAGCAATGCTTGATTGTTGGGGGCTAGTGTCCTGAGACTAGCCAGTGCTAGGTTGTGGATTTCTGAAGGTCACGTTCTGAAATCCAGGAGACTCTTTCTGGAAGAGAGCCTTAACCTCCCTCACTGTGGTCTCTCTGCAGGTGCAAAAATACTCTCAATTTCAGGAGCTCCACACCTGAATTCATGCCAGTCCCTGGAACCTCCCCAGGTAAGTTCCTATGTCCTTGCATGGCAAAGATTGGACAGTGCTGCACAATCTTCAGGCTCAAGTGATATCCAGTAGATGTACATTTAGGTGGGTCAGCATGAGAGCCAATTCTGGGAGGGAGTTTGTATTTTAAAGTTGTAAAGGGTGAAGCTCCTGGCACCTCCCTCCCCATGATCATCATTTGCAGCCTTTTTGGAGGGCAGAATACTGAGGACTGTCTTTCCACAGGAGCAGCTGGATTCTGGCACTGAGGAGCTCATCATAGTCCTGGAACAAGGGACAGAAGTGAGGCTGAGCCTGGAAGAGGGCGTCCTCATCCTGGCCCCAGAAACAGCACTGCAACTGACCCTGGAGAACACAGTCATTGTGATTGTCCCTGAGCATGTCCTGAGGTCACAAGATGGCCTGCAGTTCCCTGTGCAGATCCAGTACATCTTGCCTTCGACTGATGACTTCACCTTGGAGTTCCATGTTCAAGATGGAGTCATCTCAGACATGAAAGGAGAGAATGTGCCTTTTTCACCTGCAGAAGAGGGGGAGGCAGCACCCCTATATCACCAGCCCTTGATGATACCCCCAGCAAACCACATGACTGGGACCAGCCCTTGTCTCCTAGTAACCCCATTGTGCATTCCACACCGTCTGGCAGCCTTCCCCCAACGCTACCCTCTACCACCCACACCTAGTCCTGTGGGATGCCCTAGACCAGCCAATTCCAGTTTCAGCCTGCATGCTATGGAGCTCTTGTGCACCTCGTCCCTCAGACCTATGCCCCCTTCACCAAGTCCTGGTCCCCAGATCTATCACAAGGTTCACCATAGGCCTCCCAGCAGGGCACGGAAATGTCTCTTTAGGAAGTGGTTAAACCCAAGAGCCACCCTCTGCATTGATGGGTCAGAGATTGTCCAAGTCCTTAGTCAGTGCATTCCCTGAAATGTGGAGAGAGAGTAATTCCAGGGACCACTTTCTTCCCCTTTGCTGTTTCCCATCATCACCCACTGACTTCAACAGCAGAGGGTCCCAGATGCTGCAGGGAGGGGGAGAACTGCAAGGAGTTCGAAGAAAACATTCACATTTCACTTCACACACACTATCCCTTAGAATTTCTCTTTTTATTTAACTACATGAATCCAACCACACTCAATCGAATCCCCGACTGCTCCATGTGAGAGTTCTGCTTCCAGCATGATGTGGCCTGAAAATTCATCTGAAGACAGCTGCTCTCTACCAGGGTTAACACCTCTGCTTGAATACTGATGTTCTTGTAGTCATTGGTCTGATGCCACCATAAATAATTCCTAAGACTGGTGCTCTATTTCTGCCCTCAGACTCTCCCCTCTTTCTCCAAGCTGTGCCCCATTCCTTGTCTTAGTCCAGGTTCCCTACACTCCCCAGGCCAATGCTTTTGAATAAATATCAACGTGATTGAATGAAGTAGTGGTGACTGCTGTGCTTGCTTCCAACTGAGACACTCTCCTGCTCTCACTCATCATGTTTCCAGTCACATTTGCCTTTGTTTAGTTTTGTTTTCCATTGTTTGGGTTTATTATTCATGTACTTATGAAATAACTGTCACATTTCTGAGAGCTTTCTTGGCAAATTTGGGCCTTTTCCTGTGCTCCTCCTTCCAAGTCCTGAGTGGAGTCACTGTTTACACCTCTGGGCCTGGGGATTGGTCTGGCTTAGCAAATGTTTGGAAAGAGCTTGGCTCTGTGGATTGGGATTGGCACCTGTGCTTGCTCACAGCTGCTCCCAGGCTCTCCCTGTCTAGGAAACCCAGCAGTCTAAATCGAAAAGAATCCATGGAATCTTGTGATTGTCTGAGGGTGAGTGTCACCCTGCGCCCCTGGTCTTTTTCTCCTCTAGGTCACCCTGGTTGGTTTCCTTTCAGGTTCCCGTGTGTGTGAGGGGATCGGGGAACCCCTCTTCCCTGCCTTCTTGGGGTCAGGGACTCCACGATCCTTCCAGGTCCATTTGATTCCAGGTGAAGGCATCTGAAGATGCCGTATTTCCTGTTGCTTTCTTTCTGTGCAATGATGACAAGCCTGCCAACAACATCTTCCTAGCGGCGTGAGGAAATTAGTCTCTCAGAGGCCCCAAACATGGAAGAGGCTAACCCCAGGAACATGCATGTTTTCAGAAAAGACGTCCTGGGAACGCTTGAGCCACCAACCTGCCTTCAGAAGGGCATTAGTCTGTCCCACTTCATGGAA
>NW_016803604.1:0-760 GCF_001698545.2 Rhinopithecus bieti
GAGTTATATGATTCTCTTCATGGAGCAGTTTGGTATCACTGTTTTGGGGGAATCTGAGAATGAATATTTTGGATCACATTGAAGCCTATGGTGACAAGGGAAATATCCTCAGATAAAAACTAGAAAGAAACTTCCTGAGAAATAGGTTTGTGATGTATGACTTTATCTCACAGAGGTACACCATTCTTTTTATGGAAAAGTTTAGTAACACTATTTTGGGGAATCTGAGAAAGGATATTTGAATGGCATTGAAGAGTATGGTGACAAAGGAAATATCCTGAGATAAAAACTAGAAGTAAGCTTTCTGAGAAACTTCTTTGTGAAGTATGTATTCATCTCACAGAGTAACAACTTTCTTTTCATGGAGCAGTTTGCTAACACTGTTTTCATGGAATCTACAAAGGGATGTTTGGGAGCAAGCTCAGGCCTATGGTGAAAAAGGAAATATCCTCAGATTAAAAAAATAGAAGCCTTCAGAGAAACTGCTTCATGATGTGTGAATTCATCTCACAGAGTTACACAATCCTTTTCATGAAGAATTTAGTATCCCTGTTTTTGGGGAATGTGAGAAGGGATATTTTGAATTGCATTGAAGCCTATGGTTACAAGGGAAATATCCTCAGATAGACACTCGAAAGTGGGGTTCTGAGAAATTTCTTTGTGATATGTGAATTCATCTCAAAGTGCTACACGATTCTTTTCTTTCAGCAGTTTGCTAACACCGTTTTTGTGGAGTTTGCAATAGGACATTTGGGAACGC
>NW_016803605.1:0-11239 GCF_001698545.2 Rhinopithecus bieti
CATGATTAATGAAAAAAATTGCATTTTGCTAAAATTCTTCTATTTGTTGCAAAAGTACAAAATATTCTGAAATCTATTGTTAGATTTGAATTCTACCAACCGTGGGTATTATTTCCAGATGAGCAGAATTAGACACAATATAATGGGCACCAAAGGTCAGGGGTTCCACTGGGGGTGAAGTCTGTAGACGCACACCACAGAAGCGATCTTCCTCATCATCTATCATCTGAGGAATAAGGGGAAGAAACATCAGAAAGCACACAAAAAAGGAAATAAGCACAAATAGTGGCATAAAAGTTTTCTATATATTATATTAAGTAGCATGTAGGATATGATTCAGTTGATGTAAAGATTGAGAGGATAGGGCTGTGTGTGGTGGCTCACACCTGTAATCCCGGCACTTTGGGAGGCCGAGGCAGGTGAGCCACCTAAGGTCAGGAGTTCAAGACCAGCCTGGCCAATATGGTGAAACCCTGTCTCTTCTAAAAATACAAAAATGAGCTGGGCATGGCAACGCACGTCTGTAATACCAGCTACTTGGGAGGCTGAGGTAGGAGAATCGCTTCAGCCCAGGAGGCAGAGGTTGCAGTGAGCTGAGATCTCACCACTGCACTCCAGCCTGGGTGACAGAGTAAGACTCCATCTCAAAAAAAAAAAAAAAAATGAGATGATTGATAGCTAGATTACATTTTTAATTAATAAAATATGCAAATAATTTATTGCTCCATAATTTTCACAGTGGACACACCCATGGAGCCAACACCCAGAGGGACACACAGAGATAAATATACAGATAGATGGTAGAGTGATAAACTAGATAGATGTAAACATGCCTCTATGCAAAACAGATATGTTATTAACATTTTGCTGATGGACATCTCAGAGCCAAAGGGTTTCTTGTGAATAGTAAACTTATGATAAATTCCTGTATAGTTTGATTTTATTTTTACACTGTGGAGAGTTTGACTAGGGGACTTATAAAACCCAGGGACAAAGGGACTTCCTATTGGTGCCTCAGCTGAGGGCTGGTAGCTTGGCTGTGTCTGTGAACACGTCTCTGAGGGGTGAGGGTAGAGATGTCACTTCTCTCCATCACAGGGCTGCTGTGAGATGCTCGGCCACCTGAGCACCGGGGAGCAGATATAGAAGAGTGAGGTCCCCTCTGAGAGGCCTAGCAGCTGGAGCAGAAGGCGAGACCTCAGAACTATCTGAGCAGGCACCAAGGACATAGAATGGAATTCAATCAATAAGAAAACCTTTCAGAAGTCTCAGGGGCAACTCAATAGAGACTTTATGGAATTAACAAGCAAGAATTTAAACTAAAAGCAATTGACAGTAGGTGGCATTACGAGTCCGGCTGTTAGACACCCTTGGGGTAATGACTGGGAGAGGGTTCAAGGGGGCCTCAGAGAAGTTGGAGATGTTCTGTATCTTCCTCTGGGTGCTGGATACATGGGTGTGTCCACTCTGAAAATTATGGAGCAATACATTATATGCATATTACATTAATTTAAAAATATCAATGACATTGACAAAGAAAGGATGGGCAAAGCTGAAACCTAAACTGGGCCTGGAAGATCAAATAAAAGAAAAAAATTCAATTTGTATTGAGCAAAGAGATGAAATCATGATGGGGATGAAGCAAAGACGGGATGTGGACACCTATCCAGGAGGCATCCCACATATGCCTATAAAGAGAACCAACTCCAGAAGGATAAAAAGAAACTGATGGAGGAAAGACATGATGTATCCTGCCATCTCTGATGAATGATTATTTTAAATGAACAGATACATTCAATGTAAATTATAACAACAACAGATTGGAAGTATAAGAACCAAAGACTTCAGTATAATATTGACAGGGTTATCTTTATGTACTGATTTCTGCAGAGGTTGAGAGACATATTGCTGTACTTATTTTCAAAGAATAGAACAGCATTCTTTAGTTTTTAGAGATTTTACTATACACACATATATTTTTCCCATAGCATGAACATTCCATGTAAAATCTTAGGTTGTCATGTTTTTCACTATTTCTTCACTGATGCATCCCCATCCCCTAAAATAGTACCTGGAATATATAAGGCACACAATAAATATTTGTTGAATACATGGATTAGTCCGTTCTCATGCTGCTATAATGGACTGCCTAAGACTGGGTAATTCACACATGAAAGAAGTTGAATTGACTCACAGTTCCACGTGGCTGGGGAGGTCTCACAATCATGGTGGAAGGCAAAGGAGGAGCAAAGTCACATCTTACATGGCAGCAGGCAAGAGAGATCCTTTGCAGGAAACTCCCCTTTATAAAACCATCAGATCTCATGAGACTTATTTGCTATCATGAGAAGAGCACAGGAAAAACCTGCCCTCATGATTCAATCACCTCCCACAATACGTGGGAATCATGGGAGCTACAATTCAAAATGAGATTTGGGTGGGGACACAGCATTACAGTAATGGAAGTATGAAAGATCAGGGTGGGCTGGGCGCGGTGGCTCAAGCCTGTAATCCCAGCACTTTGGGAGGCTGAGACGGGTGGATCACAAGGTCAGGAGATCGAGACCATCCTGGCTAACACAGTGAAACCCTGTCTCTACTAAAAAAAATACAAAAAAACTAGCCAGGCAAGGTGGCAGGCACCTGTAGTCCCAGTTACTTGGGAGGCTGAGGCAGGAGAATGGTGTAAACCTGGGAGGCGGAGCTTGCAGTGAGCCAAGATCTTGCCACTGCACTCCAGACTGGGCGACACAGCGAGACTCCGTCTCAAAAAAAAAAAGATCAGGGTGTTATGACACCCCCAGAGGAACATAGTAATTCTCTACCAATGGATCCTAATCAAAATGAAATTTGTAAAGTGCCAGATAAATAATTCAAAAGATTGAACTTAAAGAAGCTCAAGAAGAGATGCAAGATAAATCTGAAAGCCAATACAACGAAATCTGAAAATTCATTCAGGATGTGAACTAGAGATTTACCAAGGAGACAGATATCTTTAAAAAATTAACATCTAGAAATGAAAGATTCATTGAAAAAATTACAAAATACGGTGGAAAGCTTTAATCATAGACTAGACCAAGCAGAGGAGAGAACCTGAAGTCTTTTTAATTAACTCAGTCAGACTAAAATAAAATAATAAATAAAAAAGAAGTATGGGGCTACATAAAGCAACAACACTTATGAGTCATCAGTATTTCCAAGGGAGAAGAAGAAGGGAAAAATTTAGAATCTAAGAAAATAATTGGCGAACATTTTCCTAGCCTAGCAAGATATTGAAAGATCTGAATACAGGTGGTCCAAATCATCACCACTAACATACCCTGCAACATGAACTTCACCACGATATGGAGTCATCAGACTGTCTAACACCAAGTGAAGGGAAACATCCGAAAATCAGAAAGAGAAAAGCATCTAGTCACCTAGAAAGGAAACTCCATTCGATTAACAGTCGACATCTCAGCAGGAACCTTATGAGCCAGAAGACAATGGAGTTGTATTTTCAAACTGCTTAAAAAAACCCTGCCAACCACAGACGCCACCATGCCTGACTAATTTTTGTATTTTTAGTAGAGATGGGGTTTCAGCACGTTGGCCAGGTGGGTCTCCAGTTCCTGACCTCAGGCGATCCGCCCCCCTCAGCCTCCCGAAGTGCTGGGATTACAGGCGAGAGCCATCGCCCCCAGCCAATTGTCTCCTGTATTTAAATTACCCACAGTAACCACCTTAAATACAGCCAGGCATGCTCTCGCCTCTTGTGATTGGGATGCAAAGATGGTAGGCACCAGGACAGTAAAGTTTAATGAAATCTTCCTGGCATAATCTTCCCACCAAGGCTGGAGGCACAGAAGCAGCATTTTATTCAGAAACACAGCAGCTATGGAGCTGCAGAAAGCAGAACATCTGCTTCATCACTAATCTAAGAGAGGGTGTGGGACCATCAGCCTTTTGTAAATGCACTAGAGGGAGATGCCACTGAAAGGAAGGAGTTATCCCAGAGGTGTGAGCGAGTGTGAGACTGTCATTCAGATATTATCCATCTAAAATTTGGTGAGAGAGGCCGGGCATGGTGGCTTGTGCCTGTAATCTCAGCATTTTGGGAGGCTGAGGCAGGAGGATCACTTAAGGTCAGGAGTTCAAGACCAGCCTGGCACAAATAGTGAAACCTGTCCCGACTAAGAATACAAAAAATTAGCTGGGCGTCGTGGCGCGTGCCTGTAATTCCAGCTACTTGGGAGGTTGAGACAGGAGAATTGCTTGAACCCAGGAGGAGGCGGAGGTTGTAGTGAGCTGAGATTGTGCCACTGCATTCCAGCTTGGGTGACAGAGCAAGACCCTGTCTCAGAAACAAAATAAGATAAAATGAAATGTGGTGAGAGAATCTCTGCTATTACTTCTTCTAACCATCTCCTCCTTGAGAGCCAGAAAAGGAAGGTCCCTTCCCAGTAGTCCTGAATTTCTATGGGGATTCTTGCATGTGGCTCAATATTCAGCACCTATAGGTGACCCTCGGGGAGGTGATCCATGTTCTCTCCATGAAAACTGTGTCTTGCCCTTTCTGTTCCACTGGAGGGGCCAAGGGGATAACCTGGAAATATCATTGTCATCTTCTCTGGTCTCCTAAATCGCTCAGCTTACCTTCGTCAGCAAGGCGTCGCTGGGGACAAGGTACAAGTGGAACTTAACGTCTTCAGGGTGGGGGTGAAAATAGAGCAACGTGTTGGAGGTGATGGGGATGGAGAGGCGAGTCCCCCTGGCGATCCGCAGCAGGATGCCCATCAGAGAGAAGCTGGGGTTTTCCAGGACAGCATAGAAAGGCTCTACCCGGCTTGGCTGCTCCAGGACCATCCCTTCATCCTTAAAATGGGCCATGAGGAACCAGGAGACGTCCACCTCACCTGCTGCAGGAGAACCGCAACAGCAGTGAGACAGCACGCGCCCCGGCAGCCCCCAAAGCCTCCGCTCACCCCGCATTACCTTGGAGGGAGATGAAGTGGGGGAGGTGGATTTCGGCCACAGCCTCCTCTGGCTCTGCAGTGATGGCAAACAAGGGACCGGCCACCAGCCACTGTTCATGGTGCTGCAGGTCCAGGCCCAGGTGCTGACTCCAGGAACCAAACGCAATCGTCACCGTGACCGCATCCCTTACCACGAAGCCGAGGCCGGTGGCTGACCACAGATACCAGCCAGCAGTGGGGAAACGAAGGCTGAAAGGAGCCAGAGTGATGTCATGACGGGAGAACACCAGGATTTAAGCAGCGATGTGCAAAGGGAGGTGGGATTTGAAGTGAGGCGAGGTTCAGGACCCACCTGTGACTTTCACTGCATTAGAAAACGCTGGGGAGTTCATTAACCTCTCTGGGCCCCAATTTCTCTGCATTCTATATATGTTGACATTAAAATATCAATTTCGCAGCACATGGAATAAACATATTATTGATGAAATGTTAGCTATCATAAGGGATGGAGCCGATATGCTTCCATTTTATTTTTATATTATTTAATTATTTTTGAGATGAATTCTCGCTCTGTCACCTAGGCTGCAGTGCAGTGGTGAGGTCTCATCTCACTGCAACCTCTGACTCCTGGGTTCAAGCGATTCTCCTTTCTCACCCTCCTGATTAGCTGGGACTACAGGCAGGTGCCACCACACCTGGTTAGTTTTTGTAGTTTTAGTAGAGACAGGGTTTCATCATGTTGGCCATGCTGGTATCGAACTCCTGACCTCATGATCCGCCCTCCTTGGCCTCCCAAAGTGCTGAGTCACCACACCTGGCCTACACACTTCCTTTATATCAGAGCGGTTTTCAAATCATCAGCATCTTCCGTTCTTACCTGTATGTGTTTGTGCTCTTATCAATCAACTCAACATCCACATTTCCTTCAGGCCCCAGAAACTGATGATTTGTATAATCTTGTTCAACCTCAAAACCGAGTTTAGCAGCATAAGAGGAAACTATTTGATTCTCTTCTGAGCAAATATCTCCTGAAAAGAAAATACTAGACATGTAAGAGGTAAAGAGTTGGAAGAGGCATGGCCTGAAGGACTCCTGGAGGCTGAATTACACAGATGCTGTTGGGATACAGATATCAAATAAGAACAGAGAGTGACCAGAATATGCGGTTCTGCTTCTTTGAATCCAGACAAGGAAAGGCACAAGAATATTCTCTGTCATGACTAAAAGTATACCCCAAATTCCACAGGGCTTTCTGGGAAGCCAGGCTGGACAGCTTTGGTAGGAGGCACCGTTTGCTGAGGACTGGAACCAATGCACCTACATTTCTACTGGACCCAAAGAATAGATGACACCTTCTGCTGGTGAAGCAAGTCCAGGTCAGAAAAGGATCGAGCTCCAAAGCTGAAGAGGCAAAAGAGCTTGCCTTCTTCCTAGTCCCTGCTGCTGTCCCCAGCCACCAGGACCATCCCCTGATTCCCCTGAGCATTTCCGTGCCCCGGCGGTGAGAGGCTTACATGTCCCCATTTAAACTGCACAGTGCACTGTGGCCGAGGTAAGGAAACCACTCCTGATCTTCACTGCACAGAAGACTCTAAATTGTCTTCTCCACATAAAATAACATTTTATTTTCCATCAATCCACATGCCCTTCAATCCTCTCCCTATTAGTCCATTACCTGATTCTTGTCCCTCTGAAGATTCCTGCTGTTCTGATACACTGGAGGTGGGGATCCCCATGTCACAAAAGATGAAAATATCAAGAATTAGTTGATGAAGGCCGAGACGGGCGGATCACGAGGTCAGGAGATGGAGACCATCCTGGCTAACACGGTGAAACCCCGTCTCTACTAAAAAATACAAAAAACTAGCCGGGCGAGGTGGCGGGCGCCTGTAGTCCCAGCTTACTCGGGAGGCTGAGGCAGGAGAATGGCATGAACTCAGGAGGCGGAGCTTGCAGTGAGCTGAGATCGGGCCACTGCACTCCAGCCTGGGCGACAGAGCGAGACTCCGTCTCAAAAAAAAAAAAAAAGAATTAGTTGATGAAGATGAAGACGATGTTATTAAAAACTGGAGCTGCACTGTCCAGTAGAGTAGCCGCTACCCAGATGTGTGGTTTAAATTTGTATGAATTAAACTTAGGTAAACTTTGGTTTCTCAGTTGCACCATCCACATTTCAACTTCTCGAACACCTACATGTCACTCATGGCGACAACACTGTGTAGCAGAGAACGGAACACTCCTGTCATCACAGAAAGTTCTCTTGGGACGGATCTAGACTATCAAAAAATAGAAGACATTTTGAATGAAGATATCTTTATCCAGATTTATAAATAATAGAGCTAAGGTGCTCCCTAGAGCCAAATATATCTCGGCATCTCTCCCTTTTCTCTTTGTCCTGTGCTCATGTTCAACGTGGACACAGCCAGCTTCTCTGGCTTAAATTGATTGCTCCAATTGGTATCATATGATGCTGGAATCAAAGACTGAAGCAGTAATTCACCAATGCACAAAATGCATGCATTTATATTCCAAGTTAATTCCAAACTTGACCACACCTGGGAAGCTTTAAAAACCACCCAGTACCTAGGTCACAGTCCACACCAATTGAATCAGAAATCTGGAGGTGGCACCAAAGCATGGGGGGGGGGCGCTTTCAAAGACTCACAGGTGGTTCCAATATTAGCCAACATGGGCTCCATGATCTACAGCGTGAGCCAGTGGTTCGTCAGGCCCCTGGAGAGAAATCTGCCCTAACACAGGCAATCCCTTCTGGAGGAAGGCAACCAACTCCATCAAATTCTCTGCCTTTGATCTGTTCCTCGAGGTGTCTGTTTATTTCAACGTGAAAGAGACCAGCAGAAAAATTGACACGTGGATTAGGTTTAAAAACAACAGGTACCTGGAGAAGCGGGATGAAGAGAAAGGCTTTACAGTGCTTTTCTCAGAAGGGTTGTGTAGGCAAGTCAAGCATGGAGAGACCCTTGGCCTGACATCCTAAGACTGGTTGCTGTTTGTGGCTACACATTTTACTGTGGATTCGGGTAGCCTCAGGCAAAGCAGCAAGAGTAAACATGCCATGTTATAGTCTCTCTCCTGGTGCATGTGCATGCTGGAGTCTGCCTGCTGAGGAGGGGTTTAGAAGGTGGGAGGAAGCCAGCGCAGAAATGCAGACAGCGCATCCCAGATCGTGAGAGCCGACGGTTCCATTTTCAGGGACTTTGCAACCAAGTTGTTCCACACAACTATTAGTCTAAATTAAACGATACAAGCTAACATTTAAATAAATCATATTAAAAACAAAAGTAATACATGCTAAAACATACCAATTTCCAGTCATTTTCCTACACTGTCCAGCAGTCTATGCTCTTGAGGTTATTCATGTCTATCGTGTCTGTGTGGTGAAAGTAGGATGAGAGGCTTCTGCATGTGTCCTCCCAACTCCCTCACCAGGGGCTTCACGTTGGTAGTTTGAAACCTGCCACGATGGGGATATTCAACCCTTGGAAATTGGCATACGCTACAAAGAGATCCATTCTCCCCTCCCCGATGTTAAATCTCAGGACTCCACTGTGGCCTTCAGCCTCATCATCAGCCAGTTTCCTAGAGAATGAGGTTGGTTTTAGGCATTGGGTAACAGCTCAACCAATAACCCACTGGTCTTTGATTGCATTGCTCATTGCCTTTTTGTGCATAGGTTCTCTAGACACCTCCATGGAAGAAAATGTCATTGCCCAAGGTTTGCTTCAAAAATTTCTGGATTCATTGCTAGTATTGCATAAGCTCATTCATTCTCCCCTGAGTTCGATGAAAAACACCCAAATTCCTCTCATTCACATGTTCCTCTATGATATTAAGACACAGCGTCCAATAGTTTTCCAACGGAATAGCTTTTCTTTCTTTCTTTTTTTTTTTTTTGAGACGGAGTCTCGCTCTGTCGCCCAGGCTGGAGTGCAGTGGCGCGATCTCGGCTCACTGCAAGCTCCGCCTCCTGGGTTCACGCCATTCTCCTGCCTCAGCCTCCTGAGTAGCTGGGACTACAGGCGCCCGCCACCACGCCCAGCTAATTTTTTGTATTTTTAATAGAGACGAGGTTTCACCGTGTTAGCCAGGATGGTCTCCGTCTCCTGACCTCGTGATCCACCCGCCTCGGCCTCCCAAAGTGCTGGGATTACAGGCGTGAGCCACCGCGCCCAGCCCAGAATAGCTTTTCTTACCTGGGAATGTCCTTCCCAGATGGTTGATCCTTAGGAGAAGCGGTGAACCATAATGCCTCCGCCTCTGTCTCATCACCTTCTTCGAAAAAATCTAAGATGCTACCACACAGCTGAGAAACACGGAATAACTCCCTGTATACCCTGGAAAACAAGAACAGAATTTTCTATGAATATAAGGTAGGTGCCTGATGATAGCATGGCCTGTGCACGAAGATTTTATGTTAATAGCCATAGACCCCATATTTTATCTTAGGGAAGTCTTTCCTCAGGCCTGCACGACTCCATCTCACCTCTCATCACGTAAAATTTAACTGGATGCCTGTTTCCCACTACATGCTACTTTTCCATACTAGGAAGCAGACGTCAGTCAATTCTCAACATCTAGCATTTGCCACAAACTTTGGTTTCATAATAGGTCAACAAGTATGTTGACCTATATAACCTTGCTAAGAATTTTAGGGAAAGGACGAGATTCCCAGTTTGACTTTTGACCTCAGGTGATCC
Organism: Rhinopithecus bieti; assembly: GCF_001698545.2. Lineage (NCBI taxonomy): Eukaryota > Metazoa > Chordata > Mammalia > Primates > Cercopithecidae > Rhinopithecus > Rhinopithecus bieti. The sequence continues at coordinate 9,674 of NW_016803605.1, forward strand.
ACCTGCCCTCGCCTCTCGTGCACTAGGATTATAGGTATGAGTCACTGGGCCCCGACCTCTTTTCCTACATCTTATGAGACAGAAACTCTTTTGAAATAAAACTTACGATAACAAAGAAGAAAAGTAACATACTAATTTTATGCAAATAACCTACACGTCTTTGCTTCTTATGAATGTACATGAACCAGTGCAGCAAAATTCCAAATCTTTAATTTTCCCCAACCAATAGATGTCCCTTACGTATCATCTGTCACACAGGCTTCAGCCTGAGAAAAAATTCCAGTTGTCGTGTCTCGCCGTTTCTGTATGCTATCGTCAACCAATACTGTCTGCTGTCTTATGACTTCTGATGCATCTACATTCCTACTGGATCCATGGTGCCTGGGAAAACACAAATGGAGTTGGCATGTGAGCATGTCAGAGGAGCTCGATGGTGGGACAATCTTCTCACTGTGATGTAGCAAAAGTAGTCCAATCCTTAGACATGCGCATCCATAGAGATGCCATCCTTAGAGATACTATTCTTAGAGATGCTATCCTTAGAGATACCTTAGAGATGCCCATCCTTACAGACACCTTCTTTGATGCCCATCCTATAATAAAATGCCATTCCTCCACATTTTACTGAATTAACTGCATCTCTGTTTCCACCCAGTAGACAATGATCTTATCTCAGGAGGCATGCCTCCTTTGATTCTCAATCCCTGATGTTCATCACAGTCTGTCACACTTGACGATGCTCACTACTGGCCTCTGAAAGGATACTCTGTTTTTGTAAACTATAGGAGCATAAGAAGGGCCCTACTCTTCTATCCTTCGTTGGTCCTGAACAGGAGGGAATGTTAACCTGATGAACTTGTTTGCACAACCCTGGATGGACTGAGCTTATTTGAAGGTAGGATCTCTTTATTTAGGGTGAGCATGTCAAGGATGATGGACACCAGAGAAATTTGCATTCAGTGCCTTTCACAGACATCACTCAGCAGTGACAGACCTGTCAAAATGTTGCTTAACCTCTCTGAGTATCAGCTTTCTAACTTGTAAAATAAGGATACAGTACTCTCATCACAAATCCTTGTGGTGATTAATCATAGAAGGCTAAAATTACTTAGCACAAGAGCTAGGAAACACTGGGTTCCCAAAGCAAACAATTCATCCTAGTCCGTGGTCTTTTATGCATGCCAGAGCATGTCTCACTCATTTCAGACTTTTTTTTCTTTTTGAGACAGAGTTTCACTGTTGTCACCCAGGCTGGAGTGCGATGGTGTGATCTCGGCTCACTGCAACTTCCACCTCCCAGGTTCAAGTGATTCTCCTGCCTCAGCCTCCCAAGTAGCTGGGATTACAAGTGCCTGCCACCATGCCTGGCTAATTTGTGCATTTTTAGTAGAGATTTTAGTAGGGGTTTCACCATGTTGGCCAGGCTGGTCTCGAACTCCTGACCTCAGGAGATCCACCCACCTCCACCTCCCAAAGTGCTGGGATTACAGGCGTGAGCCACCATGCCTGGCCAAAGTTGCTCTTTTAAAAAAGTATGGACTGAGAAGGTTGTAAACAATATAAATG
>NW_016803605.1:12443-14556 GCF_001698545.2 Rhinopithecus bieti
ATACAATTCAATGTTGTATATAGCATAGTTACAAAGTTGTACAACCACCACCACAGTCAGTTTTAGGACAGCGTCATCACCTCAAAAAGAAACTTATTAAGCGGCACTCCCCATTCCCCACATGCACACACGCTCAGCGACAGGCACCCACGAATCCACTTTCTGTCTCCACAGGTTTACTCATTCTGGACATATGATTTAATAGGAGTTGTTATGGACTGAATGTATGTGTCCACCCTCAAGTTCCTGTGTTGAAATCCTAACTCCAAATGTGATGATACGAGGAGATGGGGCCTTCGGGAGGTGATGAGGTCATGAGGGTAGAATCCTCATGAATGGTCTCAATGCCCTTAGAAAAGAGACCCCAGAGACCTCCCTCCCTCTTTCTACCATGGGAGAATGCAGCAAGAAGTCAGCTGTCTGGCTGGGCACGGTGGCTCACGCCTGTAATCCCAGCACTTTGGGAGGCCGAGGCGGGCAGATCACAAGGTCAGGAGATCGAGACCATCCTGACTAACATGGTGAAACCCTGTCTCTACTAAAAATACAAAAAATTAGCCAGGAGTGGTGGTGGGCACCTGTAGTCCCTGCTACTCTGGAGGCTGAGGCAGGAGAATGGCGTGAACCCGGGAGGTGGAGCTTGCAGTGAACCGAGATCACACCACTGCACTCCAGCCTCGGCAACAGAGGAAGACTCCGTCTCAACAACAACAACAAAAAGAAGTCAGCCATCTATGAATGAGGAAGCAGGTCCTCTCCAGTCACGGAATGCACCAGTGCCTTGATCTTGGGCTTCCCAGCCTCTAGAATTGTGAGAAATAAATCCTGTTGTTTAAGTCATGTGGTCTATGATACTTTTGTTAAAGAAGCCCAAAGTGACTAAGACAGGCATCAAACAATATATTGTCCTTTGTGATGGATCCTTTCACTTCCCATAATGTTTTCAAGGTCCATCCGTGTTATACCACATAACAACACCTCCTTTGTTTTTATGGCTGAATAATATTCCACCGTATGGAGACACCACATATTCTCTATCCATTCAGCAGACGATAGACATTTGGGTGAGTTCCACTTTGGGGCTGTTATGAAAAATGCTGCTGTGAATATTCAGGTACAAATTTCCATGTGGACAGATTATTTCATTCTCTTGGGTACATACTTGGGAGTGGAGTTGCTGGGTCATATGGTAACTCTGCGTTTAACCTTCAAGGAACTGCCAGACTGTTTTCCAAAGCACCAATTTCCATTTCCACCAGCAGTGTAGGAGGGTGCCAGCTTCTCCATATCCTCACCTATAACTGTTATTATAGGCCTTTTAAAAATGGCCATTCCAGTACATGTAAAGTGGTATCTTATTGTAATTTTGAAGATTTTATATAGTAGTAAAATATATATTATTAATAGCATTGTAGACGCTTTGGATAACAGAAAAGAAAATTAGTGAATTACAAATCACTCAAAATCCAAACGCCCACAAATAATCCATCTTAACTTTTTGACTATTTGGTTTTATTAAATATATTAAAATAGGGTGACCGGGCGCGGCAGCTCACGCCTGTAATCCCCCAGCACATTGGGAGGCTGAGGCAGGTGGATCATCTGAGCCCGGCAGTTCCAGATTTGCCTGGTCAACATGGCGAAACCCCATCTCTACTAAAAATACAAAAATTAGCTGGGCGTGGTGGCACATGCCTGTAGTCCCAGCTACTCCGGAGGCTGAGCTAGGAGAATTGCTTGAACCCAGGAGGCGGAGGTTGCAGTGAGCTGAGATCGCGCCTCTGCACTCCAGCTTGAGTGACAGAGACTCTGTCTTCAAAACAAAAAATAAATAAATAAAATAGGGTAATACTATGCCTACTTTTTAAAACAAACTATTTGTATCCAAGGAATGCAACTTAATATTAACAAATCAAATTGTGTTTAACACTCAGGATCATACAGCACTCCACTGTCTCACCATCCTCTCTCTGCAGTATTGTTTCAAGCATCTTTAAACACACAAGTAGGTTTTTAATTTCTGGTTGCAGGAAACTAGTGGGGGCACCTCTGAATCACCCACAAGTTGATCTTATCCATAGATTAAGTCTTTTTTTTTTTTTTTTTTTTGAGA
>NW_016803605.1:16142-22767 GCF_001698545.2 Rhinopithecus bieti
GCCTCTAAGCAATTTCAATAAAAATATAGAACTCTACATATTTCATGTATTTATGTTTAATTGTTATGTTTCTCACAGCCTGCAACAAATTTAATTTAGCTATCCTCTGAACTACAAGCTTCCCTTTGTTATAACAAACACTTTTCTTTTATTTAAGTATTGTTATTCCAGAGTTAATATAGTATGCTTTCAAATGATTTCTTATTTAGTATTATTTTACCTAGTACCATTATATATTTAATTTTTTTCTCATGAAGCTAGGCACAGTGGTTTGCGCCTGTAGTCCCAGCCACTCGGGAGGCTGAAGTGAGAGGATCCCTTGAGCCCAGGAGTTTAAGGTCACAGTGAGCTGTGAAAGTGTCACTGTATTCCAGTCTGGGTGACAAAGCAATACCTCATTTCAAGAAACAAAATGGAGTTTTTTCCTTATAAGAATTTAAAGAAGCTATACATTATTTTGGCTTTCTATAGGATTAACTAGAAGTTACTGAGACTTGATCTACATTTTTTTTTTTATGAGCTAAAAGCATCTCTCACTTTAATTACACCTGTATTAGGAGAGTTATGGTCAATTTCAGCAGTTGTAGTTTCTGAGAACTTGGATAAATACAAACATGAATTACATAAAATTTATATAAGTCCAGGTATTCAAAAATGAGAAATAATGTGATATATGATCAAAGTAATAGCAAGACAATATACAATTAAATCACTCAACAATTACTGGGAATATGTATGAAGCCTTGTTGGTAAAATTCTACCTGGTACTTCTGAAATGAACAAGGCAATGGGAAATAAGTTTATCTTGTCTATTACTGAGTATCAATGAAAGCAATAAGGTGAATGGAAAAGTCCATGCAAACTCCATTTTCAGAATAACGAGGAGACAGATTTAATTCACAGATCCAAACGTTTCTCACTGGCTGACAAAACTGTGTGAAGTCAGGGTGGAGCACGGTGGAGGAACGGGGAGGAAGTGCAGAGTGAGAAAACATAAAGAAGTCAGGAAAGGCCAGAAGAGGAACTTCCTGTGAGTAAAGCCTCATACTCGGTGATTTATCTGTAGAGTCTGAATACAAGAGCTGTAAGATCTGGGCAGTTGGAATGGAGGCTGAGCAGGAGATAGATGTGGTAGAGGCAGGGGTGGATGGGAGATCCTTGAAGATAGGGAAATGGCCTAGTGTGACAGAGTACAGAAATACTACAAAAACTCACTTGTAGAAAGCACGTTCTGCATATAATCAGACATGGAACAGTCCCATGCATTCCATAATAATTAAGAGAAAGATATTACCGGAGCATTGCTTAAAGGTACTACAAGAAAATAGGTGAGAAGACCAGGACGTTTTGTTTTGTTTGTTTGTTTGTTTGAGATAAAGAACAATCAAAGGAAAATGATGGACCAAAATTAACAATCATTCTTGGGGGGAAAAAAACTGCACCCACAATTCCTCAGTAAAAAGGATTACACAGGCCGGGCGTGGTGGCTCAAGCCTGTAATCCCAGCACTTTGGGAGGCCGAGACGGGCGGATCACGAGGTCAGGAGATCGAGGCCATCCTGGCTAACATGGTGAAACCCCGTCTCTACTAAAAAAATACAAAAAAACTAGCTGGGTGAGGTGGTGGGCGCCTGTAGTCCCAGCTACTCGGGAGGCTGAGGCAGGAGAATAGCGTGAACCCGGGAGGCGGAGCTTGCAGTGAGCTGAGATCTGGCCACTGCACTCCAGCCTGGGCGACAGAGCGAGACTCCGTCTCCAAAAAAAAAAAAAAAAAAAAAGGATTACACATATTCTCGGCATAATACGTCTCTCTCAGGCCAAAGGCTATCCTTGTGCTTCATGTGGACGCTATGAAATCATTCCAGCAGAGGTCAGGAAAATACCAAGTATGATCTTCCCTATTTAAGTTAAAATATTGGAAGCTTATTCCAAAATATTGGAATAAACTTGAAATACGGTAATTGAACAGAAGGACATTAAACTGTAACTCACTAGACATGTTATTTTACCCTACAGACAAACACAACAAATCACCTGAAATAAGCTACAAAAGTAAGATAAACCAGTAAGTTAGAGAAATAATCTTTTTTTTTTCTTTTGAGACGGAGTCTCCCTCTGTTGCTCAGGCCAGAGTGCAGTGGTGCAATCTTGGCTCACTGCAACCTCTGCTTCCTGGGTTCTAGCGATTCTCCTCCTCAGCCTCCCAAGTAGCTGGGATTGCAAATATGCGTCACCAAGTCTGGCTATTTTTCTTGTATTTTTAGTAGAGATGGGGTTTCACCATGTTGGACATGCTGGTCTCGAACTCCTGACTTCAGGTGATTTGCCTGCTTCGGGTTCCCAAGTGCTGGGATTACAGGCATGAGTTACCACGCCCGGCCAGAAGAATCTTAATATACAAAAATGAACAGCTTTTTAATATAACAGACTATCCCAATTCCATGAAAGAAGAAAATACATCCATTAAAATAGAAACTATGGTGCCTAGAATTAAACTGTACGAAAAAACTACATGACCCATATAATTTTTTATGTTGAAATAATTTTAAACGTGAAAAAATAGCAAAGATTCGTATAAATCCTCAACCACCTTATCCTAATGTTAGCTTTATATAATTGTATTTATATATAATAGTTGTTATATATAAAATAATTGTATATGTACATTTATCATATTATATATCATACATATATATTTATTGTATTATATATAATATACAGCTGTATATGTAATTGTAATATAATAATTATACATGTAATAGTATATGTAATACAATTATCTAACCAGGAAATGGATGTTAGCATATCGTACCATTACCTAATGTGCAGACCTTATTTGAATTTTGTCTACATTTGTCTAAATGTCCGCTTTCTTCTCCAAGATCTAATCGAGGATCTCACATTGCACTTAATTGTTATCTGTCCTTAGATTCCTCCAGTCTGCGACAATTTCTTATTTTTTCCTTGTCTTTTGTGATTGTGACACTTTCGCTGAGCACGGTCAATTATTTTACAGAATGTTTATCAATTTGGATTTCTTTGACGTTTTCTCATGATTAGGTTGAGGTCATGCATGTTTGTCTTCTGTGTTCAGTCAACATGCCCCAGTCTTTTTGGAATATTTCTTCATGTTCTGGCGTCACAATTTATTCCAATGTTATCTTGTATATTCCCTGCCCCAGCCCTGGAAGTAACCACTTCTCCACAGATCCTTGGCTCCCTTGTATTCAAAATAGTATTTAGAAACCAAGGCAGGGCACAGTGGCTCACGCCTGTAATCCCAGCACTTTGGGAGGCCGAGGTGGGCTGATCTCGAGGTCAAGAGACGGAGACCATCCCGGCCAACACGGTGAAACCCCGTTTCTACTAAAAATACAAAAAATTAACTGAGCGTGATGGCATGCGCCTGTAATCCCAGCTACTCGGGAGGCTGAGGCAAGAGAATCGCTTGAACCCGGGAGGCAGAGGTTGCAGTGAACGGAGATTGTGCCATTGCACTCCAGCCTGGGTGACAGAGGGACACTCAATCTCAAAAAAAAAAAAAAAGTAATATTGATTAAAAATCAAATTGCACGAGAATGCATAGCAGGATACCAACGAAATACAACTTTTAAATATACAGAAAATAATATTTAAAATACAAACCAAACATATAAATCATGCAGGGGGATTAACACGTTTCTGGATAGTGGTAACAGCCGAGAGTGGCTGGATGAATTCCAGAGAAATTTCATATATTGCTTCAATTTTATTTAAAATATATTATTACCTATGTCTTAGATATTTTATTTTAAATAATGGGCAAGGATATTATAAACTCTGCAGAAGTAAGTGTAAAATCGTGTTTTTTCCTGCCCACATTAAAGATGGCCCAGATGCTTGCACCGACCCTGTTGACTGCCCACAGCCATCATGGCGACCGGAAGTCCTAAGAGTTTACTTCCCTCAGTTCTCAGAAAGCCGTCCTTCTCTGCGAGCATTATTTCGAAAGAAGTTGAGAACTAGAGAAACCGACCTAAGGGGATTCTCCCATTTGGCCCGTCCTCTCCTGAAGTCACCACCTGCTGCTTCTTTGGAGCGCTTACCAGGTGAGTTTCAGGAGCCCCAGGGTACAGGAAGAAGAAACGGAGGCTTGTTGCTAGGACACCGCCAGGCTGCTCTGTGTTCTGCTCCTCTTGGTTAGCAAGGAGGGAGTACGACAAAGCGCGTGTCAGAAGGGGAAACGGGGCCCTCCCCTTGTTAAAAACAAATCCCTCTAGAAGCTCGGCATCCTGTTAGTCATAGCTTAAATTTATGACTTCAATGACTTGGCTTGGACAGTCTTTAATCTCTCTCATACTTAATTTGTTTTAATTTCTGTAATAATAATTTTTACACCAATGTTTATGTTGCTAATACTAATAATTTTACACTGTAACTGTATAACTTTAATTATTAGAAGTTTTAACCTAACTAACAAACATATGAAAGCTTCCTAAGGGAAACAATTTTTTTTTTCTTGTTTTTTGAAACTGAGGCTCGCTCTCTCGCTAGGCCAGAGTGCAGTGATCTCGGCTCACTGCAACCTCTGCCTCCCAGGTTCAAGCAATTCTTGTGCCTCAGCCTCCCGAGTAGCTGGGACTACAGGCGTGCACCACAACGCCCACCTAATTTTTTATTATTTATTTATTTTTATTTTATTTATTTATTTATTTATTTTGAGACAGAGTCTTGCTGTTGCCCAAGTTGGAGCGCAGTGGCAGGATCTCGGCTTACTGCAAGCTCCACCTCCCAGGTTTACTGCCATTCTCCTGCCTCAGCCTCCTGAGTAGCTAGGATTACAGGCGCCCGCCACCACGCCTGGCTAATTTTTGTGTTTTTAGTAGAGACAGGGTTTCACCTTGTTAGCCAGGATGATCCCGATCTCCTCACCTTGTGATCCACCCGCCTCCGCCTCCCAAAGTGCTGGGATTACAGGCGTGAGCCACCGCGCCGGCCCAATTTTTTATTATTAGTAGAGATGGGGTTTCACCATGTTGGCCAGGATGGTCTCCGTCTCTTGACCTCGAGATCAGCCCACCTCGGCCTCCCAAAGTGCTGGGATTACAGGCGGGAGCCCCTGCGCCCGGCCATAAACAATGTTTATTTGGGAATAGAGCATTGCCATTGGGAATAGACATGCCATATTAAACTATGTGTATATTCAGGGAGATAAAGGAAGACAGAAATGGGGAGGATTACATATTCTTTTGACAGAATTTTCCTTGGCTGCAAAGATCAGCAACAAGGGTGACATTAGTCCGAGGTTGGATCAGCAGTTGCTGGGCAGCATTCCTTGCAGAAATATTTTTTGTTTAAGGTTGTGAAGACCTTTATGCAAGGTTGTGGCTTTTGTGGAGTCTTTTTCATTTTCGGGCATACAAGGATAACAGTCCTCTCTTCATGGCTTTCCTGGCTCTATTTGTCAGGGTTACCTTAACATAAGTGACTCCACTTTGTTCTGACAACTTTCAGATTTGCCCTTGTGATCAAGAAGTTTCTCTGAAAGCATTCTCCTGCCTCAGCCTCCCGAGTAGCTGGGACTACAGGTGCTTACCACCACACCCAGCTAATTGTTTTTGTATTTTTAGTAGAGACGGGGTTTCACTATGTTGGCCAGGCTGCTCTCGAACCCCTGACTTGTGATCTGCCCACCCCGGTCTCCCAAAGTGCTGGGACTACAGGCATGAGCCACTGCACCCGGCCTGGATTTCTTTTTTCAAAGAATTACTGTGGCATTTTTCCCAATGTCATTGTGTTCTGTGGTTCTTATCTAGTCTTCACATTTATTTACATAATGAACTTTAATGATGAATTTCTACAGAATTTTTGTCACTAAGTGGTTGCCTAGAAGTATATATACTAAGATGGAACATACTGAAATATGAGCTAACTTTTCTCATTCAATTATTGATTACTTAATTAGTTAGTTAGTTTGTTTATTTATTATTTGGGGGATGGGATCTTGCAGTGCTGCCCAGACTGGACTCAAACTCCTGGGCTCAAACTCCTGCCTCAGCCTCCCAAGTAGGTGGGATTACAGGCATGTACTACTTCACCTGGCTCAATTATTTATTATTTATTTATTTATTTATTTATTTTTATTTTTTTGTTTTTTTGAGACAGAGTCTCGCTCTGTCGCCCAGGCTGGAGTGCAGTGGCCGGATCTCAGCTCACTGCAAGCTCCGCCTCCCGGGTTCACGCCATTCTCCTGCCTCAGCCTCCCGAGTAGCTGGGACTACAGGCGCCCGCCACCTCGCCCGGCCAGTTTTTTGTATTTTTTAGTAGAGACGGGGTTTCACCGTGTTAGCCAGGATGGTCTCGATCTCCTGACCTCGTGATCCACCTGCCTTGGCCTCCCAAAGTGCTGGGATTACAGACTTGAGCCACCGCGCCCGGCCAGTCATGTCATTTTGAAGTTCCTCACAACAACTTTAAGAAGAAAGTGAAACAATTGAATTAATTATTCAAAGTTCACCTTGGTTGATATATTTTGGTTTGTTTTTATTCTGAGGGAACTGGCCATTTAATATTGGAGAGTTTTAAGTTCTTAGAAGGTGGTTATGTTTACCTTCTAGAGTTTTCTTTTTTTTTTTTTGAGACGGAG
>NW_016803605.1:25926-34679 GCF_001698545.2 Rhinopithecus bieti
AGCCTTCTATGATTAATCACCACAAGGATTTGTGATGAGAGTACTGTATCCTTATTTTACAAGTTAGAAAGCTGATACTCAGAGAGGTTAAGCAACATTTTGACAGGTCTGTCAGTGCTGAGTGATGTCTGTGAAAGGCACTGAATGCAGATTTCTCTGGTGTCCATCATCCTTGACATGCTCACCCTAAATAAAGAGATCCTACCTTCAAATAAGCTCAGTCCATCCAGGGTTGTGCAAACAAGTTCATCAGGTTAACATTCCCTCCTGTTCAGGACCAACGAAGGATAGAAGAGTAGGGCCCTTCTTATGCTCCTATAGTTTACAAAAACACAGTATCGTTTCAGAGGCCAGTAGTGAGCATCGTCAAGTGTGACAGACTGTGATGAACATCAGGGATTGAGAATCAAAGGAGGCATGCCTCCTGAGATAAGATCATTGTCTACTGTGTGGAAACAGAGATGCAGTTAATTTAGTAAAAATGTGGAGGAATGGCATTTTATTATAGGATGGGCATCAAAGAAGGTGTCTGTAAGGATGGGCATCTCTAAGACATTTCTAAGGATGGGCGTCTCTAAGGATTCCATCTCTATGGATGGCATCTCTAAGGATGGACATTGCTAAGGATAGCATCTCCAAGGATGGGCGTCTCTAGGGATGGCATCTGTAAGGCATCTCTAAGGATGGCAGGTCTAAGTATGGACATCTCTAAGGATGGCACTCTAAGGATGGGCATATCTAAGGATGGCATCTCCATGGATGGACATCTCTAAGGCATTTCTAAGGATGGACATCTCTAAGGATGGGCATCTCTAAGGAAGGCATCTCTAAGGCATCTCTAAAGATGGCATCTGTAAGATGGCATTTCTAAGGCATCTCTAAGGATGGCCATCTCTAACGAAGGCATCTCTAAAGATGGCATCTCTATGGACTGGCATCTCTAAGATGGCATCTCTAAGGCATCTCTAAGGATGGACATCTCTAAGGGTGGCATCTCTAAGGATGGATGTCTCTAAGGATGGCATCTCTATGGATGCGCATGTCTAAGGATGGGCATCTCTAAGGATGGACATCTCTACAGATGGCATCTCTAAGGATGGCATCCCTAAGGATTGGGCTACTTTCATTACATCACGTGAGGAAATTGTCCCACCATCGAGCTCCTCTGACATGCTCACATGCCAACTCCATTTGTGTTTTCCCTGGAACCGTGGATCCAGTATCAGTGTAGATGCATCGAACACACAAGGCTAAGGCTACACAAAAAAACTGCAAGAAATGAAAACTGTAATTTTTTTCGCAGGCTGAAGCCAGAGTGAGAAATTATTTGTAAGGGACACACATTTGTTGGGGAAAAATTAAAGATTTGACATCTTGCTCCTCTGGTTCATGTACATTCATAAGAATCAAAGACATGTAGGTTATTTGCATAAAAATTAGTATATATGTTATTTTTCTTCTTTGTTCTCATAAGTTTTTATTTCAACAGTTTCTATCTCATTAGAAGTAGGAAAAAAAGGGCTGGGCCCAGTGGCTCACACCTGCAATCCCAGCACTTTGGGAGGTGGAGGCGGGTGGATCACCTGAGGTCAGGAGTTTGAGACCAGCCTGACCAACATGGTGAAACCCCATCTCTACTAAAAATACAAAAATTAGCCGGGCATGGTGGCCTACACCTGTAATCCCAGCTTCTCAGGAGGCTGAGGCAGGAGAATCCCTTGAACTCGGGAGGGGGAGGTTGCAGTGAGCTGAGATCGTGCAACTACACTCCAGCCTGGGAGACAGAGTGAGACTCCGTCTCAAAATAATAACAATAATAATAATAATAATAAAGTTGGGGAAAAAAGAGTAGCGTTCCCATGTAGCCTTCACCCAGCTTCCCCTAACGATAATTTTTTTTTTTTTTTGAGACAAAGTCTCACCCTGTTGCCCAGGCTGGAGTGCCGTGGCATGATCTCTGCTCACTGCAACCTCCGCCTCCCGGGTTTGAGGGATTCTTGTGCCTCAGTCTCCCAAGTAACTGGGATTACAGGTGCCCGCCACCACACCCAGCTAATTTTCATAGTTTTAGTAGACATGGGGTTTCACTGTGTTGGCCAGGCTGGTCTCAAACTCCTGATCTTAGGTGATCCACCTGCCTCAGCCTCCAAAAGTTTTTGGATTACAGGCGTGAGCCACTGCGCCTGGCTGATAATCCTTCCTATAACAACAGTGATATGGTTTGGATGTTTGTCCCTTCCAAATCTCATGCTGAAATGTGAGTCCCAGTGTCGGAGGAGGGGCCTGGAGGGAGGTGATTGGATCATGGGGGCATATCCCTCATGAATGGTTTAGCACCATCCCCTTGGTGATAAGTGGCTTGTTCCTCTGAGTTCATGCAAGATCTGGTTGTTTAAAAGTGTGTGGTCTCGGTGGCTCAAGCCTGTAATCCCAGCACTTTGGGAGGCCGAGACGGGCGGATCACGAGGTCAGGAGATCGAGACCATCCTGGCTAACCCGGTGAAACCCCGTCTCTACTAAAAAATACAAAAAACTAGCTGGGCGAGGTGGCGGGCGCCTGTAGTCCCAGCTACTCGGGAGGCTGAGGCAGGAGAATGGCGTGAACCCGAAAGGCGGAGCTTGCAGTGAGCCGAGATCTGGCCACTGCACTCCAGTTTGGGCGACAGAGCAATACTCCGTCTCAAAAAAAAAAAAATTTTTAAATCTTTTATTATAGTTATTATTATTTTATTAATATTTTAAAAATTGAGATGGCGATTTAAATTTTANTTATTCAAAGTTCACCTTGGTTGATATATTTTGGTTTGTTTTATTCTGAGGGAACTGGCCATTTAATATTGGAGAGTTTTAAGTTCTTAGAAGGTGGTTATTTTTCCCTTTTAGAGTTTTTTTTTTTTTTTTTTGAGACGGAGTCTGGCTCTGTCGCCCAGGCTGGAGTGCAGTGGCCGGATCTCAGCTCACTGCAAGCTCCGCCTCCCGGGTTTACGCCATTCTCCTGCCTCAGCCTCCCAAGTAGCTGGGACTACAGGTGCCCGCCACCTCGCCCGGCTAGTTTTTTTTTTTTTTTTTTTTTGTATTTTTTAGTAGAGACTGGGTTTCACTGTGTTAGCCAGGATGGTCTCCATCTCCTGACCTAGTGATCCGCCCCTCTCGGCCTCCCAAAGTGCTGGGATTACAGGCGTGAGCTACTGCGCCCGGCTAGAATTTTCTTGGTAGCTGAAATCACCTAATGGAAATTCAGAGAAATAATTTTTTATTTTTTTATTTTTTGGAGACAGAGTCTCAGTCTGTCACCCAGGCTGAAGTGCAGTAGTGTGATCTTGGCTCACGTTTACAACCTCCTACTCCTAGGTTCAAGCAATTCTCCTGTCTCAGCCTCCCGAGTTGCTGGGATTACAGGCATGCACCACCACACCCGGCTAATTTTTGTGTTTTTAGTAGAGATGGGGTTTGACCATGTTGGCCAGGTTGCTCTGGAACTCCTGGCCTCAGGTAATCCGCCCACCTCGGCCTCCCAAACTGCTGGGATTACAGGCATGAGCCACTGCTCCCTATCACGCTGTTTTAATATAGTCAATACAATCAAATAGTCAAAAAGTTAAGATGGATTATTTATGGGTGTTTGGATTTGGGGTGATTTGTAATTCACCAATTTTCTGTTATCCAAAGTGTCTACAATGCTATTAATATGTATTTTTACTATTACATAAAATTAATCTTCAAAAATCACAATAAGATATCACTTTACACGTACCAGAATGGCCATTTTTAAAAGGTCAATAATAACAATTATAGGTGAGGATATGGAGAAGCTGGCACCCTCCTACACTGCTGGTGGAAATGGAAATTGGTGCTTAGGAAAACATTGGCTTAGTGCCAATGAAGGTTAAACACAGAGTTACCATATGACCCAGCAACTCCACTCCTAACTGTACCCAAGAGAAGGAAATAATCTGACCACATGGAAATTTGTACCTGAATATTCACAACAGCATTTTTTATAAGAGCCCCAAAGTGGAACTCACCCAAATGTCTATCGTCTGCTGAATGGATAGAGAATATGTGGTGTCTCCATATGGTGGAATATTATTCAGCAAAGGAGGTGTTGTTATGTGGTATAACACGGATGGACCTTGAAAACATTATGGGAAGTGAAAGGATCTATCACAAAGGACAGTATATTGTTTGATGCCTGTCTTAGTCACTTTGGGCTTCTTTAACAAAAGTATCATAGACCACGTGGCTTAAACAACAGGATTTATTTCTCACAGTTCTGGAGCCTGGGAAGCCCAAGATCAAGGCACTGGTGCATTCCGTGACTGGAGAGGACCTGCTTCCTCGTTCATAGACAGCTGACTTCTTGCTGCATTCTCCCATGGTAGAAAGAGGGAGGGAGGTCTCTGGGGTCACTTTTCTAAGAGCATTGAGACCATTCATGAGGATTCCACCCTCATGACCTCATCACCTCCCAAAGGCCCCATCTCCTCGTATCATCACATTTGGAGTTAGGATTTCAACACAGGAACTTGAGGGTGGACACATACATTCAGTCCATAACAACTCCTATTGAATCAAATGTCCAGAATGAGTAAACCTGTGGAGACAGAAGGTGGATTCGTGGGTGCCTGTGGCTGGGTGTGCGTGCATGTGGGGAATGGGGAGTGCCGCTTAGTGAGGTTTTCTTTGAGGTGATGACGCTGTCCTAAAACTGACTGTGGTGGTGGTTGTACAACTTTGTAACTATGCTATATACAACATTGAATTGTATCGTTTATTATATGGTTTGTGAATCATGTGGTTTGTGAACTATATATCCATAAAGCCATTATTTTAAAAATCTAATCATTAAAAAATGTCATAGCAGAACCGGTGAAGGTAATGGATCAGACAACGGTTCCTAAACCCAAGTATTTTAAAGAAATCTAGGTGACGATTTAGGCAAGAGAACCCATTAGAGTTGTATGAGAGAAGAATGGAAGGCAAGGAAATAATCACACTTTTGCCTCTGTCAGGTTGGAATCTCTAGAAGTTACTATTCTACGTGGCTTAACTTGCAGACGCAGGGCTACATCAAAATAAAAGAATTTGAAAATCCATACTCCCACTTCATTAGGCTAAAAAAAAAAAAAAAGAAGTTTCTATTTTGCAGCTCTCCTGTTTCAGCCTCTGTCCTAAGCACCTACTGCTACTGGGAGCAATTCCACTGATGCATCTCTTTTGAATGAGCAATAAGTGCTTTGGTCAACCTTTTAGAGACACGGAAGCTAAGATTTATCTGACGGTTCTTCCCATGTACCTAAATACAACCTCTTTTTATTTTTTCAGGCTGAAAAAGATACAGTAAAGAGATAAATACAACATTTGACAAATGGACAAAAAGGAGTGTCATGAAAAGAGTAGCAGCAGTGATGAAGAGCTGCCGAGACGGTGAGTGACTTTGCGCTCTGTGCGGGCTCCTGGTGGCTGATTCTTCTGCATCTCGTTATAGTTCATGAGATACAGAGCACCATGGACGTTTTCTGGAAGAAGGTTCTGCTCACATTTATTCACTCATTCATCTCTGTATGAATGAAGGGGAAAACCGCCAGGGGCACCCAGGTGTACTTTTTTTTTTTTTGAAATGGAATCTCCCTCAGTCACCCAGGCTGGAGTGCAGTGGCACAATCTCAACTCATGGCAACCTCCGCATCTCCAGTTCAAGCGATTCCCCTACTTCATCCTCCCCAGTAGCTGGGACTATGGGCGTGCACCACCACGCCCATCTAATTTTTGTATTTTTAGTAAAGACAGGGTTTTACCATGTTGGCCAGGATGGTCTTGATCTCTTGACCTCTTGATCTGCCCACCTCGGCCTCCTAAAGTGCTGGGATTACAGGCGTGAACCACCACGCCTGGCCCAGGTGTACTTTTTAGACCTTCTCTCTCCTTCCCTGATTTTCACCATGTCTACTTCATACCTGAGCAAAAGCGAGTCTAGGGCTGTTCTTCCAGCTCTTTCCTTGATGCATGGACCTATGGCCTTGACCATGCTCTTGACAGTCCCACAGCATGGCACCCAGATCAGAGCAGAACCATGCAGCCTGACTTACTAAGCCCTCCCGCTGTGCGTTTCAGTGGCTCCTCATCAGCACGTGGCTTATCTCTCATTTGTAGAAAACGAATGCACTGTTTTACGTTGTCTTGGAACTCAAAACAAATTAATCTGACCAAATATTTCCGTGTATGCAATTCAGACACTGCTGTGGAAAGAAAGTTTGTGTTCCTCCAATATTCATATGTTGAAATCCTAACTTCCAATGTGATGTTATTAGGAGATGGGGCCTTTGAGAGGTGTCAGGTGATAAAGGTGGAGCCCTCATGAGTGGAATTAGTTCCCTCATGAAGGAGACCCTGGAGAGCTCCTTTCTCTTTCCTCATGCCTGGACAGAACAAGAAGTCTGCCCTCTATGAATCAGGAGCAGACACCGAGTCTACCAGCACTTTGATCCTGGATGTTCCAGCATCCAGAGCTGTGACAAATACATTTATATTGTTTACAACCTTCTCAGTCCATACTTTTTTAAAAGAGCAACTTTGGCCAGGCATGGTGGCTCACGCCTGTAATCCCAGCACTTTGGGAGGTGGAGGTGGGTGGATCTCCTGAGGTCAGGAGTTCGAGACCAGCCTGGCCAACATGGTGAAACCCCTACTAAAATCTCTACTAAAAATGCACAAATTAGCCAGGCATGGTGGCAGGCACTTGTAATCCCAGCTACTTGGGAGGCTGAGGCAGGAGAATCACTTGAACCTGGGAGGTGGAAGTTGCAGTGAGCCGAGATCACACCATCGCACTCCAGCCTGGGTGACAACAGTGAAACTCTGTCTCAAAAAGAAAAAAAAGTCTGAAATGAGTGAGACATGCTCTGGCATGCATAAAAGACCACGGACTAGGATGAATTGTTTGCTTTGGGAACCCAGTGTTTCCTAGCTCTTGTGCTAAGTAATTTTAGCCTTCTATGATTAATCACCACAAGGATTTGTGATGAGAGTACTGTATCCTTATTTTACAAGTTAGAAAGCTGATACTCAGAGAGGTTAAGCAACATTTTGACAGGTCTGTCACTGCTGAGTGATGTCTGTGAAAGGCACTGAATGCAAATTTCTCTGGTGTCCATCATCCTTGACATGCTCACCCTAAATAAAGAGATCCTACCTTCAAATAAGCTCAGTCCATCCAGGGTTGTGCAAACAAGTTCATCAGGTTAACATTCCCTCCTGTTCAGGACCAACGAAGGATAGAAGAGTAGGGCCCTTCTTATGCTCCTATAGTTTACAAAAACAGAGTATCGTTTCAGAGGCCAGTAGTGAGCATCGTCAAGTGTGACAGACTGTGATGAACATCAGGGATTGAGAATCAAAGGAGGCATGCCTCCTGAGATAAGATCATTGTCTACTGTGTGGAAACAGAGATGCAGTTAATTCAGTAAAAATGTGGAGGAATGGCATTTTATTATAGGATGGGCATCAAAGAAGGTGTCTGTAAGGATGGGCATCTCTAAGGTATCTCTAAGGATAGCATCTCTAAGAATAGTATCTCTAAGGATGGCATCTCTATGGATGCGCATGTCTAAGGATTGGACTACTTTTGCTACATCACAGTGAGAAGATTGTCCCACCATCGAGCTCCTCTGACATGCTCACATGCCAACTCCATTTGTGTTTTCCCAGGCACCATGGATCCAGTAGGAATGTAGATGCATCAGAAGTCATAAGACAGCAGACAGTATTGGTTGACGATAGCATACAGAAACGGCGAGACACGACAACTGGAATTTTTTCTCAGGCTGAAGCCTGTGTGACAGATGATACGTAAGGGACATCTATTGGTTGGGGAAAAATTAAAGATTTGGAATTTTGCTGCACTGGTTCATGTACATTCATAAGAAGCAAAGACGTGTAGGTTATTTGCATAAAAATTAGTATGTTACTTTTCTTCTTTGTTATCGTAAGTTTTTATTTCAAAAGAGTTTCTGTCTCATAAGATGTAGGAAAAAGAGGTCGGGGCCCAGTGACTCATACCTATAATCCTAGTGCACGAGAGGCGAGGGCAGGTGGATCACCTGAGGTCAAAAGTCAAACTGGGAATCTCGTCCTTTCCCTAAAATTCTTAGCAAGGTTATATAGGTCAACATACTTGTTGACCTATTATGAAACCAAAGTTTGTGGCAAATGCTAGATGTTGAGAATTGACTGACGTCTGCTTCCTAGTATGGAAAAAGTAGCATGTAGTGGGAAACAGGCATCCAGTTAAATTTTACGTGATGAGAGGTGAGATGGAGTCGTGCAGGCCTGAGGAAAGACTTCCCTAAGATAAAATATGGGGTCTATGGCTATTAACATAAAATCTTCGTGCACAGGCCATGCTATCATCAGGCACCTACCTTATATTCATAGAAAAATTCTGTTCTTGTTTTCCAGGGTATACAGGGAGTTATTCCGTGTTTCTCAGCTGTGTGGTAGCATCTTAGATTTTTTCGAAGAAGGTGATGAGACAGAGGCGGAGGCATTATGGTTCACCGCTTCTCCTAAGGATCAACCATCTGGGAAGGACATTCCCAGGTAAGAAAAGCTATTCTGGGCTGGGCGCGGTGGCTCACGCCTGTAATCCCAGCACTTTGGGAGGCCGAGGCGGGTGGATCACGAGGTCAGGAGACGGAGACCATCCTGGCTAACACGGTGAAACCTCGTCTCTATTAAAAATACAAAAAATTAGC
>NW_016803605.1:35708-43318 GCF_001698545.2 Rhinopithecus bieti
AATAAAAATAGAATAAAACCAATGCCAAATACCCCAAAGCAGGACCCTCTGGTCAACTGCACTGCAGCAGAGGTTCTAAAGTCAATGCTGTCCAATAGCGTTCTCGCCCAGGATGGAAATGTTCCCTGTCTGTGCTGTCCAGTGTGGAAGCCACTGTGGCTTTTTTTTTTTTTAAGATACATACTTTGATTAGAATTGCTGAAAAAATATTCAGGATTTTTGCTCTCGTTGTTGATGTCTTTAACAGGCTTTATGTTCCAGCTGAAACCTGGTTTTGCATTGCAATCAAATGTTCTTTTTTTTTTTTTTAAGACAAAAGTTGCCTTTAGTAATAATTCCTCAATTATTTTCTTTCTTTTTTTGCTTTCTTTCTTTCTTTTTTTTTAATCAATGACTTTTTTCTACAGTTTGGTTTTGGACTTACTTCAAAATTTCTCAACAATTGCTTTCACGGATATTCAGCTGATGGAAGTGTTCACTGTTGTAACCTTTTGTGGAGAGGGATTTGGGAATATCTATCAAACAGTAATGCTCAGACTGAGTGCAGTTGTAATCCCAGCGCTTTGGGAGGCCACGGTGGAAGGATTTCTTGGGGCTGGGAGTTGAAGACCAGCCTGAGACCTCATCTCTGTTCCCTGGGGTCCTCTCCAAAGCAGATTTTGTTGCCAGACATCCCACGCCTATGTCCATTCCCCAGAAAAATTCTTTTAGTTTCACATGGCTGGGGAGGCCTCACCATCATGGCAGAAATCAAAGGAGGAGCAAACGCATGTCTTACATGGTGGCGGGCAAGAGCCACGTGTGGCTTTTGAGCACTTGAAATATGGCTACTTCAAATGAGGAACTGATTTTCACATTTAACAATTTAAAACTAAGATGTAAATAGGCATGTGTGGCTAGTGGCTGTCATATTGGCCAGTGAATATCTTGACCTAAAGTACACTCCATCACTCCTAACCTGACGAACCATTGACTCACCCTGCAGAACGTGGAGCCCATGTTAGCTAATATTGGAATCACCTGTGAGGCTTTGACAGCACTGATGCTCCGGTCCCACCTCCAGACTTCTGATTCAATTGGTGTGGGCTGTGACCTGGGTATTGGGTTGTTTTTAAAGCTTCCCAGGTGTGGTCAAGGTTGGAATTACCTTGGACTATAAATGCATGCATTTCACGCATTGGTCAATTACTGCTTCAGTCTTTGATTCCAACATCATATGATACCAATTGGAGCAATTTAAGCCAGAGAAGCTGGCTGTGTGCACGTTGAACATGGGCACAGTCCAAAGAGAAGAGGGAGAGATGTCAAGACACATTTGGCTCAAGGGAGCATGTTAGCTCTATTATTTATAAATCTGGATAAAAATTTCTTTATTCAAAATGTCTTCTATTTTTTGGTAGTCTAGGCCCATCCTATGTAAGAGAACTTTCTGTGATGATGGGAGTGTTCTGTTTTCTGCTATAGTGTTATAGCCATGAGTGACATGTAGGTGTTGAGTACTTGAAATATGCATAGTGCAACTGAGAAACTCAAGTTAACCTAAGTTTAATTCATACAAATTTAAATACCACATCTGGGTAGCGGCTACTCTACTGGATAGTGCAGCTCCAGTTTTTAATAACATCGTCTTCATCTTCATCAACTAATTCTTGATATTTTTCATCTTTTGTGAAATGAGGATCCCAACCTCCAGCATATCAGAAGACCAGGAATCTTCAGAAGAACAAGTTTCAGGTAATGAGCTAATAGGGAGAGGAGTGAAGGGCATGTGGATTGATGGAAATGTTCTGTGGTTTTATGTGGAGAAGACAATTTAGGGTCTTTTGCGCAGTGAAGAGATCAGGAGTGATTTTCCTTACCTCGGCCACAGTGCACGGTGCAGTTTAAATGGGGACATGTAAGCCTCTCACTGCAGGGGCACGGAAATGCTCAGGGGAACCAGGGGGTGGTCCTGGTGGCTGGGGACAGCAGCAGGGACTAGGAAGGATGCACACTGTTTCACCTTGCAGAAAAGCTCGATCCTTTTGTGACCTGGACTTGCCTTACCAGCAGAAGGTGTCATCTGCTACTTGGGGCCAGTAGAAATGTAGGTACATTGGTTCCAGTCCTCAGCAAACGGTGCCTCCTACCAAAGCTGTCCAGCCTGGCTTCCCAGAAAGCCCTATGGAATTTGGGGTATACTTTTAGTCTTGAGCAAAACTCCATATTCTGGTCACTCTGTTCTCTTTCAATATCTGTATCCCAATAGCACCTGTACAATTCAGCCTCCAGGAGTCCTTCAGGCCATGCCTCTTCCAACCCTTTACCTCTTACATGTCTAGTATTTTCTTTTCAGGAGCTGTTTACTCAGAAATGCATCAAATGATTTCCTCTATTTATGCTGAACTCCATTTTATGTTCAAACAAGATTATAAATATGATCAGTTTCTGGGGCCTGAAGGAAATGTGGATGCTGAGTTGATCAATAAGAGTGCAAACAAATACAGGTAAGAATGGAAGATGCTGATTTGAAAACAGCTCTGATATAAAGGAAGTGTATCGGCTCCATCCCTCATGATAGCTAAAATTTCATCAATAATATGTTTATTTCATGCACTGTGAAACTGGCATTTTAATTTCGACATATATAGAGTGCAGAGAAATTGGAGCCCAGAGAGGTTAATGAACTCCCCAGCGTTTTCTAATGCAGTGAAAGTCGCAGATGGGTTCTGAACCTCGCCTCACTTCAAATCCCACCTCCCTCTGCACATCGCTGCGTAAATGCAGTTCCTGGGGTTCTCCCGTCATGACATCACTCTGGCTCCTTTCAGCCTTCGTTTCCCCACTGCTGGCTGGTATCTGTGGTCAGCTACCGGCCTCGGCTTCGTGGTAAGGGATATGGTCACGGTGACGATTGCGTTTGGTTCCTGGAGTCAGCACCTGGGCCTGGACCTGCAGCACCATGAACAGTGGCTGGTGGCCGGCCCCTTGTTTGCTGTCACTGCAGAGCCAGAGGAGGCTGTGGCCGAAATCCACCTCCCCCACTTCATCTCCCTCCAAGGTAATGCGGGGTGAGCGGAGGCTGTGGGGGCTACCGGGGCGCGTGCTGTCTCACTGCTGTTGCGGTTCTCCTGCGGCAGGTGAGGTGGACGTCTCCTGGTTCCTTGTGGCCCATTTTAAGGATGAAGGGATGGTCCTGCAGCGTCCATCCCGGGTAGAGCCTTTCTATGCTGTCCTGGAAAACCCCAGCTTCTCTCTGATGGGCATCCTGCTGCGGATCGCCAGGGGGACTCGCCTCTCCATCCCCATCACCTCCAACACGTTGCTCTATTTTCACCCCCACCCTGAAGACGTTAAGTTCCACTTGTACCTTGTCCCCAGTGACGCCTTGCTGACGAAGGTAAGCTGAGCGATTTAGGAGACCAGAGAAGATGACAATGATATTTCCAGGTTATTCCCTCGGCCCCTCCAGTGGAACAGAAAGGTCAAGACACAGTTTTCATAGAGAGAACATGGATCACCTCCCCGAGGGTCACCTATAGGTGCTGAATATTGAGCCACATGCAAGAATCCCCATAGAAATTCAGGACTACTGGGAAGGAACCTTCCTTTTCTGGCTCTCAAGGAGGAGATGGTTAGAAGAAGTAATAGCAGAGATTCTCTCATCACATTTTATTTTATTTTATGTCTGAGACAGGGTCTTGCTCTGTCACCCAAGCTGGAATGCAGCGGTATGATCTTGCTACAACCTCTGCCTCCTGGGTTTAAGTGATTCTTCTGCCTCAGCCTTCCGAGTAGCTGGGATTACAGGCAAACGCCACAATGCCTGGCTAACTTTTTGTATTTTTAGTAGAGACGGGTTTCACTATGTTGGCCAGGCTGGTCTTGAACTCCAGACCTTTAGTGACCCTCCTGCCTCAGCCTCCCAAGTGCTGAATTTACAGGCATGAGTCACCGCGCCTGGCCTCTCTCACCAAATTTTAGATGGATAATATCTGAATGACAGTCTCACACTTGCTCACACCTCTGGGATAACTCCTTCCTTTCAGTGGCATCTCCCTCTAGTGCATTTACAAAAGGCTGATGGTCCCACACCCTCTCTTAGATTAGTGATGAAGCAGATGTTCTGCTTTCTGCAGCTCCATAGCTGCTGTGTTTCTGAATAAAATGCTGCTTTTGTGCCTCCAGCCTTGGTGGGAAGATTATGCCAGGAAGATTTCATTAAATTTTACTGTCCTGGTGCCTACCATCTTTGCATCCCAATCACAAGAGGCGAGAGCATGCCTGGCTGTATTTAAGGTGGTTACTGTGGGTAATTTAAATACTGGAGACAATTGGCTGGGGGCGATGGCTCTCGCCTGTAATCCCAGCACTTCGGGAGGCTGAGGGGGGCAGATCGCCTGAGGTCAGGAACTGGTGACCAACCTGGCCAACGTGGTGAAACCCCATCTCTACTAAAAATACAAAAATTAGTCAGGCGTGGTGGCATCTGTGGTTGGCAGGGTTTTTTAAAAAGCAGTTTGAAAATAGAACTCCATTCTCTGCTGGGTTAGTACGGTTCCTGCTGAGATGTTGACTGTTAATCGAATGGAGTTTCCTTTCTAGGTGACTAGATGCTTTTCGCTTGCTGATTTTTGGATATTTACCTTCACTTGGCCTTAGACAGTCTGATGACCATATATTATGGTGAAGTTCATGTTACAGGGTATTTTGCTGGTGATCACTGGGCCTCCTTTATCCAGATCTTTAAATATCTTGCTAGACTAGGAACATTTTTGTCAGTGATTTTCTTAGATTCTAAGTTTTTTCCTTTTTCTTCTCCCTTGGAAATACTGATGATTCGTAGGTTTCATTGCTTTATGTAGCCCCATACTTCTATTTATTTATTATTTTATTTTAGCCTGATGGGGTTAATTAAAAAGGCTTGTCTTCATGTTCTCTCCTCTGCTTGTTCTAGTCTATGATTAAAGCTTTCCACTGTATTTTGTAATATTTTCAATGAATCTTTCATTTCTAGATGTTAATTTTTTTAAGATATCTGTCTCCTTGGTAAATCTCTAGTTCACATCCTGAATGAATTTTCAGATTTTTTTGTGTTGGTTTTCAGATTTATCTTGCATCTCTTATTGAGCTTCTTTAAGCTCAGTCTTTTGAATTATTTATCTGGCACTTTGAAATTTTCATTTTGGTTAGGATCCATTGGTAGAGAATTACTATGTTCCTTTGGGGGTGTCATAACACCTTAAAATAAAATAAAATGCAGTGAGAGAATCTCTGCATATTATTTCTTCTGCTCATCTCCTCCTCAAGATCCAGAAAAGGAAGCTCCCTTCTTGGTGGTCCTAAATTTTTTTTTTTTTTTTTTGAGACGGAGTCTCGCTCTGTCTCCCGGGCTGGAGTGCAGTGTTCGGATCTCAGCTCACTGCAACCTCCACCTCCCGGGTTTACGCCATTCTCCTGCCTCAGCCTCCGGAGCAGCTGGGACTACAGGCGCCCGCCACCTCGCCCGGCTAGTTTTTTGTATTTTTTTAGTAGAGACGGGGTTTCACCGTGTTAGCCAGGATGGTCTCGATCTCCTGACCTCGTGATCCGCCCGTCTCGGCCTCCCAAAGTGCTGGGATTACAGGCTTGAGCCACCGCGCCCGGCCGGTGGTCCTAAATTTTTATGGAGATTGTTGCATGTGGTTCAATATTCAGCACCAACAGATGAAAATTTCATTTTGGTTAGGATCCATTGGTAGAGAATTACTATGTTCCTTTGGGGGTGTCATAACACCGTGATTTTTCATACTTCCATTACTGTAATGCTGTGTCCCCACCCAAATCTCCTCTTGAATTGTAGCTCCCATAATTCCCACGTGTTGTGGGAGGTGATTGAATCATGAGGGCAGGTTTTTCCTGTGCTGTTCTTGTAATAGCAAATAAGTCTCACAATAGCAAATGAGTCTCACAAGATCTGATGGTTTTATAAAGGGGAGTTTCCTGAACAGGCTCTGTCTTGCCTGTTGCCATGTAAGATGTGACTTTGCTCCTCCTTTGCCTTCCACCATCATTGTGAGGCTTCCCCAGCCACGTGGAACTGCGAGTCAACTAAATTTCTTTCATCTATGAATTACCCAGTCTTGGGCAGTCCTTTACAGCAGCATGAGAATGGACTAATATATCTATTCAACAAATATTTATTATGTGCCTTATATATTTCAGGCACTATTTTAGGGGATGTGGATACATCAGTAAGAAATAGTGAAAAACATGACAACCTAAGATATTACATGGAATGTTCATGCTATGGGAAAAATATATGTGTATATAGTAAGAACTCTAACAAATAAAGAATGCTATTCCATTCTTTGAAAATAAGTACAGCCTTATGTCTCTCGACCTCTTCAGAAATCAGTCCATAATGATAACCCTGCCAATGATATACTGATGTTTTTGGTTCTTATACTTCCAATCTGTTGTTGTTATAATTTACATTGAATATATCGGTTCATTTAAAATAATCGTTTATCAGAGATGGCAGGATACATCATGTCTTTCCTCCATCAGTTTCTTTTTATCCTTCTGGAGTTGGTTCTCTTTATAGGCATATGTGGGATGCTTCCTGGATAGGTCTCCACATCCCTTCGCTGCTTAATCCCCATCATGATTTCATCCCTTTGCTCAATATAACTTGAATTTTTTTCTTTTACTTGATCTTCCAGGCCCAGTTTATATTTCAGCTTTGCCCATTCTTTCTTCATTACTATCACTGATATTTTAAAATTAATATAATATGCACATAATGTATTGCTCCATAATTTTCAGAGTGGACACGCCCATGTATCCAGCACCCAGAGCAAGATACAGAACATCTCCAACTTCTCTGAGGCCCCCTTGAACACTCTCCCAGTCATTACCCCAAGGGTGTCTAACAGCCGGACTCGTAATGCCACCTATTGTCAATTGCTTTTAGTTTAAATTCTTGCTTGTTAATTCCATAAAGTCTCTATTGAGTTGCACCTGAGACTTCTGAAAGGTTTTCTTATTGATTGAATTCCATTCTATGTCTTTGGTGGCAGCTCAGATAATTCTGAGGTCTTGCCTTCTGCTCCAGCTGCTGGGCCTCTCAGAGGGGACCTCACTCTTCTGTATCTGCTCCCTGGTGCTCAGGTGGCTGAGCATCTCACAGCAGCCCTGTGATGGAGAGAAGTGACATCTCTACCCTCACCCCTCAGAGACGTGTTCACAGACACAGCCGAGCTACCAGTCCTCACCTGAGGCACCAAAAGGAATCCCCTTTGTCCTCTGGTTTTATAAGTCCCCTGGCCAAACTCTCCACAGTGTAAAAATAAAATCAAACTGTACAGGAATTTATGATAAGTTTACCATTCACAGGAAACCCTTTGGCTCTGAGATATTCATCAGCAAAAGGTTAATACCATATCTATTTGGCATAGAGGCATATTTACATCTATCTATCTAGTTTACCACTCTACCACCTGTCTATTTATCTCTGTATCTCCTTCTGGGTGTTGGATACATGGGTGTATCCACTGTGAAAATTATGGAGCAATAAATTATTTGCATATTTTATTAAAATAGATTATAAAATATAATAGATTATAATTTTTTTTTTTTTTTTTTTTTTT
>NW_016803605.1:45087-55362 GCF_001698545.2 Rhinopithecus bieti
CCAGCCTGACCAACATGGTGAAACCGCATCTCTACTAAAAACACACAAAAAAATTAGCCGGGTGTGGTGGCGTGCGCCTATAATCCCAGCTACTCGGGAGGCTGAGGCAGGAGAATCACTTGAACCCGGGAGCTGGAGGTTGCAGTGAGCTGAGATCGCACTACTGCACTCTACCCTGGGCAATAGAGTGAGACTGCATCTCAAAAAATAAAATAAATAAAATTTAAAAAAATATGATATGTATTATATTTTATGTATTTTTACTGGAGGTTAGTGTATATTTCTGCACAATTGAAATTATTCCTCCCTGTTATTTTAATAGGACATAATATGCCATGTAGCTAAAACGCTAGAGCTTTTTAAATCACTTCATTATTATTCAGCATTTAGTTGAATTGCTTGTAATTTCTCATAACAAGTGCCCGGGCAATAAATATTTCAACTCATACAGTTTTACGTTTTTCATGTGAAGCTAGAGTGTCCTAAGAGAAGTGACTGATTCAAAGAGAACTCACCAAGTTAAAGCTAGCACATTTCCAAAGAGATTTTCAAAGATTTCCCACAATATAAGTTCTCAAGAATAAAGGACGAGATTTTCCAACAAAATATCCATCTCTAGAATAAAGTATCAAAATTTAATTGTTTTCCAATTTGAACGGGAAAAAATGCATCACAGTCCATTATATATTTTGTTGTTGTTTGTTATCTTGAGACAGTCTCACTCAGTCTCCCAGGCTGCTGTGCTCATGGCAACCTCCACCTCCTTGGTTCAAGGGATGCTCCTGGCTCACCCTCCCAAGTTGTTGAGATTACAGTTGTGTGCCTCCATGCCTGGCTAATTTTTTGTATTTTTTACAAAGTTTAGAATTTTTAAATTGCTATTTTCCAAGAGTTATAGGGCTTCTTTCCTAAAGAAACTAGAGATTTGCATGAACTAAGCTTTTCCTAATTCTGTCCTGCCTGTGAAGTTAGCGCCTATTCCCCAGGGCAGCTTTCCTTAGGAAGCCTGGGGAAGTCGGGTGCATGAAGAGAAGGACGTGAAAGAGACGGGGTTTCACCATGTTGGTCAGGCTGGTCTTGAACTCCTGACCTCAGGTGATCCACCTGCCTTGGTCTCCCAAAGTGCTGGGATTACCAGCATTAGGCCACCACGTGCCCAGTGCTTATCTGTGTTTTACAGCCTGATCTTCCAGGCTGCTCTTTGTTAGGAGAGAAGTGATTTCTTTGAACTGCCTGAGGTTAGAAAGGGAGCAATTTCTGAGCTGCTTCTTGTTAGAAGGAAAGTTTTTGGCTGGGGAATCTCTTCACCCTATCTTCCTAAATGACTTTCTATCTCTGTAACACCAGCCAGACAGTTCCCGGAAGCTCAGTTGTCCTTCAGGCAAGATACATCCTTGGTTGTGGCAGGACCTTCCATACACATTGTTGGTATGGAGATAAATAAAATACAGGGAGTTCCTTCAATACAAATACAAATAGTAAACATGGCATAAGGAATGACCATCATAAGGCTGGGCGTGGTGGATCACGCCTGTAACCCCAGCACTTTGGGAGGCCAAGGTGGGCAGATTGCTTGAAGTCAGGAGTTCAAGACCAGCCTGGCCAACATGGTGAAACCTCGCCTCCAATGATCCAAAATTAGCTTGGATTGGTGGCAAGCAACTGTAGTCCCAGCTACTCAGGAGGCAGAGACAGGAGAGTCGCTTGAACCTGGGAGGTGGAGGCTGTAGTGAGCCGATATCATACCACTGCACTCCAGCCTGGGCGGCAGAGCAAAACTCTGTCTCAAAAAAAAAAAACGTAAAAAAAGAAATGGCAGTTGTAATATGAGGTGATAATCTTGAGCAAGGTAGAATCTCCTTAGAGTCATCTTCCTTTTAAAGAGATGGATAACCTAGGCCAGGGGCTGTGGCTTATGCCTATAATCCCAGCACTTTTGGAGCCTGAGGCAGATGGATCATGAGGTCAGGAGGTTGAGACCATCCTGGCTAACACGGTGAAAACCCGTCTCTACTAAAAATACAAAAAATTAGCTGAGCGTGGTGGCGGGTGCTTGTAGTCCCAGCTACTCAGAGGCTGAGGCAGGGGAATCCCTTGAACCTGGAACGCGGAGGTTGCAGTGAGCCGAGAACGAGTCACTGCACTCCATCCTGGGTGATAGTGAGACTCCATCTCCAAAAAAAAAGACAAAGAACCAAGGACCTCACCTCTTAGAATTTTTAAATTGCTATTTTCCAAGAGTCGTAGGGCTTGTTTCCTAAAGAAACTAGAGATTTGCATGAACTAAGCTTTTCCTAGTTCTGTCCTGCCTATGAGGTTAGCTCCTATTCCCCAGGGCAGCTTTGCTTAGGAATCCTGGGGAAGTCGGGTGCAGAACGAAGAGAAGGATGTGAAAGCACAGTGCCACATCTGACCCTTGGCTTCCCAGCGAGGCCAGGACAGACCTGATGAGCTGCCTTTGCCACTTTTCCCACATTTCTCTACAGTCTGAGATCCTGTTAGTACAGTTATTAATGAGGAGCCTCAGCACCTAAGATTTTTTTTTTTCTTTTGAGATGGAGTATCACTCTTGTCACCCAGGCTGGAGTGCAGTGGCTTGGTCTTGGCTCACTGCAACCTCCACCTCCCGGGTTAAAGCGATTCTCCTGCCTTACCCTCCCAAGAAGCTGGGATTACAGGCACCCGCCACCACAGCCCGCTAATTTGTTGTATTTTTAGTAGAGACAGGGTTTCATCATGTTGGCCAGGCTGGTTTCAAACTCCTGACCTCAGGTGATCCGCCCGCCTCGGCCTCCCAAAGTGCTGGGATTACAGGCGTGAGGCACCGTGCCCAGCCAACACCTAAGATTTTTGTACTCAGCTAAGATCATTTTTCTCTGATTCATGGGGTGTTGAGAGCTAATTTACTCTTGCTTTCATAGAATAAAATTATTTCCTAACATTGTCAATTTAAAAGGATGTTTACCGACTGGGTGCGGTGGCTTATGCCTGTAATCCTAACACTTTGGGAGGCCAAGGTGGGCAGATCATGAGGTCAGGAGTTCGAGACTGGCCTGGCCAATTCGGTGAAACCCCGTCTCTACTAAAAATACAAAAATTAGCTGGGCACGGTGGCACGCACCTGCAAACTCAGCTACTTAGGAAGCTGAGGCAGGAGAATCACTTGAACCTGGGAGCGGATGCTGCAGTGAGCCGAGATTGTGCCACTGCACTCTAGCCTGGGCAACAGAGCAAGACTCTGTAAAACAAAAAACAAAACAAAACAAAACAAAAAAGGATGTTTACCTCTCTCCCTCTATTTCCTTCTCAACCAGCTAGGACATTGTGAAGATAACAGGGGGAAAGTTCCATTGGCCAGTTCACTGTAGGGAGCTGGGCCTTTCCACCCTCCACTGCTTAAGTCAACTGCTATGTTTCCTCTAGGAGTTGAAATTGTCCTACAGGAGCCCGGGAGAAATCCAGCCCTTCTCAAAATTCTATGCTGGGCAGATGAAGGAACCCATTCAACTTGAAATTACTGACAAAAGACATGGGACTTTGGTCTGGAAGACTGTGGTGAAGCCAGGTAGGTGAGTGGGTGAGGATGGCATTTTTGGTGAGAGAAAATGCACCTCCACCATTGGATGTCAAAGAAGAAAGCTTGTTTCTCATTCCATCCCACATAAGAAGTCCATTGTCAGTATACTGCCAATGTGAGGACAACGAAAATGATGGTGGTCCGTAGGAAGTGAAATGCTCAAGGGACCTGAGAATGGGGATGGCCATGGGAATGGAAACCCCTCACAGCTGGGGGTAAAGAACAGGAGATTTTTTTTTTTTTTTGACAGAGTCTCACTGTGTTACCCAGGCTGGAGTGCAGTGATACGATCTCGGCTCACTGCAACCTCCTGGTTCAAGTGATTCTCCTGCCTCAGTCTCCCAAGTAGCTGGGACCACAGGCACGCGCCACCACACCTGGCTAATTTTTGTATTTTTAGTAGAGATGGGGGTTTGCCCTGTTGGCCAGGCCAGTCTCAAACTCCTGGCCTCAGGTGATCCACCCGCCTCGACCAGCCTGGCCAACGTGGTGAAACCTTGTCTTCACTAAAATACAAAAATTAACCAGGCGTGGTGGAGGGTGCCTCTAGTCCCAGCTACTCAGGAGGCTGAGGCATGAGATGATTGAACCCGGGAGGTGGAGGTTGCAGTGAGCCGAGATGGTGCCACTGCACTCCAGCCTGGGCAACAAGAGGGAAATTCCATCTAAAAAAACAAGATTTTTCCAGGTGTCATGAGCCTGCTAATTCCTTAATAGGGAAATTCTGGATGACGTGGGGAGACTGTGGGTGGCTGGGCCTCTGGGTGAATGTGCTGTTCCATGAAGCTGATGCTCTTCCTGGAAGTCCAATGACTAGAAACCCAATTTCTGCGCCTCATAGTCAATGGGAGACTCAGAGTCATCAGATTCATTCTGTGTTGGTGACACGGAGACTGAGCTGCTACCAACGGAGGGGTCACAAAATTCATCAGAACTTTAAACCACATCAGGGATTTTAGATAAAAGGATAAGACCATGTTGAAGGCCCCCTGGGAAACATCATTTCAATTATTTTCAAATGGGTAGCTCCAATTGTGAAATCTTCTATCAACTTATAAGTCCTGGTACCAACATGTATAAAAATTTACTCCTTAAATGTTGATTGTTCATGCCTAAAACACATTTACTTTGACTGTAATTTATGTAAGACAGTATGATATGATATTGTTGTAACCCTCAGAGTTCCTAAGACATTCACCTGTGCATAGAAAGAATATTGGAAAAATGGGCTGGGTGCAGTGGTTTATGTCTGTAATGCCAGCACTTTGGGAGGCCGAGGTGGGCGGATCACCTGAGGTCAGGAGTTCGAGACCAGTCTAGCCAACATGGCAAAACCCTGTCTCTACTAAAAATACAAATATTAGCCAGGCATGGTGGCACATGCCTATAATCGCAGCTACTCAGGAGGCTGAGGCAGGAGAATTGCTTGAACCTGGGAGGCGGAGGTTGCCGTGAGTTGAGATTGGGCCATTGCAATCTAGCTTTGCTAACAGAGTGAAACTCTGTCTCAAAAAACGAACAAACAAACAAAAAACAAAAAAAGAAAGAATATTGGAAAAATGTGTTCCTTTCTCTGATACATTTCCTGAATGGGCAGTGAGTGGCTCTTGACTTACTGGGGTTTCATTAGTATATTAGTGTGCCAAACAAGATCCCTGCCTTATAAAATATGTAGAATTAAATTATTTTCGTTGGCGCATGAAAGACTAGAAAAGCTCAGTAAGGGTATATGATTCATTGTATGTCATCTCCAATTCTTCCCTCTTTTGTAGTGGATATCCAGCTTGGAGCTGCATCAGCCCCTCGTACCTTCTCAGGTTAGTGAAATGTTTACACTAAAGCCAGGAGGATGTATCTGATATCAAGAGGCCTTTGAGTGCTTTAACTTCACAAAGGGAGGCTCCATTTCTTCTAACCTTGTCATTTACAAAGAACAAGCGATGCCAGAGAAAAATACAAACGATGAGTATGATTTACTTATGGGAAGACGTGAGGACATCACGTCCACACAAAGGAGCAGGAAACAACCAGTTACTGGGGTAAATGTCTTGCATCTGGGGAACTGTAAGTTAAAGTAGTCCTATACTGAACTTTGAGAAATATATAGTAACTATGAGACTACAAAGTTAATCAATAACTGGAAGTAAAATATCCAAAATGAAATGAATGTGGGTTAGGCCACAGACACAAGATAAAGACCCATCCCCTGCCACGGAATTATGAATCTTCATTTGGTGCGGATCCCAAATCCTGTAAGAGAGCAATTCTCAGAGTCCGCAACTCCCCCTTTCATCCAGGTGCAGTCTTTGTGAGGGAGAACCACCGGCAACTCCAAGCCAGGGTGGGGGACCTGAAAGGGGTGCTCGATGATCTCCAAGACAATGAGGTTCTCGCTGAGAATGAGAAGGAGCTGGTGGAGCAGGCAAAGACACGGCAGAGCAAGAACGACACCCTGCTGACAATGGTGGAGAAGAAAGGGGACCGGGCTCTGGAGCTGCTCTTCAGAAGCCTTAGTGAGAGGGACCCTTACCTCGTGTCCTATCTTAGACAGCTGAGTTTGTAGAGGGAGTCAGTCCGAGAGTGTGGAAGAGAGAATCCAGCGTTCTCATTGGAAATGAATGAGGAGAAATGCATCCTTGATTCCAGTGTCCAAAACAGAGGAGGGCTGGGTCACATTTGCCCATCACACAGGCTTTGGGGACAGAGACGTCACCTGGAAGATACCCACTGGCTGTATCCCCATGCCTTTCCCTCAAGAATATCTGAAGAAAGTAACAATAGTGCTTTTAAATCTTTTCTAACCATGGCTCGATATATGACTATTCCATCCACTGACACATTTCCTGAAGACCCAGAGCGAATAAGTCGAGGCAGTTGTGTTTATGCATGACAGGCTCTAGAAAGGAAAATTCTCCTGATGAACCTGAAAACCAACTATTCTGGACACTCTGTTTGATGTCTCACCATTCCACCACAAAAAGCAGGAAAGCTGACACAATCTCTCAATCGAAGAGACGCAAGGTATTTCTTAATGGTATTGGTTTTATACACGTTGTTCCTTTAACATTTTGTCTATTGCTGTTATTACTAGAATAATGTAAGTACGTTATCCTACAAGTACCCGGGAGGCGGAGGCTGCAGTGAGCCGAGGTCGCACCATCACATTCCAACCTGGGCGACAGATGGAGACTCCATCCAAAAAAAAAAAAACAACCCTTGGGAAATTGCTATGTATCTTGTACTTTTAATCATTGAGTTTTGTATAACTCATTGACTGTTTCAATAGCTCTGGAGGAAAATGGCTATTAACGGATTTCCAGATATTTACCATTTCTGCCACTCTTCCTTCACTCTTGATTTTCCAAGTTTCACTCTGCAGTTTTCTTTTTTGTCTGAAAACTTTGATTTGTAGTTCTTTTAGAGCAGATCTGATAGCTATGACTTCTCTTACTTTTCTTTCTTTCTTTTGTTTTTTTTTTGTTTTGTTTTTTTTTGAGACAGAGTCTTGCTGTCGCCCAGGCTGGAGTGCAGTGGTATGATCTCAGCTCACTGCAACCTCCACCTCCCAGGTTCAAGCAATTCTCCTGCCTTTGCCTCCCGAGTCGCTGGGGTTACAGGCGCCCACCACCATGCCTAGCTAATTTTTTGTATTTTAGTAGAGATGGGGGTTTTACCATGTTGGCCAGGCTGGTCTCGAACTCCTGACCTGAAGTGATCCACCCACCTCGGCCTCCCAAAGTGCTGGGATTACAGATGTGGCCCACCGCGCCCAGCCATGACTCATCCTTGTATTGTAAGTAATTTTGATTTGTACCCTGGACATTTGAATGTTATGTTATGAGACTCTACGATTCATCTGTATTCAACACAAAGTGTCCATTTTTTTTAAGTCTTCTATGAAGTGAGGTTTTCATGTTAGCTCATCTTTAAAGTCTGTGCAGTTCTATTCTATCTATCCCGTGTGTGCCTGTGAGATCGGGCGGAGGTTGACCTGCTAGTGCAGGTCTCAGGGCCTTTAAATGTGAATTAGGATCACAGCAGTGGATGCCCAAGTTGGGGTTACGCCTCGGAATTCATAAAAGTCTTCATGGACTCGCTTTCTGCTGCTCCATGTGCTTTATTATTGTTATGCTGAGAGAAACGGCATTTTGTTGTTTTCTATACCCTAACTTGAAGTAGAACTGAACTTTTGCATTTGAAGATTAAACACCATAATTTTATGAAAAAAATAAAATATGTTGTTATTAAAAAAAGCAAGGGATATATTAATATGAGTTTTATTGATTCATTTGAGTATGTGAAGTTAAAATACAAGTCCATTCAAAAGAAGGCACTAGGCTTCTTTTCTAAGTGACGTGTGTCACTGAGAGCTGATCTTACCATTTCACTTCCAAAAGTCTTTTCAGAAGATAGCGTTTTAATTAATGTTAACACAAAGTGTACGAAATATATTAGTTTACTAACTCTACTTTTGTTATATCTTGACAAACTCTTTAATAGCTAAAGACTAGATATTATAAAATTAGGACCCGTTTATCCAGTATATACATAATATATACAGTGTGGCAAAGATAAATGGAATGCATGCTGGACGCAGTGGCTCACGCCTGTAATCCCAACACTTTGGGAGGCTGAGGCAGGCGGATCACCTGAGGTCAGCAATTCGAGACCAGACTGACAATAATGGAGAAACCCCTTCTCTACTGAAAATACAAAATTAGCCGGGCATGGTGGCCCATGCCTGTAATCCCAGCTACTTGGGAGGCTGAGGCAGGAGAATCGCTTGAATCTGGGATGCGGAGGTTGCAGTGAGCCGAGATCCCACCACTGCACTCCAGCCTGGACAACAGAGTGAGACTCTGTCTCAGAAAAAAAGAGTAAAGACTCCGAATACCAAAGTTCCATTAACTGGCAAGTAATAGATCCAGGTCTACAACGCTCTATCTCCTAATGTTGTCTCCAGATTAATTTTTTAAATCACCCAGGGGAGCAATCTGCAATGTCCTCTGGATCTGTGTCAACTCTTGTGTGGCAAATGACTGAAAGTTCAACTTCAGTGGAGTAAAATATAGAGAGAGTGTCCTGGCTCTACTGAAAGCAAGGACAGGAGGTAGGACTGACCCCAGGGAGGCTGATCCATGGACTCCAAAACACACAAGGAAGGAACGTTTCTCCAGGTGTCCACCCGGCCTTCCATGGTGTTGGCTCCACACAATACTCACATGAAGCTCACATCTCACAAGAGACGACCGGGAGGAGAGCAAGGGCAGCCTCTGATCCCTCCCGATGAGGAGAAGGCTCCTCGGGATGTTGTAATGTCTCGCAGACACATTTCCCATTCGGCGTATGTTTCCAGGAAGTCAGGGGAGCAGATTAAATTTTCAAAATCATGCCTAGAGGAGGGTCAAGATGGCTGGCTGGACACAGCCCGGAAGCACCACTCCCACCAAGAGAAACCAAGATATTGGGTAAGCCAGCAGACTTAGAGCAGATCTTCGGAGAGAAAACACCAAGAGTTGATACAGAGGCGATGCAGACACCAGGGCTGAAGAGCGAGGAACCTGGGAATGTGGTGTGGGGTGGCTAAACCCTAGGGCCAGTTCCCAGCACTGAAAGGCTCCTAGGGGAGGGTGAGTGAAGGGACAGAGAGACGGCAGGCTCTCACCACAGACCGCTGACGTCCCAGCTATAGGAGACCGACGCCTTCCATAGACATTTTTTTTTTCTTCTGAGACGGAGTTTCACTCTTGTTGCCCAGGCTGGAGTGCAATGGCACGATCTCAGCTCACGGCAACCTCCGCCTCTCAGCTTCTAACGATTCTCTTGCCTCAGCCTCCCGAGTAGCTGGGATTACAGGCCTGTGCCACCACGCTCAGCTAATTTTGTATTTTAGTAGAGACGCGGGTTCACCATGTTGGCCAGGCTGGTCTCGAACTCCTGACCTCATGATCCACTCGCCTCAGCCTCCAAAAGTGCTGGGATTATAGGTGTGAGCCACCGCGCCCAGCCTCCATAGACATTTTGTCAGAGACATGTGAACCAGAGCAACTCCATCTTGAGTAGGAGCTGGACAAAATGAGGCTGAGACCTACCCGGCTGCATTCCCAAATGGTGAAAACATTCTAAGTCACAGGATGAGACAGGAGGTTGGCACAAGATACAGATCATAAAGACCTTGCTGATGAAACAGGTTGCAATAAAGGAGCCGGCCAAAACCCACCAAAACCAAGATGACGATGAGAGTGACCTCTGGTCCTCCTCACTCCGACACTCCCACCAGCGCCATGACAGTTACAGATGCCATGGCAACATCAGGAAGTTACCCAGTGTGGACCAAAAAGGGAAGACATGAATAATCCACCCCCTGTTTAGCACAGCATCAAGAAATAACCATAAAAATGGGCAACCAAGGCCGGGCACAGTGGCTCACGCCTATAATCCCAGCACTTTGAGAGGCCAAGGCAAGCGCATCACCCGAGGTCAGGAGTTCGAGACCAGCCTGGCCAACATGGTGAAACCCCGTCTCTACTGAAATAAAAAATTAGCCAGGCATGGTGGCACGTACCCGTAATCCCCACTACTCGGGAGGCTGAGGCACAAGAATTGCTTGAACCTGGAAGGCGGAGGTTGCAGTGAGCTGAGATCACACCACTGTACTCTAGCCTGGGCAACAAGGGCAAAACTCTGTCTCAAAAAAA
>NW_016803605.1:58261-61119 GCF_001698545.2 Rhinopithecus bieti
CACCATGGAATACTATGCAGCCATAAAGAAGGATGAGTTCATGACCTCATCCTTCATGTCCTTGTAGGGACATGGAGGAAGCTGGAAACCATCATTCTGAGCAAACTATCGCAAGGACAGAAAACCAAACACCACATTTTCTCACTCGTAGGTGGGAATTGAACAATGAGAACACTTGGACACAGGAAGGGGAACATCACACACTGGGATGTGTCATGGGGTGGGGGAAGTGGGGGAGGGATAGCATTAGGAGATATACCGCAAGATATACGCGGGTTATGCGTAATAACCTCCTGCAGCATCTTAGTTTAGTGTTTGATAACTAACCTGAGTACCAGATTGTTTAAGTAAAACTTTAAGCAACTGCATATAATGTTGCTCTTCAATAGACAAAGTCTGCCCCATGTTACTCTGATTCAGAAACCTTCCATTCCTAGTACCTCTTTAGGGCACTGACCTTATATCCCAGTACCTCCTTAGGGCACTGGCCTTGTATCTGCTGCCAGTATCTCCTTAGGGCACTGGCCTTGTATCAAACTGCCAGGAGTTTGAGACCAGCTTGGGCAACATGGTGAAACCCCTTCTCTACAAAAAATACAAAAATTAGCTGGGCACAGTGGTGGACACCTGCAGTCAGTCCCAGCTGATCAGGAGGCTGAGGTGGGAGGATTGCATGAGCCCAGGAGTTTGAGGCTGCAGTGAGCTGTCAGGCAGACTCTTGCCCGGGTTTCTCATTCGTCTTGTCAGTTTCACTTTCTCTGCTCCAGCAGACCTTCTTTGCCCACGTCCTTGTTTGGGCACCACTTGTCACTGTCAGTTGCTACTGGATTGAACGAAGGGGGACAAATGCAGAAATAAAGACAAAGACAAAAAGATCTACTTTAAAAGAAGGGGTCAGGGTCTCCTTGCTCCTAGTGAACAAGGGCCCAGAACTTTTACACCCCTTCGTATTTATTAGGTAGAAAGGGCAGGGAGGGAGAGGTAATGGTTGGTCAGCTGCTTGATTTATCACAGGTTCACATAATTGCTTTCTTTGTACAACAGGCTTCAGATGTTCCTATAGATAATCACAAGGAACACTGTGCTTGGGGTGTGACTGCCCTCAGCACCCCTTCTGGTGGCAGATGCAGCTGTCAGTTTTCCAACATCATGCTGTCATGAGAACCATTGTGTTTGCTGATATAGCCTCCAGTGGTATGCTGAGTTGGTCACAACCCTCATTCTTTCGGCCTGTAACACCCCCAGATGTGATAAAGAAGCCGAGAGGACCCCCAGTGGAAGAAACATGTAAAAAACTACACGGACTGCTTCGTAAGATTTCGTAAGATTTAAAGATTCTTTTCACGGCAAGACACAATACAGTAACATTCGGATGGAGAGGAGGCCATCACCCAGGGAGCCACACAGAGGAGGTTGCTCCTGAAGAAATGTAATAGCAAGCTGGCACTGCAGGAGAGGGGGTTTTTGTATAGGACACTTTAGGTGGGGTTAGCTAGGTTTCAAGGGCTTTCCATGGATTGGCTAATTTGCATAATTCTGCAGGTTATGGGACATGGAGGCTATTTCTAGTTGTTTGGTACATGGGCCAAGGGCCATTGAGGTGAGTGCATTATGGCCCCAGAGTGTGAGAGCCAAATAAGAAGAGAAGTGTTGGAGGTTGATTTAATCAGCTGCTCGAGCACTGAAAGGCCTCCACCCATGGCTTCAAAACTGAGCAGGACAACATTGAAAGACATAGAGGGAGACAGACAGAGAGATCAACAGATGTAGAACCAGTGGTTGTCAATTTCAAGGGATAAATGTTGTTAGAAAATAAGGAGTGAGTTTGTCATTACTTTTTTTTTTTTTTTTCCAGACAGGGTCTCGCTCTGTTGCCCAGGCTGGAGTGCAGTGGCATGATGACAGCTCACTGCAGCCTCAAACTCCTGGGCTCATGCAATCCTCCCACCTCAGCCTCCTGATCAGCTGGGACTGACTGCAGGTGTCCACCACTGTGCCCAGCTAATTTTTGTATTTTTTGTAGAGAAGGGGTTTCACCATGTTGCCCAAGCTGGTCTCAAACTCCTGGGCTCAAGTGATCCACCCATCTTGGCCTCCCAAAGTGCTGGGATTATAGGCATGACACACTGCACCCTGCAATCATGACTTTTTTTTTTTTTTTTTTTTTTTTTTTTAACAGCTGGGATTCTCCTCATGGCCTCTTTTCCTGTATACTCCCACATCCTTTAACTTCAGCATACTTGCTTCCTCTGGGAGACTTTGCCTTAGATTTGCTGACCTCCCCACACACTCTGCTGGGTTCTGGATCCCTGCTCTGTGCACCTCCAACTCACTGTACATCATATCTCCACAACTGGACATAATGTCCTGATATTACCATTGTGTGCCCATATGTCTGTCATACTTACCATGCTGCACTCCTGGAGGACGGGAACCTGATCTCATTCATCTGCTTGGCCATTCCCCAATGCCCACTGCAGGGTGGGACAGGTAGCAGATGCTTGATAAACGTTTCCTGAAAAATAAATGAATCAGATCCCTGTGATCATCGTTGTTGCTGCTGTTTGTCGAACACACCACATGTCAAGTGCTTGGCTAATGCTTCCTATGCACCATTGCATTTAATCCTTACAGCAATATCATTAAATCAGCACTCTTGCTGTCCCTATTTCATGGGAAGCTGAAGCTTAGAGAGGTGATGTAAATAATATGATGCCAGCCTGAAGGAGAGACTCCTCATATGAAAGTGCTGGGGGAGAGAGACAGATACACACACACGCACACACACACACACACCCCTACAAGGGAGGAGAGAAGAGAAGGGAGGAAGAAAGGAAGGGAGGGAGGGGGAGGGGGAG
>NW_016803605.1:62090-73148 GCF_001698545.2 Rhinopithecus bieti
AGGCTGGAGTGCAGTGGCCGGCTCTCAGCTCACTGCAAGCTCCGCCTCCCGGGTTCCTCCCATTCTCCTGTCTCAGCCTCCCGAGTAGCTGGGACTACAGGCGCCCGCCTCGTCGCCCGGCTCGTTTTTTGTATTTTTTAGTAGAGACGGGGTTTCACCGTATTAGCCAGGATGGTCTCGATCTCCTGACCTCATGATCCTTCCGTCTCGGCCTCCCAAAGTGCTGGGATTACAGGCTTGAGCCACCGCGCCCGGCCGATTTATTTTTCTTAAAGAGTGGTCAGGCCAGACATGGTGGCACATGTTTGTAGTCCCAGCTACCTGGGAGACTGAAGCAGGAAGATCACTTGAGCCCAAGAG
The DNA here is from genome assembly GCF_001698545.2 of Rhinopithecus bieti. Taxonomy (NCBI): domain Eukaryota; kingdom Metazoa; phylum Chordata; class Mammalia; order Primates; family Cercopithecidae; genus Rhinopithecus; species Rhinopithecus bieti. Next base: position 62,451 of record NW_016803605.1, read on the forward strand.
TTTGAGGCTGCAGTAAGCTATGATCATGCCACTGCAGTTCAGCCTGGGCAACGGAGTGAGACCCTGTCTCTTAAAAAATAATAATAGTAAGAGAGAGTAGTGGTCAGTAGGATTCAATAATTATTTTAATACACTAGCATTTATTGGGTGCCTACATGTTGAGTTTCCAGTGATGAACAAGATGCCTGCTGTTATAACCCCAGAAGGTGGATGGAGACAGGTAGATACTGAACTCCTGGTGCTCGGTTATGGATGTTTCTCGATTATCCACCCAACATCCACCCCCTTCCCTCTTCTTAAAAGGACCCATGTCTTATTTCCAGCGTCCGCTCCTCACACATCCTACGAACATCAAAAAAACCAGTTGCCACCTCCACCTCCAAGGATATTTCACTCCCCTAATCACAATTATGGATTTACATGAGGGGCAAGTGACTTAGGTCCAGTCATGGGGGAGCCAGTTTTGGAGCTCTTGTTACAATGCCGGGAGTGGGGCCTGGGGTAAACCAGCTGGGGCACCCATGGTTGAGTGGTGCAGGGTAGTCCATCTGCCACTTTTATGAGCACTGTGATAATTCCATTTCAACATTTCTGACTTTATTCACAGAAGTAAAGGCTTTTGTGGCTGTAGCCAAACGGAGTCCAAAGGGACTCAGGAATATGCCAAACTGCCACATCCCTCCAGGCGGAGTGTCTGGACTGTGCTCTGATTAATTTGCCATAGGTTCCTCCCTCTCCAGGGATGGCCTGGCTCCAGCCATTCTGCAACCAAAAGCATAATCAGCCTTTGCCTGTAGCTGACCCTCAGATGGCAGAAGACCCAAAGGAAATATACACACACACACACACACACACACATACACATATATATTTTTTTAGACGGAATCTCGCTCATGTCACCCAGGCTGGAGTGCAGTGACGCGATCTCGGCTCACTGCAACCTCCGCTACCAGGTTCAAGCCATTCTCCTGTCTCAGCCTCCCGAGTAGCTGGGACTACAGGCGCCCGCCACCACGCCCGGCTAATGGTGAAACCCTGCCTCGACTAAAAATACAAAAATTAGCCAGGCGTGACGGCATGTACCTGTAATCCCAGCTACTTGGGAGGCTGAGGCAGGAGAATCGATTGAATCCGGGAGACAGAGGTTGCAGTGAGATGAGATCGCTCACTCTCCATCCCTCCAGTTCCCAGGCTGTTAATCTAATTTCTCCCGCGAGGTCTCTAATCCCCGTCCCCTTCCACTCCAGGGTTACTGTGGCAACGCCAACCTTGGAATCCCCTTCCTGCGCGCTGAGCGGCTCGTAACCATGGAGACCGAAGCAGATTTCCTGCCCCCGCCTCGTCACCCAGAGACTGCAGCCCCGGGGCCCAGACCCTTTGGACAAGGAGAGCCGAGCGGGCCCCACAATGCTCCGTGGGTCAACGGGTCCTCCCCACTCCTCTCCTGCCTGCCGACGAAGGAAACACCCCACAATATGCACAAGCTCAGATGGAATTCTGGGCCCGCGGATTCTACTGCGCAGGCCCTCACGCTTAGGAAAGGGACTTGGGCGCGAAAGCGCTGGTGGCGCTCAGCCTGCTGGGAGTTGTAGTTTTCTGGCTGCTACCGCAGGAGATACAGGTGGCCAATGGGTGAGCTGGATGGAGGTAAGAACAAGGTTAAGGAGGCTGGGATCTTCGTGCAGATTGGATCGTCACCATAGCAACAATGAAGCATCACGAAGTGCTAGTTCTGCTAGGCAGTCTGCCATTTTCATTCTTTCATCTTTTTTTTTTTTTTTTTTTAACTCAAAGCTTACTTTGCAACAGGCACTGTTCTAGGCACTGGGGATACAATGGAAAACAAAATAGAGCTTATATTTTGGCGGGAGGAGATCGACTTAATAATGGTGAACGCATGTTACTGGAAAAGCAGTATGTTAATAAGTAATTGGGCTGCTTTGGGAAAAATGGAAACGCAGGCAATGTTAGAACACTGGCATACACACTAATTCATTTATCCTCACAAAGCCCTATAGACGGGTACTATTATGACCCCTCAACTGTAACATAGGCTGACCAACTGAAGGTCACATGACAAGGAAGTAGTGGAGCTGGGATTTGAACCCAGGCAGTCTGGCTTCATACTTGATAAGCTTAACCACAATGCGAAATTGGTAAATAGCTGTGTGGCATAATTTCAGGTAGTGATAAGTGCTGTGAAGGATAAAGCAAAGAAAGGGGCTGGGGTGGCTCTTTAGAGAGACTACTCAGGGATGGCTTTCAGGAAGAGGTGGCATTTGAGCAGGGGCCTGAGGGATTGATGTGACTTGTGATAAAAACTTCAGACTAATTAAATTTAAAGAAGTTTAATTGGCTGGGCACGGTGGCTCACGCCTGTAATTCCAGCACTTTGGGAGGCCGAGGAGGGTGGATGGCTTCAAGTCAGGAGTTTGAGACCAGCCTGGTCAACATGGCAAAACCTCGTCTCTACTACAAATACAAAAATTAGCTGGGTGTGGTGGCGGGCACCTGTAGTCCCAACTACTCGGGAGGCTGAGGCACAAGAATTGCTTGAACCCAGAAGGTGGAGGTTGTAGTGAGCTGAGATCGCGCCATTGCACTCCAGTCTGTGCAACAGAGCGAGACTCCATTTCTAAATAAACAAATAGAGTTTAATTGAGCCAATGAAGGATTCACAAATCAGGCAGCCTTGGGCCAGGGTAGGCTGAAACTCCAGCACAGCCATGTGGTGGAAGATTTACAGACAGAAAAAGGAAAGTGACATACAGAAAACTGAAGTCAGGTACAGAAACAGCTGGATTGATTACAGCTCGGCGTTTGCCTTATTTGAACACAATTTGAACAGTTGGCTACATTTGATTGCCCAAAACTTGGTGATTGGCACAAGTGTAGGCCACCTTCTGTTTACACGTCCACTTGTTATAGTTCATGATGTACAGAAAAACCTTCAGGCTGAACTTAAAGTACGTAAGGAGGCAGCTTTAGGCTAAACTTGATTTAACACTTGTGAGCTGGACATGTGGGGCATATAGAGGGTTAAGGTCACTAACCTTTAGTTTCCTCTTGCCTTCCTGAAGGGCCACATACTGTAATACCTGCAGTTCCCTCCAATAAGAACGTACTTCTTCATTCTCTTTTCCTGGCAAACACATTCTTCAAGGTCCAGTTCTGTGAAGATCCTTCTGCCTGTTTTTTAAAATGTATTTTTATTTGTTTGTTTATGGTCACATACATCTCTTCCTGGTCTGGACTCATCCAATCCGTTTGTCACAGTAAAGCTTCGGGGGCAGGGGAGGTGGTTATTCTAGCGTACATTCAATCAAGCCGCTCTCTGTTTAAAACCTTTTGAAGGCTTCCCATACCTCCCAGGATAAAGACTCACCTCATCTTCTATCTTTAAGGGCTTGCAAATCTCACTATCCAAATCTCTCCCTCTCTCACACTCTGGCCCATCTACCCTGGCCCATCTTCTTTTTATCTTATGGGCTGAGCTCTTTTCCACCCCAGGGCTCTGTGTGTTATTTGGTTAATGAATTAATGAATTATTTCAGTTTCCCGTCACTAACCAGATAACCCACATCTAAGAATCTAATGATAAAACAGGCAAGTGGAGAAGTTTTGGATTTGGTCTGCACTCAATTGCTGTTGTTTGCCTTCCCAGGATCCCTCCTGCCTCCTTTCCTTCCTTCCTTCCTTCCTTCCTTCCTTCCTTCCTTCCTTCCTTCCTTCCTTTCTTTTTTTATTTATTTTTTATTTTAAGAGATGGGCGTCACGAATGTGACTAGCTGGGGCCAGTGTCGTGGGAGGTAAAGGCATTTACCAAGACAGTTGTAGGGAAAGAAAGGCAGATTTATTAGACAGAAAGTACATTGCACGAAAGCAATGGGCAGCACAGCAGAGGAAGAGCTGTCTGCAGAGGCAGGGGCTGGAGGGAAGTTTCATAGGGTTGTACGGGAGGGTCTACGTGCTGAACGAGTTACCCTAGTCCTCCCAGCCAAGGCATTTTTTGAGACAGAGTCTCACTCTGTCACCTTGTCACCCAGGCTGGAGTGCAGTGGCACAATCATGGCTCACTGCAACCTCGACCTCCAGGGCTCAGGTGATCCTCCCCACTTAGCCTCTTGAGTAGCTGGGACCACAGGTGTGCACCACCATACCAAGTTAATTTTGTTTCTATTTTTTGTAGAAATGGGTCTCCCTATGTTGCCCAGGTTGGTCTCGAACTCCTGGGCTCAAGCAGTCTTCCCACTTCGGCCTCCCAAAGCGCTGGGATTTCAGACATGAGCCACCAAGCCCTGACAAGGCCTTTTTAGTTCACCCAAAAGCCATATGACTCCTGATATGTGGGCAAGCCCAATGAAAATCAGCTACTTTATCAAGAGTAGCTGCTTTCATTTTTTTTTTTTTTTTTTTTTTTGAGACGGAGTCTCGCTGTGTCGCCCAGGCTGGAGTGCAGTGGCGCGATCTCGGCTCACTGCAAGCTCCGCCTCCCGGGTTTACGCCATTCTCCTGCCTCAGCCTCCTGAGTAGCTGGGACTACAGGCGCCCGCCACCGCGCGCGGCTAATTTTTTGTATTTTTAGTAGAGACGGGGTTTCACCATGGTCTCGATCTCCTGACCTTGTGATCCGCCCGTCTCGGCCTCCCTCATATTTTTAAAAAAGCCTATTTCAGATAATTATAGGTTTATGATCAGTTGCTTTGCTTTTCAAAGTATAACATGCATACTAAGATCTTGTTAGAATGAGATTCTGATTCTGTAGTTTTGGAGTGGGTCTGAGAATCTGCATTTCTTTCTCTTTTTTTTCTTTCTTTTTTTTTGAGGTGGAATTTTACTTTGTCGCACAGGCTGGAGCGCAGTGGAGCCATCTCAGCTCACTGCAACCTCCGCCTCCCGGGTTCAAGTGATTCTCCTGCCTCAGCCTCCTGAGTAGCTGGGACTACAGGCGTACCACCACGCCCAGCTGATTTTTGTATTTTTAGTAGAGGCAGGGTTTCACCATGTGTGTTGGCCAGGATGGTCTCAATCTCCTGACCTCAGGTGATCCGCCTGCCTCAGCCTCCCAAAGTGCTGGGATTACAGGCGTGAGCCACCGCGCCCGGCCGAGAATCTGCATTTCTAACAAGCTCCCAGGGAATGTTCATGACGCTGTTGCATGGACTTTGAAAAGCAAGGGTCTAGCCAACCCCTCAGGTGACCCAAGACACATAAGCAATACATGTTCATTTTTATTATTGTTTTGACTTTTAAATTCAGGGGTACCTGTGCAGGATTGTTGTATAGGTAAACTTTTATCATGGGGGTTTGTCGTACAGATTATTTTGTCACCCAGGTATTAATCCCAGCACCCATTAGTTATTTTTCCTAATCTTCTCCCTCCTCCCATCCTCCACCCCCAACAGGTCTCCATGTGTGTTGCCCCCTCTCTGTGTCATTTCTTCTCATCATTTAGCTCCACTTATAAGTGAGAGCATGCGGTATTTGGTTTTCCGTTCCTGTGCTTTTTAAGGATAATGACCTCCAGCTTCATCCATGTCCCTGCAAATAACATGACCTCGTTCGTTCGTTTAATGGCTCTATAGTATTCCATGGTGTATATGTACCATATTTTCTTTTCTTTTCTTTCTTTTTTTTTTTTAGATGGCGTCTCACTCTGTTGCCCAGGCTGGAGTGCAGTGGTGTGATCTCGGCTCACTGCAACCTCCGTCCCCTGGGTCCAAGCCCTTCTCCCTCCTCAGCCTCCCGAGTAGCTGAGACTACAGGTGCCTGCCACCACGTCCGGCTAACTTTATTTTGTATTTTTTGTTTAGTAGAGATGGGGTTTCACTGTGTTAGCCAGGATGGTCTCGATCTCCTGACCTTGTGATCTGCCTGCCTCAGCCTCCCAAAGTGCTGGGATTACAGGCGTGAGCCACCGCATCTGGCCAATCATATTTTCCTTATCCAGTTTATGATTATTGATGGGCATTTAGGTTGGTTCCAAATACATGTTTATTGTTATATACTTCTGAAGTTTTACAGTTGTTAACACAGCATTTATGTAGCCATAGATAACTGACACCCACCATAAATCCAACCTGCTACTTCCTTGAGACTTAATATATGAATGCTGATAGAATGGTATTTTTGGATCCAGATAGAAGGGTGTGATATGGGAACTTCTGGTCCCCGCCTTTCTCAGGACAGAGCTGTCTTTTGAAGAAATGCATCGCATGAAAAGCAGGTGAGAGAGGGGAAACCTGACATTGTTTGAACCCCTGCAATCAGCTGCTATCAAAACCTTTGACTTCTCATGACATGAACCATTGAATCATTTTTTTTCTTTTCTTTTCTTTTTTTTTTTTTTGAGAGAGTCTCGCTCTGTCACCCAGGCTGGAGTGCATTGGCACGATCTTGGCTCACTGCAACCTGCGCCTCTCGGGTTCAAGCAGTTCTCATGCTTCAGCCTCCTGAGTAGCTGGGACTACAGGCACCCGCCATCACATCTGGCTAATTTTTGTATTTTTAGTAGAGACAGGATTTTGCCTTGTTGGCCAGGCTGGTCTTGAACTCCTGGCCTTAAGTGATCCACCTGCCTCGGCCTCCCAAAGTGCTGGGATTACAGGTGTGAGCCACCACACCCGGCCTGAATTGTCTTTTACCTTGAGTTCCTTCATTGCTACTCAAAGTGTGCTCCACAATCCAGCAGCAACCACATCATCAGAGAGCTTGCTAGAATTTTGGACCCCATCTTAGACCTACTGAGTCCAACTCTGTACTTTAAAAAGGTGCCCAGGTGACTCATGTTCACACTAAAGTTTGAAAAGTGCTGAGTTACTTCAACCTGGACTTCGTCGACCCCCCAGTTGCGACAACAGAAACCCCAACTCAGACTTCCCTAAATCATTAGGGTATCTTTGATTGGCCAGGTGCAATGGCTCACATCTGTAACCTCAGCATTTTGGGAGGCTGAAGCGGGGGCATTGCTTGAGGTCAGGAGTTTGAGAACAGCCCAAGTAACATTAAAAAAAAAAAAAAGAAAGAGAAAGAGAAATTAGCTAGGTGGTAGCATGAGCCTATAGTTCTAGTTACTCAGGAGGCTGAGCCAGAGGATTCCTTGAGCCCAAGAGTTGGAAGGCTGCAGAGAGCTATGTTTGCACCACTGCACTCCAGTCTGGGCCAGCGCAAGACCCTGTCTCTAACAAAAAAAGATATATTTTACTTAAGAAGCCCCATGGTAGAGCAGACTCCAGAGACTCAACTAAGCCAAGCAAAGATCCCGATTTTCTTCATCTCAGCTCTGTCATCCTCAGTGTGGACTTCATTGTCACACCCTACCAAGGTAATCATCAGCAGGTCTAGGCCTGATCATGTCTCTAGGCCTTCTTAGGAGTGACAGAATCTTTATTAGAAGCCTCCTAGGCTGGGCGCAGTGGCTTACGCTTGTGATTCCAGCACTTTAGGAGGCTGAGGGGAGCAGATCACCTGAGGTCAGGAGTTTCAGACCAGCCTGGCCAACATGGTGAAACCCCGTCTCTACTAAAAATACAAAAATTTGCCAGGTGGGATGGCACACACCTGTAATCCCAGCTACTTGGGTGGCTGAGGCATGAAAATCGCTTGAACCTGGGAGGTGGAGATTGCAGTGAGCCGGGAATGTGCCACTGCATTCCAGTCTGGGTAACAGAGCAAGACTCTATCAAAAACAAAAAACAAAAACAAAAAAAACCCCTCCTAGTTCTGAGCACAGTGGCTCACACCTGTAATCCCAGCACTTTGGGAGGCTGTGGCAGGAGGATTGCTTAAGCCGAGGAGTTCAAGACCAGCCTGAGCAACATAGCAAGACCCTGTCTCTACAAAAATATAAAAATAAAAAAAGAAGCCTCCCACCTCAACCTGCACAGACTCGTTGACCAGGACTGGGTCTCATGCCCATTCTGTGGCCAGGACATTTGGCATGAGTCAGTCATTTGAAGGTGGAATTGACTCATGTTAAGAAGTTGCCGCTGGGACGTACTGGTCCAGATGATAGAGGAAGAAGCTTGAGTTGCAATGGAGATGAATTCATTGAGGCTCCTCTGCCCATCTGGCCCCAGGAGGCCTTGTTGGTAGAAAGAATGAAGGAACGCTGGACCATCTCAACTGCTCCCTGGATCTGGGACTCCCAACCAACCCCAGAAGCCAAGAACTCATCACAGAAACCAAAATAAGATTGTTTTATTCCAATTCTGAAGCACAATAGTCCAAACAATTCCCCTCCCCTGCTGGAGACTCTCCCAATCCCCAGTGTCCCCCCTCCCTCTCTCTTCAGAAGGCGAAGGGGGTCAATGTCTCCAGGTCTTGGAGAAAAACCAAAACCACGCTCCTTCCATTTCTTCTCTACCCATCTCCTACACATCTCCTTTGTCTTATCTCCGATTTTTCTTCCCCCTCCTACATCCTGTACCTTCCTCTCCTGCTCCCCCCAGCTTTTCCTCATGTCTTCATTTCTGTCTCTTCATTTCTTGTCCTCTCTCCTCCACTTCCGGCTCCCCTTTCCATCTTTTCTCACTTATCTCCTCTCCTTCGTCTGTCTTCTGTACTTTCTCCCTTTCCCCATCTCCCCCTGCACTCCCTAGATTGGCCAGTCTACTCTTGCCAGACACTCCCCGTATCATCGCTTCCTCCCCCTCCCCGCCCAGCTCTGCCCTTTTCCTTCCATCTGCCCCAGTCTGACCCTGTCTACACCTCTCAGCACATGCTTCCTCTCCAGAGGGAAGCCCTCAGAATCCGCCCTGGCCATCAACACCTTCCCCAGCTGTGGCTCCAGGACCTCAGAGACCACTGTCAGCTTGCCCTTGGACCCAGAGAGGCAAACTGCCATGAGGAGGTCCCTGGATGACCCAGGAGGTGGCCAGGGGGACTGGAGTGGTCTCCTTGGCCTCAGCCCTATTATCTTTGGGATCGAAGAATGCCCTCCGACCCTCCTGGTGGAGGGTGGTGGGCAGAGGCATGAAGGGTCAGGGCTCCGGGGCTCTCCCCCAGCAATCCCTGAGCAGGTCCATGTGGAATAAGGCTGCCCCAGTGAGGAGGCGCGCTGCAAAGAGGTGTCTGCAGGGCAGACGGCGGGCGGCATGGATTGAGCAGCTGCAGCGTGTCAGGGCCCCATCCAGGAAGAAGTCCGAGGTGCCGTCCTTAAGGGCAAAACCAGCTCCGGTCCAGTGGAAACCCCGGGTCCCATGCTGCCTAGCAAAGGCCAACTCCTCAGCCACCAGGTCTGCCAGCTCTGGCCCGCAGGCTGCTCGGAATTTGGCCAGGGGTTCCCAGTCCACCTCCTCCTCTCCTGGGGGCCGGCAAAGCCTCTTTGGTTCCCTGGGGCCATCTTCGCTTCCTTCCTGCAGGCCGTCACCTGCAGCCAGGTGTTCGCTCCTCACCACTGCCCATTCTGGGTTGCCTTCCAATACAGTCCCCACCGGGGTGCCACACACGACTCCATTCCCCAACCCTAGACACCGCCCTCCCGCGTCTCCCCACTCCATCCCTCGTCCAGGTCGGCTCTTGGGGCCCACAGACCGGGCTCCCCCTCCATCTCCATTCTCCACCCCTGTGACCTTCGTGTCTCCCAGCTGGACCAAAACGATATCCTCCAGGCCCCTTCTTCTTTTGGCTCCCACCCTCGCTCCCCTCTCCTCTGCAATCTCTGGCCCTCTCCTCCTCTCATCTTCCCACCGGGGTCCCCTTTGGTCTCCGTTCTCAGGGGCCAACTCCAGGGACTTCTCCAAGGGGATCCCTCTCAAGTTTCTGACCTCCAGCCCCCTCCCCTTCTCTACTTCTGACTGTGGCCCCTTCCATTCTGCAGTTCTCAGTCCCCCTGCCTTTTCATCGTGCAGCTGCGCCCCCCTCCAGGGGCTTCCTTCAAGACTCCTGACCCTCTCATAGTCAAACTGGGTCCCCCTCAGGTCGGTGGTCTCCAGCGCCCTACTGTGATCCTCCAACTGGGCCACCCTCCAGGTATATCCTTCCAATCCTCCTAGCGCCTGGTCCTCCAATTGGGCCCCCCTCCAGACATAACCTTCCAGTCCCCAATCTTTCTCACCCTCCAACTGGGGCCCCCTCCAGTCTCTAATCTCTGGCCCTTTCAGGTGCCCTTTCTCCAACTGCGACCCTCTCAAGACACCTCCTTCCAGTCCCCTCGGCTTCTGATTCTCCAACTGGCCCCCTCTCCAATCTCTGATCTGCAGTGCCCTCCCCTTCTCACCTTCGAGCTGAGCCCCGCCCCAGTCTCTGGTTTCCAGTGCTCTTACCCACTCCTTCTCCATTTGGGCCCCCCTGCAAATACTTCCTTCTTTCGAAGCCCCTCCCCAGTCGCCTGTCTCCAGGCCCCTCACCCTCTCATTCTCCACCTGGGCTCCCCTCCCCGGCTCATCCTCCAGCCAAGGGCCCCCGCCATCGGGCCCCTCGGGCACCGACTCCCCGGCTGCGTCGGCCCACTGCATGGCCACTAGGTCGCGAAGGCACTGTGCCACACCACGCGAAGGGCTGAGACGGCGTAGCAGTCGCCGGCGATGGCCTCGCACCAGGGCGCACGCGTCCAGGTCTCGGGCCGCCTCGAAGGCGCGGAAGCGGACCCACATGTCGCGGCGGGGCTCCCAGTTGCGCTCGAAGTAGTCCACGAAGGCGGCCGGGCCGTGGGCGTGGAGCTCGGCCAGCGCCTCGTCGTAGGCGGCGGGCGACGAC
>NW_016803605.1:73349-84648 GCF_001698545.2 Rhinopithecus bieti
GCGGCCGGCGCCGCCCAGCTCCTGCGCCTTGCTGAAGAGCGTCTCCAGGCCCTGCGCGCGGCAGATTTGCACGCGCGCACAGGGCAGCAGCTGGCGCACTGCAGGCAACTGCGCCGCCACCTCGGGCCCGGCGGTGAGGCAGCGCACGCGGCCCTTGACGTCTGGTGCACTCTGCAGCAGCGACGCAAGCGCGAAGCGCAGCAGGCTCGGCGTGCCCGGGCGTGCCACGCAGCAGGCAGCCTGGCGCGCACGGCCTGAGCCGTCCACGCACAGCACGGCCAGCAGATCCAGCGCGCCCTGCAGCCCCGGCAGCCGGTCCACCAGCAGCATGCGCGGGAAGCGCCGCAGCAGGGCCCTGGTGCGCGACGTCAGAAAGAATACCGTCTCCACTACTGCCTGGTCTTCCACGAACACCAGCTTCACCTGCGGGCGGGGGCAGGGAGGCAAGGAAAGAGGTCAGAGGATGCTGGGGTCTCCCCGCCCAGCTCCCCGACCTCGGTTTCCCCTTCTACGGAAATGGGAACCCATTCATTCTTGACTGCATATGCATTTATTCTTTTGACCGGCAGGAGGCAGTGCAGAGAAATGATTAAAAACAGACTGGAGCCGGATTGCCTGGGTTTGAGATCCGGGTACCACAGTCTAACAGCTATGTGATTTTTTGCACATGACACTTTTAGCTTCTCTGAGCCTCAGTTTCCTCCACTGGAAGCTGGCTATTCATTCCTCCGTGTGCTGAGAGGCAGTCCAGGTAGTGGGTCTCAAAATGTGGGCCCTGGACCAGCAGCATCACCAGCAGCATCACCATCGGTTCCTGGCACCTTGACAGAAATGCACCTTCTCGGGGCCACGTCAGATCTGTTGAGCCTGAAACTCTGGGAGCGGCCCCAGCAATCTAGTTTGACAAGCCCTCCAGGGGACTCCTGTGCATGCTTAAGTTAAGGATGACTGGTCTAGTGGTAATGAGCTTCGATTGTGGAGGCAGATCGTTTAGCTTTGAGTCCTACCCCCACCACTTCTGAACCCGGTAATTTAACCTCTCTGTGCCTCAGTTTCCTCCCTAACCTCCATATTCCCTGATTCTCCCTTCCAGGAACTGAACATTCCTTTCTCCACGCACTGAGAGGCAGGACAATGGTGAAAAGCATGGCCTCTGAGGCCAAGATCCCTGGGCTGAGATCTTGGAGACCCTGCTTCCTGGCTGTGTGCCTTTCTGCCAACTTCCCTAACCTCCCTTTCATTTGTAAAGTGACGATAATAAAAGCATCTCTGTGATTGGAAAGATGAGATGCAGGCAAGCATTTAGAACATTGCCTGGTACCTATAATATTACTGTTACTACTTATCCAACACATAGTAAGTGTTCTGAAAGTGGTCATAATTATCATCTCTGTTCAAACACCACGTCATCAAGGCCTTCTCTGACCTTCCCAACTAAGCAAACACCCCATCTCTCTCTGGCTCCTTCTGGCCATAGCACTTACCACCCTTTGGCAAGTCATATCTTCATTTGCTTATCTGCCCATTGCCTGCTTGCCCTCCTTAAGATGTAAGCCCCGCAAGCACAGGGACGTTCCCATTTGGGATGGTCTCTCTTGGCCTCTGCCCTATGTGGCTCTTCCCTTTGCTGATTTTATTCTGTATCCTTCTGCTGTAATAAACTGTTGCCTTGGCTGTAACAGCATCGGTGATGCTTTGAATGGTACCTGCCCCGGAAAAATGGCTCAGTACATCCTGAGTGAGGGAACTCACGCGAGGGTGTGCAGCCATGTCCAAGGCCACATCTGTAGGGCAGAGGTTCAAGGATCAGACTCCTGGATTTGCCTCTTATTAGCTGTGGGACTTCGGGCAAGTGACCTCCCCTCAATGAGCCTTGGTTCCTTGTCTGGAAAAATGGGGATGTCTATTTAACAGGGTCATGGATGGGCTAAAATGAGATCACTCCTGGCCAATGCATGGAAGGACACCTGGGGTGCATCAGATCTCAGCGGTTCTTACTGTCTGTCTCGAACTCTCAGCAGTATTCAGCACAAGTCTACATGGCTGACCCCAATAATGGCTCTGGACACAAAGGCCCAAGTAAGTGTCCCTGGCTGGCAACACATCACTGTCGTCATACGTCATTGGTGGGAGAATTGAGCACTGTCCACGGGACTTCACTGAGAGAGGACATTCGGCAGCTCATGCTGGTCTCTCTTGGCCTCTGCCCTGTGTGATGGTGCGGGATAATTAATGAATCAGGGAGACTGATGGGGTCGCCCTATGTGGCTCTTCCCTTTGCTGGTTTTATTCTGTATCCTTCTGCTATAATAAACTGTAGCCTTGACTATCACAATTCTTCTGAGTTCTATGATTCCTTCTAGTGAATCATGGAAACTGAGGGTGGTCTTAGGGACCCCCAGCTATACCAGAGGAGAAACTGGCCCGAGGCCGTGGCACTAACAAGTGGTGATGCTGGGATCCAATGGACCCAGACCATTAGGAATGATTGGAAAGGAAAGCAGTGGGTGGGAAAACATGTGTGGGTGGCATTTTAAGGGGTAGGGTGACATTCGATGAAGGCGGGGCTAGGTAAATGAATACTTTTTTTTTTTTTGAGACAGAGTCTCACTCTGTCGCCCTGCGGGGGAGTGCAGTGGCATGATCTTGGCTCACTGCAACCTCTGCCTCCCGGGTTCAAGCGATTCTCTCTCCTCAGCCTCCCAAGTAGCTGGGATTACAGGTGCCCACCACCACACCCGGCTAATTTTTGTACTGTTAGTAGAGACAGGGTTTCACCATGTTGGCCAGGCTCATGAATACAATATTTACTGAGAAAATATGATGTGCCATGTGCTGGCTCAGGTACAGAGGAGAACAAATGAGACACACCACGGAGTGAGAGGAGACAGCCTGCAGGCCAAGGATAAATAAATATAAAAAAGAAGGCTTTGGGTGTGCAAAGCACACATGAGGTAGTTTCTCTGCACCAGGCATGTTTCCAGCAATTAATCTTTCATCCTCACAATATCCCTGTAAGACAGATACTATGATTATCACCCCCTTTTTCAGATAAGGACACTGAGGCACACAGGGCTTCAGTTGCTTGCCTGGAGTCACCCATGTGATTTGCAACAGCAGGTGAGCTGGGATTTAAGCCCTCACAGCTTGGGTCCAGGGCCTCTTGTTCCTGACCACTCTACCCTACAGCCTTCCAAAAAGTGACCAAACAGCCCTGGCTTAGGCACACAGTGGACGGCAGTGCATTTCACAGAGATGGAGAGACCCACGGAGGAACAGATGTTGAGGATGTGAATGAGTACAGGTGTCCTTTCAGACACACAAATTGGTAGCATGGGGAAGCATCTGCCATAGACGGCAGATTCCACGAACATGAACATCAGCAGCCATCCCCTTACTACTTTCCATTCACACCTCTTCCGACACGTGAGGAGGTCCTCCCTTTTTCATGTGATCAGAACGATGCTATTCACCAAACTGCCCCAAAGAAAAAACTGAAGGAATAAAAATAATAGCTAAGGCCAGGCACAGTGGCTCACGCCTGTAATCCCAGCACTCTGGGAAGCCGAGGTGGGTGGATCACTTGAGGTCAGGAGTTCAAGACCAGCCTGACCAACATGGTGAAGCCTCATCTGTACTAAAAATACAAAAAGTAGCTGGGCACGGTGGCGCGCACCTGTAATCCCAGCTACTTGGGAGGCTGAGATGGGAGAGCTGCTTGAACGCGGGAGGCGGAGGCTGCAGTGAGCCAAGATTGTGCCACTGCACTCCAGCCTGGTCGACACAGAGAGACTCCATCTCAAAAACAAAAACAACAACAACAAAATAATAGCTAAATATTGAACATATGCAGGGCTTTCTACTTTCTGAGCACTATTCCTTCCATCCTACACACACACACACACACACACACACACTGTACCTTAATTCTCACACAACCCCAACAGCCCTATAAGATAGTATTATCCCCATTTTACAGATAAATGAAATAAGGTTTGGAGAGGGTAAATAGGTTGTTCATAACTTGTTCTATGTCCCGTAGCTAGTAATGGGCACAGCCAGAACGTTCATAAAGCGTTCAGCACCTATCAATATAAATAAAATCAAGTCACCAAAATCAACACCCCAAAAATGGCTTGATGTAAAAACAGGCTATATGGCATAGAAAATATTCCCTTTGGAAGCCATGAAAAGCTAGAAAAGCTGAAACTGAACTGCAGGAGGCCTGTGTAACTACAGAGCAGGGGAAATTCGAGCCCCATATTCAGACAGGGCTTTGGGCGACCCTTGATGAAACAGCACCCTATGGTTGCTGCTTGCCAAGAAATTGCAGTTCTCCCTCTCCTGGGCACTTAGTAGCATTGCACCTCCCTGCCCCCTTGCAGGTAAGCAGCGTCATGTGACTTGCTTTGGCCAATGAAGTGTGAGTGGGAGGGAGCTGAGTCATCACATCCAAGGAGAAGCCTTCGCAGCCACCCCTGCCAGATATGGTTATTACGTTGGGATGAATGCCCATCCTCCTGGGTCCCAGAATGACTCAGATAAACAGTACTCCCCCAACATCCCATGGTGGCCATATAGGTGAGCAAGAAATAAAATTCAATGAGTTCAGCCACTGAGATTTGAGGGCTGTTCATTATTACGGCAAAACCCAGGCCATCCTGACTCACACAGCCTCAAGACTCTCTATCACTCACCCTGTAATTTGTGCTTTGAGGAGAGAAACAAATGCGTTTAGTGTGCTGAGACTATTGCCTATTTTCCTTCTTTCCTTTTTTTTTTTTTGAGATGGAGTCTTAATCTGTCACTCAGGCTGGAGTGCAGTGGCGTGATCTCGGCTCACTGCAACCTCCGCCCCCCCAGGTTTAAGTCATTCTTCTGCCTCAGTCTCCCGAGTAGCTGGGACTACAGGCACCCACCAGCATGTATTTTGTAGAGAGGGGGTTTCACCATGCTGGCCAAGCTGGTCTCAAACTCCTGACCTCAGGTGATCCACCCACCTCAGCCTCCCAAAATGCTGGGATTACAGGTGTGAGCCACTGTGCCCAGCTCTATTTTTTACCTTCTTTTTAAGAATTAGTTATTTGAATATGCAAACATCCACATGGTCCAAAAGTCAAATAATGTAACGCGATATGTAAAAGGCCTTACTCCCACCTGTTTGGTCTAATCAGTCTGTTTCCATTCACTATTCTACCGCCATTCACAGTTCTTGGTATTCTTCTAGAGTTTCTTTATATGAATACAAGTAAGCACACCTATAATTCTTATTTCCTCTATTTTATAGATAATACAGCATATTATGTACAGTTTTGCATTTTGCTTTTTTAACTTAAAAATGTGTTTGAGAGATCTTTCAAAATAGTTCCTAGACATGTTCTCATTATTATTATTATTTATTTATTTTTTAGGACAGAGTCTCGCTCTGTCGCCCAGGCTGGAGTGCAGTAGTGCAATCTCGGCTCACTGCAAGCCACCCCTCCCTGGTTCACACCATTCTCCTGCCTCAGCCTCCTGATTAGCTGGGACTACAGGTGCCCACCACCACGCCCAGCTAATTTTTTGTATTTTTAGTAGAGACGGGGTTTCACCATGTTAGCCAGGATGGTCTTGATCTGCTGGCCTTGTGAGCGGCACACCTTGGCTTCCCAAAGTTCTCATTCTTTTTTAGTGCTGTGTAGTAATCCATGGATGGATATACCACAGGTTATGTAACCGTTACCCATTGGAGTTTGGGTTGTTTCTAATCTGTTGCTTTCACAAATAACAATGATTAACCTTGTAAGTAACCTTGTCCTTCCACAGCTGTGCAACTACATCTGCAGGATAAATCACCAGTAGTGGGATTGTGGGCCTAAGGGTGAGTGTTCTTGTCATTTTGATAGATAGATATTGCTAAATTGCCCCCCACTGAGATCATACCAGCTTCCCATCGAGTATTCTTTTTTTTTTTTTTTTTTGAGACAGAGTCTCGCTCTGTCGCCCAGGCTGGAGTACAGTGGCGCAATCCGATCTCGGCCCACTGCAAGCTCCGCCTCCCAGGTTCACACCGTTCTCCTGCCTCAGCCTCCCGAGTAGCTGGGACTACAGGTGCCTGCCACCATGCCTGGCTAATTTTTTCATTTTTTTGTAGAGACAGGGGCTCGTTATGTTGGCCAGGCTGGTCTTAAACTCTGGGGCTCAAGTGATCCTCTCACTTCGGCCTCTCAAGGTGCTGAGATTACAGGTGTGAGCCATTGCACCTTTTATATTATTAGTATTACATATTATGAGTAACATATTATAATATTAATATTGTGTTATCTATTGTTATATTATATTACTATTGTATTATTAACATATTAATAATATATAACTCAGTAGATTTTATAAGTGAAAAAAAGGTGAAACTTCTCTGTAAAAGTGATGGATTGAACACTGCTCTAGTTTCACTCCTTCTTGAACCTCAAGTACATCTATTTTTAAAATGGCTTTTTTTTNTGCCTCAGCCTCCCGAGTAGCTGGGACTACAGGTGCCTGCCACCATGCCTGGCTAATTTTTTCATTTTTTTGTAGAGACAGGGGCTCGTTATGTTGGCCAGGCTGGTCTTAAACTCTGGGGCTCAAGTGATCCTCTCACTTCGGCCTCTCAAGGTGCTGAGATTACAGGTGTGAGCCATTGCACCTTTTATATTATTAGTATTACATATTATGAGTAACATATTATAATATTAATATTGTGTTATCTATTGTTATATTATATTACTATTGTATTATTAACATATTAATAATATATAACTCAGTAGATTTTATAAGTGAAAAAAAGGTGAAACTTCTCTGTAAAAGTGATGGATTGAACACTGCTCTAGTTTCACTCCTTCTTGAACCTCAAGTACATCTATTTTAAAATGGCTTTTTTTTTTTTTTTTTTTTTTTTAAAGCCAGGAATATGACAGGGATAGAACTTTGGAAACTGGAAAGCAGCTGGACATGCTAATTCCACCCCACCCCCAAAACCCATGAATCCTAAGCCAGCAACTGGGGGATGCTGAGAACCAGTAGCGAAGTCCTCAAAAGGAGTTGGCAACACCAGGCCAGTTTTGCGGAAGGCAAAATAAAGATGAACTGAGGGCTGTTTCAGCAGCAGCTAGATCTCCAAATCCCATTTCCCCTCTCCCCTTACTCTTCCTCCATCCCCAGTTATGGGGGTTTATTCTGTAGACAGGGCAAAACACAAAGGGGCCGCTGGCTTTGGGGACATCTGGCCCATCCGAAGATGAGGGAGGGGGATTCTGAATCCCAAGTAGGGACTGAGTGAGTCTTGCTGGCTGAATGCCTGACAGCTCCCTGCCTCTGCCCGGGTGGCTCCCAGAAGCTGGCAGCCTGGCCTTGGCAGCCTGGCCTTCATCCCCCGCCAGGAGGCCGGAGGAGTTTTCTTAGGGGGATTTGACCAGCCCCAGAAGAAGAACAAAAGATGGTGACATCTGGCACTCCCCAACGTATAAAGCAAGATGCAAAACAGTGTGTACAGTTCGGGTGGGTGCGGTGGCCCACGCCTGTAATCCCAGCACTTTGGGAGGCCAAGGTGAGTGGATCACTTGAGGTCAGGAGTTTGAGACCAGCTTGGCCAACACAGCGAAACCTTGTCTCTGCTAAAAATACAAAAATTAGCCAGGCTTGGTGGTGCACGCCTGTAGTCCCAGTTACTCAGGAGGCTGAGGCAGGAGAATCACTTGAGCCCAGGAGGTGGAGGTTGTAGTGAGCCAATAGCGTGCCACTGCACTCCAGCCTGGGTGACAGGAGTGAAATCCTATCTCAAAAAAAAAAAAAAAAAAAAAACCCAAAACCAAACAAACAGTGTGTATACAAACAGTTGGCCTGGGTGACTGGCTGTCTTGCTGGGGGTGGGGGATGGGAGGACAGAAAGAGGAAATAAAGTTAAAAATACAGACATGCAAATTGACCTTTATATGTACAGACCTGTGCTGTCCAATCCAGACCTGTGTGTCCAATTAGCCACATTAGGTTGTTTACATTTCAGTAAATTATATGACAAATTCAGTTCCTCAGTCACACTGGCCTCATTAAGTATTCTATAGCCATGTGTGGCCAGTGGCCTCTGTATTGGACAGTACAGATAACAACCATTTTCTTTCTTTCTTTTTAGACAAGAGTCTCACTCTGTTGCCTCGGCCAGAGTGCAGTGGTGTAATCTCAGCTCACTGCAACCTCTGCCTCCTGGGTTCAAGCAATTCGTGTGCCTCAGCCTCCCGAGTAGCTGAGATTACAGGCACCTGCCACCATGCCTGGCTAATTTTGAATTTTTAGTAGAGACCAGGTTTTGCCATGTTGGCCAGGCTGGTCTTGAACTCCTGACTCTAGGTGATCCACCTGCCTCAGAGTCCCAGAGTGCTAGGATTACAGGTGTGAGTCACCATGCCCAGCCTGGATAAGGAACATTTCTATCATTGTAGAAAGATCCACTGGGCAGTGCTGGTCCATAGGATAGAAAGCTAGATATGATTTATAAGCTGCTAATAACTCTGGAGGGGACGGAACCTGGGGGACAGG
The DNA here is from genome assembly GCF_001698545.2 of Rhinopithecus bieti. Classification (NCBI taxonomy): domain Eukaryota; kingdom Metazoa; phylum Chordata; class Mammalia; order Primates; family Cercopithecidae; genus Rhinopithecus; species Rhinopithecus bieti. The sequence goes on from NW_016803605.1 coordinate 81,900, forward strand.
ATGTGACAAAAAGACTTTTCACCACATAACCTTTTAAGAACCATGTGAATGTATAACATATTCAAAAAGTAAATATTTAAATGTTGCTTCACGAATCTGTCTCTCCTGTCCTAGAACTTCTTCCTCCTTTCTTTTAAGAGTATTAAGTGGCTGGGCACGGTGGCTCATGCCTGTAACCCCAGCACTTTGGGAGGCTGAGGTGGGTGGATCACCTGAGGTCAGGAGTTCAAGACCAGCCTGACCAACATGGAGAAACCCCGTCTCTACTAAAAATACAAAAATTATCCAGGCATGGCGGTACATGCCTGTAATCCCAGCTACTCGGGAGGCTGAGGCAGGAGAATCGCTTAAACCCAGGAGGCGGAAGGTGCGGTGAGCCAAGATCGCGCCATTGCACCCCAGCCTGGGCAACAAGAGCAAAACTCTGTCTCAAAAAAAAAAAAAAGTATTAAGGCAGGCCAAAACACAGACCCGGGAGCCAACCTTGGTTTAGCCTAGATTCCAAGACAGCCTTCAAAATGAAAAGACAATTCCCCTTCCAGGGAAGGCTCTGATTTATGAATGAGCTGCTTTGCACAGGAACAATCCTGCAGAGGGCGGTTTCAGGGAAGAACAGCTGAGGCTTACGTATATAATGGTGGGCAGTGGATGAGAGTTACTAGGTCACTAAAGACTAGAGGAGTGGGAAATGCATGTGTGTTTGTCCCCACAGTGAAGGCCATGGGTCTGGATCCTGGCTGTGTGGGTCCGAAGCCCAGCTCTGTCACTAAATAGCTGTGTGACTCTGAGTCAGTTACTTGACTTCTCTGTGCTTCAGTTTCCTTATCTGTAAAATGGGGATGAGAATGGTGGAGTATTTCTTCATAGGGCTCAGGTGAGATTAAAATGAGTTATAGTATGTAAAGCACTTAGGGTAGTGCCTGGCATATAGTAAGTGCTTGATAAACATTAGCTAAGATTATTATGATGTCAGGACAGAGGCCTGGGCTTGGGCTGGTGGCTTGAATCAGGGCTTCTTACTGGGCATGAGATGAAGACAGGAAGAGTGTGCCAGAGCTGAATCTCGACTTCACTCTGCCTTGGGACCTCTTCCACACCCAAGGGAGACAAAGGCACAGCCAGGAGGAGAAACCAGTTCTTTTACCACTTTCTCATCTTTCTTTCCTTTTTCAACTTCAAGTTCACCCCAAACTTGATGTTGGATTAAAACCGCAGAGACTCCTTATGGAGCAGCAGCCATCCTCACTGTTCCTCCAACACAAGCTTGCTTGTGCCTCTGGGCCTTTGCACTGGCTGTTCCCTCTGCCTGGAACTCTCTTCCCTCTGATGACAGAATGAGGGTCCCTTGCCTCTGTTCCATCTCCTCTGCTTCACCATCATTTGCTTAAAGAGACCTTCCCTGACCAATTCAAACTGCACCCTTAGAACTGTCCCGCTCCAGGCCCTGGCCTTTTTCTCCTTTATAATACTTATCGCTCCGTCACATCACAGGACATAGCACTCTTCCTTCTCCTAATTCTCCATCTGCGTGGGGGGTTCGAGTGTGTTCTCCCCTTGTGAACATTTACCAAACTAAATATTTATCATTTGTGCATTTTCTATTTGTGTAATTCAATTTTTTTTTTTTTAATTTAAATAGGCCTGGCGTGGTGGCTCATGCCTATAATCCCAGCACTTTGGGTGGCCAAAGCAAGAGGATCACTTGAGTCCAGGAGTTCAAGACTAGCCTGGGCAACATAGGGAGACCCCCCAACATCTCTACAAAAACTAAAAAAAATTAGCTGGGTGTGATGGGGCACGCCTGTTGTCCCAGCTACTCGGGAGAATGAGGTCAGAGGATTGCTTGAGCTTGGGACATTGAGGGTGCAGTGAGCTGTGATTGCCACACTGCACTCGGCCTGGGTGACAGTGAGATCCTGTCTCAAAAAAAAAAAAAATTAAAAAAAAAAAAATGTACATAGCACTTGTCATCACTGTGGCTCCTCTTCTTGCTAGCACCCAGTCCCTAGTGATGTTACATCACATTTGGATGTGTTTGTTGGTTGTTGGTTTCTCTCGCCAGAACTGCAGCGGCATTCTGGCAGTTACCTCTGCAAGGCAGCCAATAGCCAAAGGTGGCTATTTAAATTTCAATGAGTTAGAATAAATTCAGGCCAGGCGCGGTGGCTCTTGCCTGTAATCCCAGCACTTTGGGAGGCCGAGGCAGGTGGATCACGAGGTCAGGAGATCGAGACCATCCTGGCTAACACGGTGAAACCCCGTATCTACTAAAAATACAAAAAATTAGCCAGCGTGGTGGCATGGCCTGTAGTTCCAGGTACTCAGAAGGTTGAGGCAGGAGAATTGCTTGAACCCGGGAGGCGGAGGTTGCAGTGAGCTGAGATCATGCCACTGCACTCCAGCCTGGGCAATAGAGTACTCCAGAGTGAGACTCCGTCTCAAAAAAATTGATTGGCCGGGCGCGGTGGCTCAAGCCTGTAATCCCAGTACTTTGGGAGGCCGAGACGGGCGGATCACAAGGTCAGGAGATCGAGACCATCCTGGCTAACCCGGTGAAACCCCGTCTCTACTGAAAAATACAAAAAACTAGCCGGGCGACGTGGCGGGCGCCTGTAGTCCCAGCTACTCGGGAGGCTGAGGCAGGAGAATGGCGTAAACCCAGGAGGCAGGGCTTGCAGTGAGCTGAGATCCGGCCATTGCACTCCAGCCTGGGCGGCAGAGCGAGACTCCGTCTCAAAAAAAAAAAAAA
>NW_016803605.1:84742-165712 GCF_001698545.2 Rhinopithecus bieti
AAAAAAAAAAAAAAAAAAAAAAAAAAAAAAAAAAAAAAAAAAAAAAATTAATTGATTAATTAATTCAGTTCCTCAGTGTACTGGACACATTTCAAGTGCTCAATAGCCACGTGTGGCTGGGGGTGCAGAATCACAGAACCTTTCCATCCTGGAAGAAAGTTCTACTGGGCAGCACTACACTAGAAGGTGAGCTAGCTGCAGAGAGAGATCAGGTGGGTCTCCTTTGCTGCTGCATCCCCAGTGCCTCCCTAAGTACTTACTGAATGAATGAACGGATGAATGGAGGAAAGGAGTGAAGGGATGAGAGGGCGGATGAAGGAATGAATGACCCACAAGTCTTCAGCGTGGCTCTCCCCCGCCCCCGCCCCCCTCCTGCCTCTCCCGAGACCCCACCTTGGCCTCGGGGTCCGTGCGGAAGAGGCCCTCGAGCACGTGCAGGGCGTCCAAGACGCCGTGGTCGCGGCCCTTGCAGTAGGAGAGCAGGCGGCGCACGTCGGCTGGGGCCACGAACTGCTTGGAGATCTTGTTGGTGGTGCGCACTGGCAGGCAGGCGTTGGCCAGCAGGTGGCCCGGGCGGAAGTAGTAGGCGAACTCCAGCGGGCAGGCCGGGTGCGAGTGGGTCAACTGGCACTCCGTCACCACGAGGCGGTCCCGCAGCGGGCTCAGCTTGACGATGATGAAGGCGGGGCAGCCGGGCTGGGGGGGCCTGTGGGAGGAACCACCACCGCCCTGGTCACATCACTCTGCTGCCCTCTTCTTCCTTTCCCCCCAACTTTTTTTTTTTTTTTTTTTTAAACTAAGAATTGTTTCAGGCATAGAGAAGAGGGCCTTAAGAATCTGCCAGCTGTGTGACCTGGGGCAAGTCACTTCAAGTCTCTATGCCTCAGTTTCCTCATAGGTTAAAAGGGAGGTCCTACTCATCATACCTTCCTCATAGGATGGATCATCGTGAGCATGAAAAGAGTTAATATAAGTAGAGCACTACACGGTGTCTGGAATACGGCAAGCAGTAAGTGTTCTAAAATTCTATACCCGCCACCCTCAGTTCTGTCAAAAGTGAATGAATGTTTTATTGTATTTACCTTAACTTTTCATACAAATAAAAAATTTCAGATAGTCCTGTATCTGCTTCTGGTTTAGCAATAACATCGAAAGTTGAGGCCTTCTGTGAACGCTGCCCTAACAAATTCTCCTCCTTCACTCTGTCTCCAGAGGCAGCCACTATCAAAATTATCTATTAGCATTCCATGTATATTTTTATATACCCATAAACAATGGGAGGTACGTTTCTCTGTTTTAAAAGCATTGTATATGTGAAGAAGGACTCAAACTCATTAGTCATCAAGGACATAACAAATTAAAATCCTAAGGAAATGACACTACACATCAGCAGAATGGTCAGACAAAAGAGACTGATAACATCAAGTGTTGATGAGGACGTGGAGCAACTGGAACTCTCACTCACCACTGATGGGAGCGTGAAATGGCACAAGCACTTTGGAAAACTGCATGACAGTATCTACTAAAGATTTTATGCCTCTCCTGTGACCCAGTGGTGCCACTCAAGATAAATGGGCCTCTAAAGATGTGTACGAGAATGTTCACAGCAGCACTATGTATATTTGCCAAATACTTGAAACCTAAATATCCAACAATAGAATGAGAAAATAAGTTGCGGTATATTCCTAAAGTAAAATGCTAATCAGCACCAAGAGTGAACACACCATTGCAACCTCCAACAACATGGATGAATCTCATAAACCTACCAAGTGAAAGAACCAGACATAAAAGAGAAACAATGATATGATTCCCATTTATATAAAGTTCAACAGCAGGCAAAGTTAACCTCTGCTGTTAGGAGCCTAGATAGTGGTTACCCTTAAGTGGTTAACCCTGTGAGGGGGCACCAGGAGGTTTCTTGGGACTGGACATATTCTGTTTCTTGTTCTGGGTGCTGGTTACCTCTGAATTTTATTTTGGGAAAATTCATTCAGTTGCACACGTATGATGTGTATACTTTTCTGGATGTGTGTTACATTTTTTAAAAGTCTACTTAGAAAAAACTTTGTTTTGGCCGGGCATGGTGGCTCATGCCTGTAATCCCAGCATTTTGGGAGGCTGAGGGGGAACAGATCACCTGAGGTCAGGAGTTCAAAACCAGCCTGCCCAACATAGTGAAACCCTGTCTCTACTAAAAAAAAAAAAAACCAAAACCAAAACCAAAAGAAAATTAGCCAGGTGTGGTGGTGAATAATAGGCTAATGGGATTATACCTGTAATTCTAGCTACTTGGGAGGCTGAGGAAGGAGAATGGCTTTAACCCGGTAGGCAGAGGTTGCAGTAAGCCGAGATTGCACCACTGCACTCCAGCCTGGGTGACAGAGCAAGACCTTGTCTCAGAAAAAAAAAAAAAAAAGAAAGAAAAAAAAAAGAAAACTCTTTGTGTCTGAGCATTGTGGTAGGAAGAATCATGGTTACCCAAAATGTTCACATCATAGTCACTGGAACTGTACATACACTGCCTTCCATGGCAAGAGGACCTTTGCGGGTGTGATGAAATTAAGGGTCTTGAGATGGGGAGAGTGGATTATCCAGGTAGGCCCAAATGTCACTACAAAGGTTCTTATAAGAGAAGGAGGGAAGTAAGAGGATCAAAGTCAGAGAAAGATTGAAAGATGCTACCCTTCTGGCTTTAAAAATGGAGGAAGAGCCAGGCACAGTGGCACTTGCTTATAGTCCCTGTTACTCAGGAGGCTGAGCTGGGAGGATCACTGGAGTTCAGCCTGGGCAATATAGTGAGACCCCTACCTCTTTTTAAAAATTGGAAGAATGGCCAGGCACGGTGGCTCATGCCTGTAATCCCAGCACTTTGGGAAGCCAAGGTGGGCGGATCACCTGAGGTCGGGAATTCGAGACCACCTCAACCAACATGGAGAAACCCTGTCTCTACTAAAAATACAAAATTAGCCAGGCATGGTAGTGCACACCTGTAATCCCAGCAATTGGGAGGCTGAGGCAGGAGAATCGCTTGAACCCAGGACGTGGAGGTTGCGGTGAGCTAAGATCTCACCACTGCACTCCAGCCTGGGCAATGAGAGCGAAACTCCATCTCAAAAAAAAAAAAAAAAAAAAAAAAAGGAGGAAGAGGCTCCCATCCAAAGAGCATGGGTGGCCTCTAGAAGTTGGAAAGATAAGGAAGGAGATTCTCCTTAGAGCCTCCAGAAGGAACACAGCACTGCCAACGCCTTGATTTTAGCCCAGAGACCTATATTGGCCTTGTGACCTCCAGAACTGCAAGATAATAAATTGGTATTGTGTTAAGCCACCATGTTGGTGGTAATTTATTTGCAACTAAGACAAGCATCCTGCCCTATAGATGCCTTTCCAGCTGGCTTTTCACTTGGATTTTGAAAACTGTTCAGTTTCATTCCTTTTACTGCTGCCCAATGTTCCACTCCACGACTCTGCCATCTATGATGGTGTTTCCAGTTCTCCTCTTTTACGAATGACGCTTCAATCACCCCAGTGTGTGATACAACACTCTCTTACACATCTCTTTATGTGTGTGAGCAAGAGTTTGTTTAGGACAGCGGTTCCCATTACATGAAATTAACATAGGGAGTTGCAACCAGCACTGCAGAAAATGAAATAGGGCCGGGTGCAGTGGCTAGCACCTGTCATCCTAGCACTTTGGGAGGCTGAGGCAGGAGGATTACTTCACTTGGGTCCAGGGGTTTGAGACCAGCCTGGGCAACATAGCAAGAGCCCTTCTCTACAAAAAATGAAAACATAAAAAACCAGCCAGGCATAGTGGCCCACACCCATAGTCCCAGCTATTCCACGAGGCTGAGGCAAGAAGATCACTTGAGCCTGGGAGACCGAGGTTACGGTGAGCTATGATGGCACCACTGTATTCTAGGCTGGGCAACAGAGCAAGACCCTGTCTCAAAAAAGAAAATAAAAGAGAATAGAAAAAAAAATCAGAGTGTATTTCTCTGATAATAGTATTTAAATTGGTATCTGATTTCTGAAGAGGGTTCCGTGTTTCTCCATGTGAGGTAATATCAGCATTTTTTGGCAGATTTTATGTTTATACAGCAGGGGCTGTCACACATTTTCTGCAAAGGGCCAGGCAGTAAATGTTTAACATATTCTGTTGGTATATTGCAAATGAAGCCATAGACAATATGTAAATGACCAGGCATGGCTATGTTCCAATAAAACTTCATTTATAAAAACATGTTACAGGCTGGGCGTGGTGGTTCATGCCTGTAATCCCAGCACTTTGGGAGGCCGAGATGGTCAGATCATGAGGTCAAGAGTTCGAGACCAGCCTGACCAACGTGGTGAAACCCCGTCTCTACTAAAAATACAAAAATTAGCTAGTTGTGGTGACACATGCCCATAGTCCCAGCTACTCAGGAGGCTGAGGTAGGAGAATCGCTTGAACCTGGGAGGTGGAGGTTGCAGTGAGCTGAGATTGTGCCACTGCACTCCAGCCTGGGCGACAGAGCGAGACTGTCTCAAAAAAAAAAAAAAAAAAAAAAAAAAGGAGGTTGCAGGTTGGAATTGGTCCAAGGGCTTCCTAGTTTGCTGACCCTTGTAACACAGACTGCCCAGGGCCTGGCATGTAGTTAAGAAACCCTGGCTCCCAGGTAGTAAATACCCCAGTAGCACACCCCACAAAACCCTCCTGTGTTTTTCCAAATGGCCCCCCAACTGGGTGATTCTCCCCAGGATCCACCCAGAGAAATGCTTAAATCCACCAGTATAAATGCTTACAAATTTTCTTTGTCAAACCAGAAGAGCACCCTTGACACACTCCTTTTTTCCTACATGCACGAGGTAAAGAAAAACCCAGAAGCCTGCTAGATTTTAAAAATCGAAATACAGAGTCCGAGACTTTATGCCTTATTTAAAGTAACAAGGCTGGGCACAGTGGCTCACGCCCGTAATCCCAGCACTTCGGGAGGCCGAGGCGGGCGGATCACCTGAGGTCAGGAGTTCAAGACCAGTCTGGCCAACATGCAGTCTGGCCAACATGGTGAAACCCCGTCTCTACTAAAAATACAAAAATTATCTGAGTGTGGTGGCGGGTGCCTGTAATCCCCCCTACTCAGGAGGCTGAGGCAGGAGAATCACTTGAACCTGGGAGGTGGAGGTTGTAGTGAGTTGAGACTGTGCTACTGCACTCCAGCCTGGGGGACAAGAGTGAGACTCCATCTCAAAAAATAAATAAATAAAGTAACAAAATGCAAATTTAGAAAATTATTCAATGTGCAAATAAACATCAATAAAATAAACCTACTGCCACCACGTGGTATCAGATAGAAGCAAAGAAAATTCCAATGTGAAGCCATGTTTGATCTGTCAAGACTGCAAGTTCATGGAATGTTACCTGGTTCATTTTTCTAGAATAATTAATGGGCTCTTGTGAAACCCTTGGTCTGACTTCCTTCAGCCTAGGTGTTTCAGGCCCTAGAACAGCCCCTTGCTCCGCCTAGGTCACCTCTTCTGTGAAGCCATATATCTTGCCAGAGAACAGCACATCTCCTCTGCAGGGACCCAGAACCTCACATAACCACCTACTGGTGCTCCAACACACCATTTTTGCAATCTCTCCACCTATCCGGAGGAATAATGTCATCCCCCGCTAAATGCAAATTCCACATGGATAAGAATTTTTGTCTGTTTATCTCTGTATCATCAGCACCTAGAATAGTACCTGGTGTCTGGAGGTGTTCAGTAAGTGTGTGATGATTCAATGACTATGTAATCTACAAACCCTGGCACACCTACTCTGGGATATGGTCTCCATTCCACCAAAACCATCCATCATCAAGTCCTACCCATCCACTTTTTTTTCCATTTCCACAACCTATCGTAAGCTCTTCCATCCTTCATAAAACATTCCTTTCCCTTTTCACCTAGTCAACTCCTACTCATCCTTCAGGCCTCACAGCTAGCATCGCCTCCTCCAGGAAGTCTTCCCTGACCATATCCAGGCTAGGGAAGAGTCTATCACATGTAGGGATTTTATTTTATTTTATTTATTTATTTATTTATTTATTTATTGGAGACGGAGCCTCACTCTGTCCCCAGGCTGGAGTGCAGTGGCGCAATCTCGGCTCACTGCAACCTCCACCTCCCTGGTTCAAGCAATTCTCCTGCCTCAGCCTCCTGAGTAGTTGGGACTGCAGGTGCGCGCCACCACGCCTGGCTAATTTTTTTTTTTTAATTTTTATTTTAGTAGAGATGGAGTTTCACCATGTTGCCCAGGCTGGTCTCAAACTCCTGAACTCAGGCATTCCATCCGCCTCAGCCTCCTAAAGTGCTAGGATTACAGGTGTGAGCCACCGTGCCTGGCCGGGATTTTTATTTATGTCCATCTGTAATGTACACACCCCACAGAAATCCCAGCATCTAAAAACACCACCTTGCACATTGCAGGGGCTCCCAAAAACCTCTTGGGTGAAGGGACAGATAGGCTGGTGCCCAGAACCAACACATCTTTAGGGGACCCATGGCACAGTCAACCCTCACACTGAGGGTTGAATGATTGAAATAAAGATGAGGGGAGGAGAGAGAAAGAGAAAGTGAGAAACAAAGGTGGGAGGGTGGTAATTAAAAGCATGGGCTTAGTAACCAGAATGACGGTCCAGACTCTGGTTTTCCTTCTTAGCAGCTGTGTTATCCTGGGAACAGTCTTTTAAGTATTCTGTGCCTCAGTTTTCTCACCTGGAAAGTGGGGCTAATAGTAACACTAGGGTCTCAGTCTTGTTGAGAGGGTTAAATAAGAGGATTAAATTACATAAAGGGGTTAGAAAAGGGGCTAGTGCATAGTAAACAATGCAGAAATAGTAGCTGCTATTTTCAAAACTTTTTTTCAAGGACCTATTGCTTTGCTTTGTTTTGCCTTCCACTTACCCATTTACTCATTTTTTTGAGACAGAGTCTCGCTCTGTCATCCAGGCGAGAGTGCAGTGGCACGATCTTAGCTCACTGCCAACTTCGCCTCCCGGGCTCAAGTGATTCTCCTGCCTCAGCCTCCCGAGTAGCTGGGATTACAGGCACCCACCATCATGCCCGGCTAATTTTTGTATTTTTAGCACAGACGGGGTTTCACCCTGTTGGCCAGGCTGGTCTTAAACTCCTGACCTCAAGTGATCTGCCCACCTCGGCCTCCCAAAGTGTTGGGATTATAGGCGTGAGCCACCGCGCCCAGCCACTCATTTATTCTTGATCTTTCAGGTTTTCAGGATCTTTGTGTTTTCAAAGGCTGGTGTGTATTGAGAAAGGCTGAGCAATTCTGTTCTAGGGAGGGAAGTGCTGAGGGAGAGGGACAGGGGAGGAACTGGAGCTGGAGAGCTGAAGCTGCAGCAGTGGTGACTTGGAGAGAGTCACTGTGCAACCTCTGGCAAGGGGGAAGGAGTGGCCAGGAAGAAAGTTCTTGTCTGGTTCCCTGCACCCGCAGCCCCAGCCTCCTCCTTCGTGTCCGTTCTCTGTCTCCAAGATGGTCTCCCACATGGCCCCAGAGGGATCTTCCTCCAGCCAGAACTGACCCTACTCACAGCCTTCTAGGGCTCCCCACCACCCTCCAGGATAAAATCTCAACCCCTGGACTCAGCCCTGCCAGGTCCAGGCTTTGCCACCACTGCAGTCTCATTTCCTGCCTTTCCTTACACGCTATCTTCTCCAGCCTGACCTCAGCCCATGGGCTGTCCCTGGGCTGTGGCACTGGAGAGGCTCTGCCTTGAGCAGCTCAGGAGAGTTGGGGAGCTAGACGTGACGGGACCAAGACATCATTCCTGAACCGGCTCATCAACCACCATCACGCACTCCCCATTCAGAGACCATCTCATCATCTACCCGTTACCAGGAGTGTACCCAGGGCCCTGTCCTCGCCCCCTCCATAGCCCTGTCTCTCCTGCTTCTTGGCTGTCTCTGATATTGGTAGAGCACTTGGGACAGTACCAGCACATAGTAAACCTAGTGCATCTGTTAGCTCAAATACTATACATACATAAACATATCAACAAAATTCTTCAAGGTTCTGCTTACTGGCCACCTCTTCCAGGAAGCCTTCCAGAACCACTCAGTAAACATTCAGGTGGGGCTGACCACTCCCTTTGTATCCTCCTGTCATCTCCCCCTCAATCTCGCTCTGACTACTATGGGCCACTATCTACAATTTTTTTTTTTTTTTGGTTCTTGTCTACCGCGTTAAGTTCTGAGCTGTTCAAGGGCTGAGATCAGCCTTGGATTCCAAATGTCCAGTGAACAGCATGCACATAGTAGGTGCTCAATAAGTATTTGTTACATCGGATTGGGTTCTGTTCATAGGTTTCAGATTAGGCCTGAGCTTCTTTGAGCTTCTTGCAAGCTCTAACGTTCTAGGTTTCTGGGTGATGTGTGTGTTTGATGCTGTTCCGCTTTCAGATCTCCAAGTCTCTGCTTCTAGAATAAGTAGTGAGAAAAAAGGTGCAAGAATGTATCTCACAATGCATATTTAAATAACCACCAGTGAAAGAGTTGTTAGAGTGTGCTTACTCCGTGCTGGACGTCTCTCTGAATAATTTACCTATGAGATAGACACTATTATGTCCCCCATTTTCCACATGAGGAAACTGAGGCCACAGAAAGGTGCAGTCACGTGCTCAACAGCATCCACCAAGTATCAGCAGTGCAATGGCCCAGGATTCATGCTCTTGAATCCCGTAACAGCTATCACTTAACCAGCCACCCCATGTTCGAGGCACCAGGGTTATGCATTTTTCTCATGTATGATCTCACGGTATCCTCACAATGGCCCCATGAAGCGGGTATCATAACCCCATTTCAGAGATGAGAAAACTGAGGCTTGAAGATGTGAAGGTCCATTGCCCAAAGTCACCCATCTAGGAAGTCGTGGAGCACATCTCAGGCAGCCTGAAGGCAGAGCCCGTGTTCTTAAGCACTCTGCTCTTGTCTACAGCGCCCCAACCAAGGGTCTCAAACTCACACACCTACTGGGGCCAGGCAGGCAAAACAAGCAAATGACAGCGCTAGGCATGAGGCAGCAGAGAGTGGCAGGGTTTGGGGCAAACCTGGGCAGCAAAGCCCCATCCAAGAGGGGTGGCCGTCTGCCAGTGGAAACATGGGCTCACCTCTTCTGGTGTTCCAATGGAAGCTGGAAACCTAACATTGCGTGGGGAACAACCCCAATTTAAGACTGGGATCACACCAGGCACTGTGGCTCACGCCTGTAATCCCAGCACTTTGGGAGGTTGAGGCAGGCGGATCACCTGAGGTCGGGAGTTCAAGAGCAGCCTGGGCAACATGGTGAAACCCTAAAAATACAAAAAATTAGCCAGGCATGGTGGCGGCACATGCCTGTAATCCCAGCTACTTGGGAGGCTAAGGCAGGAGAATTGCTTGAGTCCAGGAGGCTGAGGTTGCAGTGAGCACAGATTGTGCCACTGCACTCCAGCGCAGATGACAGAGCAAGACTCCATCTCAAATAGAACAAAATAAAATAAAATAAAATAAAATAAAATTGGGGTCAATATGGCTGGGTGTGGTGGCTCATGACTGTAATCCCAGCATTCTGGGAGGCCAAGGTGGACGGATCACCTCGGCCTCCTTGAGGTCAGGAGTTCGAGACCAGCCTGGCCAACATGGTGAAACCCTGTCTCTACTACAAATACAAAAATTAGGTGGGCGTAGTGGCACACAACTGTAGTCCCAGCTACTTGGGAGGCTGAGGTGGGAGAATCCCTTGAACCCAGGAGGTGGAGGTTGTAGGGAGCTGAGATCACACTACTGCACTCCAGCCTGGGCAACACAGTGAGACCCCATCTCAAAAAAATAAATAATAAATAAAATAAAATTGGAGTCCATTAAAATACCCCTGGCCACCTGGGTATAATTCTGGCTCTCTTGGATTTCTCACCTGCCCTTCCTTGCAGCATTGCACAGTTGTAGGGAACTACCTATGAGCTTGTTCTTTTAATGTCAATCTTCCTGTCCAGTCAGAAAGTACCAGAAGGGCAGGGATTTTTGTCTCTTGCCCAACTCCAATGCTCCAACTAGAATATCCCCAGCCCACAGCATGGGACCTGGCCCCTTATTCACTGAATAGATGGATCCTTTTCTTTATCCTGTGGCTTCTCTGCAGTTCAATCTCCCAGTCTCTGTCTCCCAGTCTTTGTCATGTGTACAAAACCTGGCTCTTCTGTTTCCCTGGCTCTCTCTGGTGTCTCTGCCTCCATGTCTCCATGTTTCTGGAATTTTCGGTGACTTTTTTCTCCTCTTGGGGTGTGTGTGTTTTATGCTCTGCCTCTGGAAGTCTCTATTAAATTCTGTAAATCAGGCCAGGCACAGTGGCTCACGGCTGTAATCCCAGCACTTTGGGAGGTGAGGCGGGCAGATCACCTGAGGTCACGAGTTTGAGACCAGCCTGGGCAACGTGGTGAAACCCCATCTCTACAAAAATACAAAAATTGGCCAGGTGTGGTGGCGTGCACCTGTAATCCCAGCTACTCAGGAGGTTGAGGCAGGAGAAACAACGCTTGAACTCGGGAGGTGGAGGTTGCAGTGAGCTGATATTGTGCCATTGCACTCCAGCTTGAGTGACAGAGCAAGACTCTGTCTCAAAAAACAAAACAAAACAAACAAACAAAAAAACACGCAAAAATTAGCCGGGCATGATGGCAGGTGCCTGTAGTCCTAGCCACTCGGGAGGCTGAGGCGGGAGAATCACTTGAACCTGGGAGGTGGAGGCTGCAGTGAGCCAAGATGGCGCCATTGCACTCAAGCCTGGGCGACAGAGCGAGACTCCATCTCGAAAAAAGACAAAAAAAAAGTCTGTAAGTCGAGCCCACACCATCTCTTGCTCCGTGAGTGTCTTTATCTCTCTAGCTCCTCTTCTCACTGTCTCTCAGTACATGTCCCTCCTTGACTCCCACCTCTCTACAAGGTGTATTTGGCTATCTCAGTTGGCCTCTCTCCCTCTGCATCTCTGGGTGGGGTGTTCTCTGCCCGTCTCCCACCCGCACCCACACCCGGTGCTCCCCTTCCCCCCCAGCAGGACAGCAGCTCAGGTTCACGCACCCCACGGCGGGCCGGCTGGGCGCACGCACGTCCTTGCAGACGAGTCGCACGTAGCTGTACTTGAGCACGTCGATGAGTGTGTAGAGCGGGGGCGCACTGGCCCAGCGGCAGCGCGCCAGGTGCATGGAGCTCTTGACGAAGAAAAGTGCCAGCCGCTGCTGGCACCACGCGTCGAAGAAGCGGCTGAACTCGGCCCACGAGAAGAAGGCCCGCTCCCGCAGCTCTTGCTCCTCCTGCCCCGCAGCCGTGCCAGGTGGGGGCTCCGGCCGCTCCATCCTGGGGGCCTGCGTGGAGGAGAGGAGAACAGGTGGATATCAGACCCATTTCCACCCGGGGTATCTCATCTACCCCATTCTCGGCCTGCCCCGTCGCTGTTGGTGCCTCTATCGAGGTGGGTAGCCCAGGGTCGGACGTGCCTGTTTTTCTCCAAATATATAAATATAAACCTCCAGCCTATCTTTGGCCTCCTCCCACCGCCTTATCCCTGGTTCACTTGGAGCCTGTCATCTTGATTCCTAATTCCAACTCGCCTCCTCCTCCGCAGATGTGACCCTTAGGTACAGTTGAAAGCCCGTCTCCCAAAATATGACCCCTAAGCTCAGCCGTGGACGTCTTCTCAAATGTGTTCTCAAATTCCAGCTAAAACCTCCTCCCCTTCCAGCTATGTCTCTCACCCAAGAGTAACCTCTAGCGCTCATAATCATCTGGAACTCCTCCTTCCATATGTCAACAGTTGGCTGTAACCCCTCCAAAGACGCTCCATCTCCAGATGTGCTCCCACACCCAGGCCACGGATCCCTCACCCGGTCACATGCTTCATGCACCTGTGGCTCCGCACTCCCCAGATGTGTCTCTGGCATGCAGCTGTTGCCCCTTCCCCCGATTATGACCCTATGGCTCGCCACATGCAGCTGTGGCTGGGGCTTCCCTGAGATGCTCTCATCTCCAGATGTGCTCCCCACATGCAGTTATCGACGCTTCGCCTACAGGTGTGTGCCCCACTTGTGGCTAGTTCTCCTCGGAAGTGTCAGCAATATTCACCTGTGGTCCCCTGCTCCTCAGATGCGGCCCCCAGTCCAGCTGTGGGCCCCTCCTCCCAGTTACACCCACCATTCCCCGCAATGTGCATCTTCGTTCTAGACATGGCCCCTCGTCCTCAGATGGGCTCCTTCACCCCAGATGCTCCCCCCACGTCCAGCTGCGCGTCTCCCCTCGAGCAGCCCCATCCAGCCTGCTCCCGACGCTCCTACTCCCCGCCCGGCCCGCTGCGGCACCTTCCAGCCTCGCCGTCCCACCTAACTGTGCCTCTCCCCTCCCCAAGATGTGCACCCTTCCCGCCCCTCCCCACTCACCTACCCGCCCCGGAGCGGCGTCCACCTCCCACAATGCCCCGCGCCCAGGCCTGGCCCGGCCCTTGCTCCCGGGATGCCCCGCGCGGTCTCCCGCCTCTCTTCCCGCCGTGCCTCGCGCGGGCGCTTCCACCAATTCTTCCTCCTTCCCTGCCAGTCACTCCTCAGACCCTCAGCCACACCCGCTCATCCAGGGCGAGGGAAAGCTCGGGACATTTTCCCAGTGTGCTCTGCGGGAGGGCTCGCCCCACTTCACCCCTTTTCCCGCCCTCCTCCCATTCAGGAGACTACGACTCCCAGTGTCCTCCGCGCGACGGCGGCGGTGCGCACGGTGCCCAGGTCCCGCCCCTAGGCTCTGCCCCGCCCCCGCCCGCCGACGTCTGCGCGCGAATGCCGTGGCGCGAACTTGGGACTGCAGAGGCGCGCCCGGCGGATCTGAGTGTGTTGCCCGGGCAGCGGCGCGCGGGACCAGCGCGAGGTAAGTGGGGCCGCCCGCGAGCAGATGGGAGACGGAGGGCGGCGGGCGCGCCGAATGCTTGGGGTCCATGCTTCGCCATGTCGGGGTGTCTGCAGAGGAGCGGGCGTGGGGACGCTGAGGCTGCCGAGAGCTCGGTAGAGAGGGAAGAGCGCGGGCTGCGGGCCGCCGGAGGGTGCAGAGAGATGTCCCCCAGAGGGAGAGGGGTCAGGTAGAGGGTAGACGACAGATAGAGACCGTTGGACAGGGCCTCTGAGAAGAGGCCTCGAGGGGCGAGTTCACCTGGAAGGGGGAGGGGCCAAATGGAGCTGAGGGGCGGGGCCGGGGAGGAAAATTGTGTGTGGGCGGAGCCAACCTGAAATAGGACGACCCCCCCGAGGGGCGGGGCCATCTGGAAGGGGCAGGGGCTGAAGGGAGCTGAGGGGCGGGGCCTGGGAAAGATTGCGTGTGGGCGGGGCCACCTGAAATGGGGAGGTGCCGAGGGGCGGGGCTGGCCGAGGACCGGTCGTGCTGAGGGCGGGGCCATCTGAAAGGGGCGGGGTTAGAGGAAGGTAAATTGCAGGCAGCAGCATCACCTGAAAGGAGTGGGCCCTACTGGAGGTAGGTGATGTCAGGGAGAGGTCACTGGTAAGGTCCAGGTCTAGGTAAAGGGCTCCCAAAAGATAATCATCTGAATGGGGAGAAGTCTGGCCTCATGTATGCTTGATAAAGGGGTGGAGCTTACCTCTTGTTTTTACTTTTTATTTTGAAATAATTATAGATTCAAGGAAGTTGTGAAAATAGTATATCCGTCTTCTCCTAATGGTGACATCTTATGTAGTCCCAATATCGAAACCAGGAAATTGACATCAGTACAGTTCTGTTGACTAGATTACAGACCTTGTTCAATTTTCACCAGTTTTTGTGTGTGTGGGTTTGATTGTGTATCTGTGTGCCTGTGCAGTTTGATCCCTTGTATAGATTTGTGTAACCTCCATCATAATTGTGATATAGAACAGTTCCCTCTCCACATAAGAACTCCCCAGGCCCCTGGCAACCACTAATGTGTTCACCATCTCTAGTTTTGTCATTTGGAGAGTGTTATGTAAATGGAATCGTATATTATTAGGATGTGACCTTTTTTCCACTCTGCACAATGCCCTGGAGATCCACCCAAGTTGTTGCTTGTATCAGTGCTCTGTTTCTTTTTATCACTGAGTACTGTTTCATCCTCACTTGATATTTTTCCTGTCATTTCTTCATTTTGGTAACTGCTTTATTGAGATATAATTTACAAACCATACAGTTTGCCTATCTAAAGTGTACAAGTCAGTGGTTTTTAGTTTTTGCACTGAGTTGTGCAGTTATTACCATGATCGATTTTAGGATATTTTTATCACCCCCCCAGAAAAAAATTCCCATACCTTTTATGCATCATTCATTTCATTTTAACCCTGAACAATATTCCACCATATGGTATTCCAGTAATTAGGGAACCGGTTCCCTAAGGGTAGACGTTCCACCAGTTTCCAGTCTTTTCTCATTACAGTTGGTGCTGCAGCAGGTAACTTTGTGCCTCACTTGGTCCACCTGTGAGGGTCTTTGTGGGCCAAATACACAGAAGTGGGGTTGCCATTCTGATAGAGATGCCAGGTGGTCCTCCAGAGGCATCAACCAGTTTGTTTCCCCCAACTCAGCAGTACACGGAGTTGAGAAGCCAGCCTTGAGTACCGTGGTAAGGAGGAAGGAACATGGGCTTTGGAGCCAGCCACACCGGGGTTTGAAGCCTTGCCTGAACCCCAGCTGTGTCCCCCTGTCCTCAGTGCCTTCATCTATGAGGTGGGGGTGATCACACCTGTCTTGGAGGGCTGACTTGAGGATTGAGGGTATTTGAGAATGTGATCAGCCTGTCAGGCATAGAGCAGGCTTCCCAGTAAACGCTTGTTTCTTTCTCCTTCCCTTGCAACTCAGTCTGGTGGTTAAGAGGTGAGCTGTGAAGCAGGCAGACACCTGGGGTGGAACGTACATGAGATGCAGGTTAAGTTCTTTTAAAAACCCCTCTGTGCCTTAGTTTCTGTAACAGAGTTGTTGTGGAGAGTCAGTATAACTGAGAATGTAAAGTACCTAGCTAGGTGAGCGCTCAGTAGTGGTCGTAAT
Organism: Rhinopithecus bieti; assembly: GCF_001698545.2. Lineage (NCBI taxonomy): Eukaryota > Metazoa > Chordata > Mammalia > Primates > Cercopithecidae > Rhinopithecus > Rhinopithecus bieti. Next base: position 99,794 of record NW_016803605.1, read on the forward strand.
CATTTTCTTTGCCCTCAGGATTTTGGTGGCTTAAGTCCCTAACCTGCTTTCTTTGTGAACTGTTTGGTTGAAGCATTGCGTATTTCCTGCTCCCCAGCTAGCCCTGAGAAAACTTGTTTGGAAGTTGCTCATTTTGTTTTTTCGTTTGTTTGTTTGTTTGTTTGTTGTTGTTGTTGTTGTTGTTTGAGATGGAGTCTCGCTCTGTCGCCCAGGCTGGAGAGCAGTGGCACAATCTCTGCTCACTGCATCCTCCGCCTCCTGGGATCAAGTGATTCTCCTGCCTCAGTCTCCCGAGTAGCTGGGATTACAGGCGCCTACCACCATACCTGGCTAATTTTTGTATTTTTGGTAGAGACGGGGTTTCACCATGCTGGCCAGGCTGGTCCCGAACTTCTGACCTCTGGAATCAGTACTCTCCGTCCCGCACCACATGCCTCTAAGTCTCCACTCCTCTCCACAGCCTCGGCTGCCACATGCTGGCACCAGAAACTCAAATTCAATCTTGGAATCAAAAAACTCAGTAGGCCGGCACCGTGGCTCACGCCTGGAATTCCAGCACTCTGGGAGGCTGAGGTGGGCGGATCACGAGGTCAGGAGTTATGTCATCACCTTTAAACTTCAAAAAAAAACCCATTTCAGGTCCTCAGTCTATTCTTCATATTAGATGAAAAACAGTCTTCTTATGGTAAAGGAGGCCTCTTAATTTCTGATTTGTAAGTTTTATTCTTCACCAGTAAGTCTCACTAGCAAATTATTTTGGTTCATAAAAACAGGAGTTTCTTCTTAAAGGGAAAATTCATGTTTCTGGGTTTGTTTGTTTGTTTTTTCCTTTCTGAAAGAAAGGGTTTTATGTGTTTGGATCTCTGCACAACCAGTCACCTCAACAAGTGTTTGGATTTCTGTTCCAGGAGCAGCTGACAGGCGAAGAAAAGTGCTGGACAGGAAGGGAGAATTCTGGCGCCAACATGCAGCGAAGTATCATGTGAGGACCCTCCCTTGCCCCTGAGTCTTTCGTTCTCCAAGTCCTCTGGTTCTTTCTGTAAATCTGTAGCCAAAAAAAAAAAAAAAAAAAAAAAACCCTTACGTAGATTTTGAGTTGGAGATTTCCAGAGTCAGTAGTAAAGAATGAGCGGGTGGGATATGGAAGACGGTATATTGAACCACTCTTTTTAGTTGCAAGGAACAGAAACCCACCCCAGCGGTGCTCAATCAGCAGCAGTTTTGCCAGGGAACATCTGGCAGTGTCTTTTTTTTTTTTTTTTTTTTTTTTGAGATAGAGTCTCGCTCTTTCACCCGGGCTGGAGTGCAGTGGCACAGTCTCGGCTCACTGCAACCTCCGCTTCCCGGGTTCAAGCGATTCTCCTGCCTCAGCCTCCTGAGTAGCTGGGATTACAGGTGCACGCCACCACGCCTGGCTAATTTTTGTATTTTCAGTAGAGGCAGAGTTTCACCATGTTGGTCAGGCTGGTCTGGAACTCCTGACCTCGTGATCTACCTTCCTCAACCTCCCAAAGTGCTAGGATTCCAGGCGTGAGCCACTGCGCCCAGCCAGTATCTGGAGATATTTTTGGTTGTTACAACCTAGGGACACAGGGTTTGCCGTTGGCATCTAGTGGCTAAAAGCCAGGCATGCTGCTAAACATCCTTCAGTTTGTAGGACAGCCCCCCGAAAACACAGAACCATCATCCCTAACGTCAGTAGTGTCTAGGTTGAGAAACTTCGTGTTAATGCAGTCTGGCTTCAGGAAGACAAGAAAGGGCGTGACTTGACTTACATCGTTGAAACCTGCTGGAGTACACAGCCTCAGGCTTGGTTCCATCCAGTTGCCAAAACTTTCTCCCTGGGAATCTGTCTCTCTCCATTGTTCAGCTCTGCTGTCCTTGAGGTTGTCCTCAACCTCAGGCAGGCTCTCCCCTGGTTAGCCTCCCTGTAGAAAGAGGGTGTTAGAGCCCGGTTTCACTGGCCCAGCTCGGGCCACATACCTATCCCCGAACCGGCCACGGGGATGCAGCCTGAGTCATGTGTCCACCCCTGCTCACGAGCAAAAGGGCCAGCGCACTCAAATCGTGCGCACTGAGAGAGAGTGGGGTAAGAAGCATCCCAAGAGGAAAACGGAGGGGCTGTTACCAGGAGGAGAAAGTGGATGGTAGAGAGACCCAGACCTGGGCATCCGTCCCAGAAACCTGGGAGGCGGTGAGTGGCTTACGCAAATCCTGGGTTCCATTTTTCTCCCGTGATAAGGAATCTGTGGATGGTCTCTCCAGGGCTGATGATGCCTTCGATTGCTCTGTGTCCCCCATTGCTTTTGCATGATTTTCCTTTTCTTTTTTTCTTTTTGAAGATTAAATACACTTCTTATTCTGGAATAATTTTAGAGATACAGGAAAGTTGCAAAAACAGTACAGAGAGGTCCTGTATACCCTCGCCCAGTGTCCATTGCCAATTGGCATCTGGTGGCTAAAAGCCAGGCATGCTGCTAGACATCCTTCAGTTCATAGGACAGCCCCCCGACAGCACGTTGCTACGATCATACGTGACTACGATCCATTTCTCACCACTGAGGAACCAACGTCAGTACATTACTCTTAACTCTGTATTTTATTATTCAGATTTCACCAGATTTTTTTTGTTTTAAATGTCCTTTTCTATTCCAGAGTTCAATTCAGGGTACCATATTGTATTTAATCATCACATCTCAGTCTCCTCTGGGTGGCAGTTTCTCAGAGTTTCCTTGGTTTTTATGTCGTTTGTCAGTCTTGGGGAATACTGAACAGGTATCCTGTAGAATTGTCCCTGGTGTTGGTATGTGCAGTGTTATTCTCATCATTACACTAGGGTTATGGGCTTTTGGAAAGATACCACCGAAAGAGGCTGGCTGGTGTCAGGCGCATGTAAGGTTCCTGTGGCATCGCTGGTGAAGCTAACCTTCATCGCTTGGTTAGGGGAGTGCTGGCCAGACCTCTCCACTGTAAAGTTCCTAATTTTCCTCTCAGCACTCTGTTCTTAGGAAGAAGCCCCCTTCTAGGCAATCTCTAATGAGTTAGTTGAAAAGTGCCTTACTTTATTTATGTTTTTCAGAGCACTGCACGCCTTCCAACGTTTGTTTTCAGACGGAGTCTCGCTGTGTCGCCCAGGCTGGAGTGCAGTGGTACGATCTCAGCTCACTGCAAGCTCTGCCTCCCGGGTTCACGCCATTCTCCTGCCTCAGCCTCCCAAGTAGCTGGGACTACAGGCGCCCGCCACCGCGCCCAGCTAATTTTGTTTTTGTATTTTTAGTAGAGACGGGGTTTCACTGTGTTAGCCAGGATGGTCTCGATCTCCTGACCTCATGATCCGCCCGCCTCAGCCTCCTCAAAGTGCTGGGATTACAGGCATGAGCCACCGCGCTCAGCCCCAACATTTTATATTTAATTGTTTGCTTACTATTTGTGTCTTTCACCAGAGTGTCAACTGCTTGAAGGCAGGAACTTCATGTGTCTGGGTCACCGCCAAACCCCTCAGGCCCAGAACAGGCCCTGGCACATAATAAGTGCTTAGTTAGGCCGGGCACAGTGGCTCACGCCTGTAATCCCAGCACTTTGGGAGGCAGGTGGATCACCTAAGGTCAGGAGTTCGAGACCAGCCTGACCAACATGGTGAAACCCCATCTCTACTAAATAAAAAAAAATTAGCCATGTTTGGTGGCGGCCGCCTGTAATCCCAGCTACTCAGGAGGCTGAGGCAGGAGAGTTGCTTGAATCCAGGAGACATAGGTTGCAGTGAGTTAAGATTATACCACTGCACTCCAGCCTGGGCAACAAGAGTGAAAACTCCATCTAGAAAAAAAAAGTTTTTTAGGCTGGGTGTGGTGGCTCATGCCTATAATCCCAACACTTTGGGAGGCCGAGGTGGGCAGATCACTTGAGGTCAGGCATTTGAGACCAGCCTGGCCAACATGGAGAAAACCCATCTCTACCAAAAATACGAAAAAAATTAGCCGGGTGTTGTGGCGGGCACCTGTAATCCCAGCTACTCGGGAGACTGAGGGAGGAAAATTGCTGTAACCCGGGAGGTGGAGCTTGCAGTGAGCTGAGATCACGCCACTGCACTCCAGCCTGGGCAACAGAGCGAGACTCCATCTCAAAAAAAAAAAAAAAAGTTAAAAAGTGCTTAGTTGATATTTGTTGAATGAAACTTGGGATGTATTGTATCTTGCAAAAGTAAGGGCAGAAAATAAGTACAGTGTTGTTTCCTCTGTCTGAGTCTGAGTTTCCTTATCAGTTAGGTTAAAGGGCTTGTTTGAAATTCCCTGTTATGTGCTGAGATGGGAAATGGTATTAGAAGTTATAGAATGCAGCATAGATAGGCAGGGTATTGGTGCTGTTATTCTCCTTTTTTAATCCCCTTTTATGCTCCTCTAGGTCATTCTTCCACCCCAAGAAAGAGGGTAAAGCGAAGAAGCCTGAGAAGGAGGCATCCAACAGCAGCAGAGAGACGGAGCCCCCTCCAAAGTACGTCACAGGGCTGGGATATGGTGAATTTTTTCCTTTAGCAGTCAGGATTATCTTGGTTGCAAGTGTACAAACCTAATGCAAAATGTCTTGGGACCCAAAATATTTTTTCAGCCAGGCAGCCGGAAGTCCAAGAGCAAGAGCAACTGCAGGCACAGCTGGATCCAGGGCCTCGGAGTTGTCCATTGGTCTCTGTTTCTGCAGGTCTTGGCTTCGTTCTGCAACCAGACATTCTCCATGATGCGGAGAAGCTGGCCACTGGCCACATCTTAATGCTGTCTCATCTAAGTAGAAGACAGCGATACTCTTTTTTTTTTAGATGGAGTCTCGCTCTTGCTCAGGCTGGAGTGCAATGGCGTGATCTCGGCTCACTGCACTGCAACCTGGGTGACTGAGCGAAACTCCATCTCAGAAAAAAAGAAGGTTTCCCAATAGATGCTGGAGACCAGTGGAGCCTTAGGCAGGGACTCCATTTGCTCCTCAGCATCACCTATCACAGGGCAGACACTCCGAAGGCCTCCAGAGATGTGTGATGGCTGGGTGAGTGGATGAGTGGGCAGGTAGATGGATGCATTGATGGATGAAATGATGAGATTTGCTGAGGAGGCAACTAGAGAATGTTCATTGGATGCTTGAAAGGAAGGGAACAGCAAAGAAACCAGGGTGTTTGTGAGCAGTGACCCCACTCTGCCTGCTGTAGTCGCCCCTTTACACCCCCATTTCCCCACCTTCCAGGGCGGCACTGAAAGAGTGGAATGGAGTGGTGTCTGATAGTGACTCTCCAGTGAAGAGGCCAGGGAGGAAGGCGGCCCGGGTCCTGGGCAGCGAAGGGGAAGAGGAGGATGAGGCCCTTAGCCCTGCTAAAGGCCAGGTAGGTCCCCATCAGCCTGCCCATTTTTACCCGAAGAAACTAATTCCCATTAGCCTCTGGAACGGAGCGCAGCAGCTGTTGAGGAGGATTCTGGAGAAATTGCCTGGGAGAAGTGGATGCGTTTCCTGGTTGTGTCAAGTGCAGACGGCCTGGTCCTAATTGCCCCTGCCCTAGGGCCTCAGGTGGTCTCCTTCACCAAGTTACGTCTTGGGTGCCTCACCTGTAACATGCAGCTCCTGATAATGCCTTCCTCATAGGGTGACTGGGAAGATGAAGTGAGTTCATTTACGTACAGATCTGAGAATAGTGCCTGATGTAAAGTAAGGGCTCAGGGCCCAGCACAATGGCTTACGTCTGTAATCCCAACGCTTTGGGAGGCCATCGTGGGAGGATCACTTGAGGCCAGGAGTTCGAGACCAGGCTGGGCAACATAGTGTGACCCCATCTCTAAAAAAAAAGTTTTAAAAATTAGCCAGGTGTGGTGGTGCATGCCTGTGGTGCTAGCTACTTGAGAGGGAGGCAGGAGGATCGCTTGAGCCCAGGAGTTCAAGGCTTCAGTGAACTACAGTTGTACCACTGTACTCCAGCCTCGGTGACAGAGCAAGACCTTGCCTCAAAAATAAAGCAAAAAAAAAAAAAAAGGGCTCAAAAGTATATCTAGCCTCTCCTGTGGTCAGAGGGCTTTTTAACTTCTCCAAAAACATTGGATCACTCTCTTCCCCTGTTTAAGTCATTTAATGCTTGTTCATTGCTTTGTGGATGATGTCCAAAGCACAGTACTGCTTATTCTGTCAGTGGTGAGGTCAGGTCCTGTGACTCCCTGCCCAAACCCCCTGGTATTACCACCACAGGCCAAAGCCAGGCCTTGTGGGAACCTACCAGGCCCCTCCTGCTCCTCCTCTCTTTCCCCTGTCCATCACATCTGCAGCTGCATCGAAAGCTCTTCCTCAGCTCGCTCCGTCCTGGCTTTCCACACCTACCAGGTGCACTTCCACCTATGGGCCACTACCTCTTTTCCCAGCCTAAAACTCTCTTTCCCAGATACACACCTGGCTCAGTCCCCTGCTTTCTTCCATGCTTTGCTCAGATATCACTTTCTCAGCGAAACTTTCCTCACCTTATATTAGCTTCCCATTTGCTGCCGTAGCAATTGACCATAAATGCAGTGGCTTCAAACAATGCCAGTTTATTGTCTTACAGTTTGGGAGTCGTGAGTCTGAAATGGGTTGCACTGGGTTAAAATCAAGGTGTCAGCTGGTCTGTGTTCATTTCTGGGGGCTCTAGGGGAGAATCCAGGAATTGCCTTTTGCAGCCACCGGAGATCCCCTTTTCTCCGTTTTCAAAGCAAGTGGCCGGGCGCAGTGGCTCACGCCTGTAATCCCAGCACTTTGGGAGGCCAAGGCGGGCGGATCACGAGGTCAGGAGATGGAGAGCATCCTGGCTAACACGATGAAACTCCATCTCTATCGAAAATACAAAAAATTAGCTGGGCGAGGTGGCAGGCGCCTGTAGTCCCAGCTACTCGGGAGACTGAGGCAGGAGAATGGCGTGAACCTGGGAAGCGGAGCTTGCAGTGAGCTGAGATGACGCCACTGCACCCCAGCCTGGGCAACACAGCGAGACTCCGTCTCAAAAAAAAAAAAAAACATGTGGCATTGCCTCCTTCTGTGCTGAAGGGGTGGCCTGCCCCACCACACCTGTGGACGTTTCTCGTTAGGTGGAACGAGAGACTTGAGAAAAGAAATGAGACACAGAGACAAAGTATAGAGAAAGAAAAATGGGCCCAGGGGACGGGCGCTCAGCATACAGAGGACCCACGCCAGCAGCGGTCTCTGAGTTCCCTCAGTATTTATTGATCATTATCTTCACCATCTTAAAGAGAAGGGAGTGGCAGGACAATAGGATCATTTTAGGGAGAAAATTAGCAGTAAGACATATGGATAAAGATCTCTGTGACATGAATAAGTTCAAAGGAAAATGCTGTGCCTTGAGATGCATATGCAAACATCTCCTCAAACCTCTTAGCAGCATTGGGCCAGCAAGTCCCGCCAGCAAGTCCCACCTTATGCCGTAAGGCGGTTTTCTCCTATCTCAGTAAACAGAGCATACAATCGGGTTTTATACCAAGATGTTTCATTTGTCCAGGGACGGGCAGGATTTTTAACCAGCAAGCTGCCTTCAGGCACTTGTTTAACAAAGACACATCCTGCACAGCCCAAAATCCATTAAGCCTTGAGTCACCACAGCACATGTCTCTTGCAAGGACACGGTTGGGGGTAGGGTCACAGATTAACAGCATCTCAAANTACCAAGATGTTTCATTTGTCCAGGGACGGGCAGGATTTTAACCAGCAAGCTGCCTTCAGGCACTTGTTTAACAAAGACACATCCTGCACAGCCCAAAATCCATTAAGCCTTGAGTCACCACAGCACATGTCTCTTGCAAGGACACGGTTGGGGGTAGGGTCACAGATTAACAGCATCTCAAATACAGAACAAAATAGAGTCTCTTAAGTATATTTCTTTCTATATAGACACAGTAACAGGCTGATCTCTCTTTCTTTTACCCACACTGTGCCTTTCTTCTGTGGCCACATCTCACCCTGACTTTCCTCTCCTGCCGCGCTCTTCTACTTTGAAGGCCCCGTGACTATATCAGGCCCACCTGGATAGTCCAGGATAATCCTGCTATCGGAAGGTCCACTGATTAGCAACCTCAATTACTCTTTGCCATGTAACCTAACATATGGCCAGGTTCCAGGTATTAGGACAGAGATCTCTTTTGGAGCTTGGACTTTACCCTGAGGCTTCTGGGGAGCTAGGAAGAGTTTTGGGCAGAAGAGAGGCAGAGATTATTTAGTCCTGGGCAGTGTTTACAATATTCCTCTGGCCACGCGTGGTGGCTCACGCTTGTAATCCCAGCACTTTGCTTGGCCGAGGCGGGTGGATCATGAGGTCAGGAGTTCAAGAGCAACCTGGCCAACATAGTGAACCCCTGTCTCTACTAAAATACAAAAATTAGCCAGGCATGGTGGCACGGGCCTATAGTCCCAGCTACTCAGGAGACTGAGGCAGGAGAATCGCTTGAACCTGGGAGGCGGAGGTTGTGGTGAGCTGAGATTGTGCCACTGTACTCCAGTCTGAACAACAGGGTGAGACTCCGTCTCAAAAAAAAAAAAAAAAAAAATTCTCTGAGACCTCTATCTGCATCAGGGTCTCAATGGGAGACAGAAACCATACCAGTGATTTGAACAGAGGGAGTTTAAAGGATGGTCACTAGGTATGTAGTTGTTAAATAGGTAACTAAAGGGGTAAAGAGAGAGCTAACTCTAAGGCATCATGGAGGTAGCAACTGCCAGGTGCAGCGACCGTCCCTGTGGCTTTGGAACTGAAATTCACACCTCTGTGGCGGGACTGCTGGCAGGTCTCTGAGCTTAGAGAAGGTGCCTCAAGAGCCTGGAACTCTGATCTTTCAGGAAGGGAGCACTGGGTGGGAGATACCAGTGTCTCTGATCAGGTACCACGTGGCAAGCCCCGTGAGTGTTAGAGGAAACGGTCAGTGGGATCCAGCAGCTGAGCCCCCAGGTGGAGAGAAGCTGGCTATGCCTCCAATCATGCAGTGCCCTCTAGTTCCCGCCATTGGCACTGCCTGATGCCGAGGTGGTGCCAGAGCAAGAAGGAGATTTGTGGAGTCCCAGTGCTGGCATCACGAGGGAGACTGGACAGTGACAGGTTTGGAGCTGAGAGAAAATCACTTAATAACTGGCACAGAGTCCTGTAAGAAGAGAAGTGAGTGATTGAAACCGAGACACAGTAGCAGTGGCTCAGGCAAGATGCAAACTTATTTTTCTCGCTCATGAGTGCAGAGTCCGGGATTCATGTGACAGTCTCACAGGGTGAGAGGCCCAGGCTTCCTCTGTGCTGTTGTCTGCTCTCTGTAGATGCCCTTGTCCCTGTGAACATCCATATTCCACCGACAGGAAGAGGAGGGCACCCACTCAACATTAAGTGGATGTTATTTGAACCAAGAAATGCATGTTAGTCCATTTCATATTGCTATAAAGGAATACTTGAGAGCAGTTAATTTATAAAGAGGTTGATTTTGGTCCACAGTCCTGCAGGCCGTACAAGAAGTATAACGCCAGCATCTGCTCCTGGGCCTCAGGATGCTTCCAGTCACGGTGGACGGTGGAGGAGGAGCAGGTGTGTCACATGGCGAGAGAGGCATTTTAAACAACAGCCCTCATGTGAACCAGTAGAGGGAGAACTCGGTTCCTACCACAAGGAGGGTACCAGCCATTCATGAGGGATCTGCCCGCATGACCCAAATGCCTCCCACCACGTCATACCTCCAACATTGGAGACCAGATTGCAACATGCGACCTGGAGGGAACAAACATCCAATCTGCATGGAGAGAAGGCCAGGCACGGTGGCTCACGCCTGTATTTTCAGTGCTCTAGAGGCCAAGGCGGGAGGATCGTTTGAGCTCAGGAGTTCGAGACCAGCCTGGCCAACGTGGTGAAACCCCATCTCTATAAAAAATACAAAAATTAGCTGGGCGTGGTGGCGTGCACCTGTTATCCTAGCTGCTCGGGAGGCTGAGGCAGGAGAATTCCTTGGACCTGGGAGGCGGAGATTGCAGTGAGCCAAGATCGCACCACTGCACTCGAGCCTCAGCCACAGAGTGAGACCCTGTCTCAAAAAAAAAAACTATACGAAGAGGTGTATATAATTTCTCCTGACATCCTGCTGTGTAGAGCTGGCCAACGTAGTGAGACCCTGTCTCTACTGAAAATACAAAAATTAGCCAGGCATGGTGGGGCAGGCCTGTAGTCCCAGCTACTCGGGAGGCTGAGGCAGGAGAATTGAAGATTCTGTTACTGCAGAAAACAGAAGTGCTGTGGGGGTCCTTGATGGGACCATGATCCTGCACTGGAGGGCAGGATGATGGCCCAGGTGACAAGAGACCAGACCTGGGTTAGGGCTGAGATCATAAGGTCAGAGAGGAGGGTAGACTCAGAGAGAGGTTTCAGTCCCCTCTAGTCTCAACTTTTGGGAAATGGAGTCCCTCCTTCCCCACTCACTCTAGAACTGTTCTTTCCTCTTCCAGAAGCCTGTCCCGGACTGCTCACAGGTCTCCCCGCCCCGTCCTGCCACATCTCCTGAAAACAGCGCTTCCCTCTCTGACACCTCTCCCATGGACAGCTCCCCATCAGGGATCCCGAAGCGTCGCACAGGTGAGAACACAGGGGCCACTGCCCCTTCAGTCGCTTGCCTTTCTTTTTTTGTTTGTTTGTTTTTTGAGACGTAGTCTTGCTCTGTTGCCCAGGCTGGAGTACAGTGGCGAGATCTCGGCTCACTGCAACCTCTGTCTCCTGGGTTCAAGCGATTCTCCTGCCTCAATTTCCTGAGTAGCTGGGACTACAGGAGCGTGCCACCGTGCCTGGCTAATTTTTGTATTTTTAGTAGAGACGGGATTTCACTATGTTGGCCAGGTTTGTCTCGAACTCCTGACCTCAGGTGATCCACCCACCTCAGTCTCCCAAAATGCTGGGATTACAGGCGTGAGCCACCGCACCGGCCAGTCGCCTGCCTTTTTCCCCACTTGGATTTCCATCCAGGGTAGTCATCCTTATGACAGTGGTGGTCTCAGTGTTGTGGTTAAGAGCACGGGTCCACCATCCACTGGCTGTATGACCTGGGACAAATGACCAAGCTTCTCTGAGCTTAGGTTGCTTTATCTGTAGAGATGATGATCATGGCAGCACCTACCGCACAGAAATATCTGAGTTAGAAGATAGCACATGTAAGCTGCTCAGAACTGGGCCCAGCCCTCAGTCAGGGCTCAGTCATTGTTGGTCATTGTGGTTGTAATTATCTGCTGAGATGGAGGCCTCACAGCTCATGTGGGAACACAAGCGTGGGGCCATGGCTCAAGGGAGACTTCCAGAAGATAGGCTCACCAAACTGAGCCCTTTAGGACAAAGAAGAGGCAACCAGCAAAGGAGGAGGGGAGCATGCTAGGCAAGGGAACATATAAATTGAGAAGGCCTGGGGCCGCTCAGGGCCTGGCGTGCTGGCGTGTAGAGGGCAGGATTGGGGACGATGAGCAATGAGGTGAGAAGGTCCTGGAAAGCCAGCCTGGGGAACAGCATCTTTGTCCTAAGAGGGAGTGGGAATGTTTGCTGTGGGGGAAGAACGGGGCGAGAGACCCACACGTAACGTGGGGCAGCGTGAGCCCTTGCTGTCCGGTCCGGCCTGCTGAGCGCTTTAGCGTGGTGAGTGTGACGGAGGAGCTGAATCTTTCATGTTAGATCCTTTCAGTTGAATTTACATTTGAAAGCTAATATGCGATTCAGTGAGTAAAGACTTTGCACTTTTTCCACGTAATTTTGGAACACGTTTGGTATGTGAATAGCCGTACATTTTATGAAACCTGCACAGACCATGTTTCCGATGAAACATTTGGTGTCCAACTTGAGATGTGTAGTGAGTTCATTGGATTTTGAAGACCTAGCATGAAAAAAGAATGTTGGAATCATACTATTTTAGATGTGTTGAGCCACATAGATTCTTCAAACCAAGTTCAACCTGGTTTTCCCGCTTTTTATTAACGTGGCTGCAAGAAAGTTTAACGTTACATACATGGCTTGCCAGATCTTTCCATTGGACGACGCTGGGTGACGCAGGGTACTCTGGGAGCTCAGAAGTCAAGCAGCCTGGGGAAGGTGATGGCTGAGCCGTCTTAGAAGATGGATTGGAGGCTGGGCGCGGTGGCTCAAGCCTGTAATCCCAGCACTTTGGGAGGCCGAGACGGGTGGATCACGAGGTCAGGAGATCGAGACCATCCTGGCTAACACGGTGAAACCCCATCTCTACTAAAAAATACAAAAAATTAGCAGGGCGAGATGGCGGGCGCCTGTAGTCCCAGCTACTCAGGAGGCTGAGGCAGGAGAATGGCGTAAACCCAGGAGGCGGAGCTTGCAGTGAGCCGAGATCGCTCCACTGCACTCCAGCCTGGGCGACAGAGCGAGACTCCGTCTCAAAAAAAAAAAAAGAAGATGGATTGGAGTTGGCCATGTTGAGAAAGGACAGATGCACGTGTCTCAGACAAGAAAGGCGCATGCAGAGGCCTCGAGATGGGAACAGCACGGCATGTTTGGGGCCTCTCATCTACTTCCTTGTTTCTGGAGAATCGGATGCGATCTGAGGAGCAGGGAAAGTTTGAGGATAGCACGTGGTGAGAGGTGAGCTAGAGAGGAGAGTGGGGGCTGGATCTCAAAAGGTCTTGCACGCCCAGCTAAGGAGCCTGGGCTTCGTGCTGCAGATCCTGGGAGCCACAGAAGGGCTGTGAGCCGGGGAAGCAGGTTCATCCCTGAATGAAAGGTGGCCAGAAGGAAGTTACGGTGTGGCTTAGGGCATGCTGGGAGCTCCGGGTGGACGCTGAGGTTGGCCCTGGGGGTGCGTCAGGGGATTGTGTTCAGAGCGGGGGACACTGAGCTGGGTCCCAAATCGCATATGCTGAGGCCGGGAGGGGTGACACGGCTGGGTGTGTCTGGAAACACCCCAGTTTAGCGGTGATATCAAAGAAGGTGGAGTATGTGGTGTGGGAAGGGTTAGAAGACCAGATGAAGAGAGATTAGGTAGGATCGGGGTCGACATCAAAAGACTTTATCCTGGATACAGCAGAGAATGTGGAGTCATGGAAGGGTTTTGAGCGGGAGACAGTGCCTGCCATGCTGATAGAAGGTCCTTCTGGGGCCATGTGAAGGAGCCACTGGAGGCCGCGAGACCAGGGACCAGGTGGCGCAGCAGGCACCATGAGATATAACAGTGAAGCTGCATGTAACTGCCTTCGTGTGAGCTCTTCATCAAGGGTTAGTTAGGTTTAGTTAGTTTAGAGTCTTCTGGAAGCAGGCTCTGAAGCTCTGAAACAGGGATCCAAATGCAAGTGATTTGTTTAGGAGGTGCAGGGAACAGAGGGTGATTCAGGGCAGGGGAGCAGCCAACACGGGATGGGCTGTTAGGTCGGCTACACGTTGGGCAGCTGGAGCTTAGTTTTTTGGGGTTCTCTGGAGGATGGTGTCAGTGCTCCAGAGTGATCCTCGAGATGCGAGGCAGCTGGGGTACTGATATACCAACTCCTGCCGATCATGGGGTGAGGGCCTCTCCTGGGGCTAGTTTATTCCCTGCCACTTCCAGACTTCCGAGGTTCCGGGGAAGCTGTCTGGAACATGTGGAGGCAGTTAAGATCTGAGGGGAGCGGTGGGGAGCTCAGGGGACCTGCTGGAATTGGTACTGTGCCGAATACATTACATCATTGTTTCCTTGTGGGGATTATTTCCATTCTGCAGTCGTGAGAGAGCAAAGCACAGAGGAATTGAGTAACCTGCCCAAGGTCACACAGCCAGGAAGCAGCAGGGATTGAAGGGTGCGGCCTGCACTGGGGCAGTGGCTGTGCGCAGGCAGAGAAGGGGAGAGGGCCCAGAGCCTTCCAGGGGCTACATCAGCGGGTCTGAGCTCTCTGGGATGGGAGCACACAAGCCAGCGAGGTCAGCTACCCCAAGCCCTTTGCCTCCCCAGCTCGGAAGCAGCTCCCGAAACGGACCATTCAGGAAGTCCTGGAAGAGCAGAGTGCGGACGAGGACAGAGAATCCAAAAGGAAGAAAGAGGAGGAAGGTGAGCCCCCAGGAGGAGAGAACTGTGTGTGTGTGTGTGGTGGGGGATCCGCAAGGGCAGGGGCCTGAGAGCTCAGGATGTTCGGACCCTGCTGATTTGATGCCTGTGTCCAGGAACCCCAGGAATTCCACCTACCAATATGGGAACTTTTGTTCTGAAAACATTGTGGGATATATCTGTTTGGACATCTTAATTTAGTCGTAATTCAGGCACAGTTTCCCATTTTCATTTTCTGTTTTTATATTTATTTAATGGAAACTATTTTCTTCTAAATGATTTCCTTTTCCTTGTAAATTTTACCATAAAGCTGAGGTTCCCAAACTTTCTTAGTTCACAGCACCCTTGATGTCTTAGTAATTTTTTTTCATGGTGCTCCTAGGCCAATACCTTATCAGCTCTATTGGTTAAGTGGTTATGTCCAAACATCTAGTAGATACTATACATACATTGCAAAAAAATGTGATATTTGTGTTTTGTTCCTTTTTTTTTTTGAGATGGAGTCTCACTCTGTCACTCAGGCTAGAGTACAGTGGTACAGTCTGGGCTCACTGCAGCCTCCACCTCCCAGGCCCAAGTGATTCTCCCACCTCAGCTTCCCATGTAGCTGGGATTACAGACACCCACCACCACGCCCAGCTAATTTTTGTATTTTTAGTAGAGATGGGATTTCAATATGTTGACCAGACTGGTGTCGAACTCCTGAGCTCACATGATCCGCCCACCTCGGCCTCACAAAGCCCTGGGATTATAGGCGTGAGCCACCGCACCCAGCCTGTATTTTGTTCTTAAATAACCACAATTACTTGTGGGAAATGCCTTAGATACTCTGTAACATCTTAAACAGTGGAATCTAATTGAAAACTGCCACCGTCATATCCTGTTCTATGTTGATTTTTGTACAGTACTTGATTTTTATAGCAGCAACCTATGAAAACCCAGCTTTGCAGAGATGCAGTGTCATTGCAAGGAATGTGACGTAATACTGAAAACTGAAATACCTCAAACTTGTAGTTCATACAGTGGCCAACAGGTGTCGCCGGGTTTCCTTTGAAAAATCCAAAATACCTTTCAGTGCCCGGTGAGTTCCCGGCATGTTGGTGAACCCACCGGAAACAGGCATAAAGGTCTGATCCATTGATCATCTGGGGCCTGCATGAGATTACACCAATTGCAGCCTTTAAGGTCGTCAGGTTTTTTGTTTCTGCAAACAAATAAAAGGTCCATTTTCCCGGGGCAGATTTAAATTTGGTTAAGATTTGATTTCTTGGCCAGGTGCGATGGCTCATGCCTGTAATCCCAGCAATTTGGGAGGCTGAGGCGGGTGGATCACTTGAGGTCGGGAGTTAGAGACCAGCCTGGCCAACATGGTGAAACCCCATCCCTACCAAAATTGCAAAAATTAGCTGGGTATGGTGGCGGGCGCCTGTAGTCCCAGCTACTCAGGAGGCTGAGGCGCAAGAATCACTTGAACCTGGGAGGTGGAGGTTGCAGTGAGCTGAGATTGCGCCACCGCACTCCCGCCTGGGCGACAGAGGGAGACTCCGTCTCAAAAAAAAAAAAAGATTTGATTTCTTATTGATAATTTTTAGTACAAATTTTACTGTAAACTACACTTTTAGCCATTGTCAGTATCCAGTGAGGGGCAGCGAAGGTGGCCTCTTTCTACTAAGGCAGATTTTCCCAAGTTGGTTTTGCAGTTTTATTGTGACCCTAGAGGTATGATTTTTTTTAACTTTAAAATTTGTGTCTATAGCAGGCTGTCATTTACATTTTTAACCCTTTCAGATTCTATTTTGGGGTGAATAACACTAAAGGAATCGTTTGTAAGGAAAGACACACCATGTATATCTTGGCTACATAGGCAAATGGGGGCTGGACTCCCTCAAGGTCCCTGCCTTGCTTGGGGTTGACAAGGAGCAGGGTCTTACATGGCCCGCCACTTAACAGGTACCTTGGATTGGTACAAGATAGAACTGTAATCCCAGCACTTTGGGAGGCTGAGGCGGGTGGCTCACCTGAGGTCAGTAGTTCAAGACCAGCCTGGCCAACATGGTAAAATCCCATCTCTACTAAAAATACAAAAAAATAGCTGGACGTGGTGGTGGGTGCCTGTAATCCCAGCTACTTGGGAGGCTGAGGCCGGATAATCGCTTGAACCCAGGAGGCGGAGGTTGCAGTGAGCCGAGATCGCACCACTGCACTCCAGCCTGGGTGACAAGAACGAAACTCTGTCTCAAAACAACAACAACAACAACAACAAACAGATGACAGATGAGGGCAGATTGCCTCCAGAGTCAAAATGCCCTTGTAGGTTCACTGTGATTTTTTTGCCATCTGAGCGTTCTGTCTATTGTCAGAGGTGGAGACCCCAGAAGAAAGCCTCACAGAGGCTGAAGTGGCAACAGAGAAGGAAGGAGAAGACAGGGACCAGCCTACCACACCTCCCAAGCCCCTAAAGACCTCCGGTGAGTTTCTGGTCCTCTCCTCCGCCCTGCCCCACCTCCTGATTTTGGGGTCAGAAGTCTTTGGAGGACAATTAATTTAAACAAGGCATAGATTCTCAAACTGATTGCTTAAGTGCAAAATCTAGAAGAAGCATAGTTTTTATTACTGGGTTTTTTGTTTTTTTTTTTAATTATTATTTTTTCCCATGCATGTGGGAAAGGAGGAAAGAGCCAGTCATTCTTTAAAAAGTCTTCATAGGCCAGGTGCGGTGGCTCATACCTGTTATCCTAGCTCTTTGGGAGGCTGAAGTGGGTGGACTGCTTGAGCCCAGGAATTCGAGACCAGCCTGGGCAACGTGGCAAAACCCCATCTCTACCAAAAAAAATGCAAAAAGGAGCTGGGTGTGGTGGCACGCACCTGTAGTCCCAGCTACTTGGGAGGCTGAGGTGGGAGGATTGCTCAAGTCCCCGAGGTGGAGGTTGCAGTGAGCTATGATCGTACCACTGCACTCCAGCCTGGGTGACAGAGCAAGAACTCCCCTGCCTCAAAAAAAGTAAAAGATAAAAAGTATTCACAGCTTTCAGAAGTCATAGGTGTAAATTAACTGTTATTAATTAAGTTAGACGACCAAACTGAGTTACAGGATTTTAGAGGCTGAAGTTACCCTCCCAGGGTGGTCCAAGTGGCCGTGAGGCCTCTGTGTTAGAAATGCTTGTGGGGAGAATTTTAGGGATACAGAGTTATATCTGATTTTCTACAGCTGCTGGGAGGATTGGGAATATTTTCGTCTCATGAGGATGAAACTTCTTTTTACCACTATTCCTAAGTCTCCTATGTCAGGCCAAGTGCTAGAATTCCACTAGTTTAGCACTGAGGAGTAGACAGCAGGCCTGAGATCTCAGCTCAAAGCTAGCAGAAAGGAAAAGGGTAGGTTTAGCTATATCTTCCATCCACCGGGTCAGAATGATCTTGGAGGTTAAAAAAAAAAAAAGTCTCAGGGTCAAAAGAGTTTGCATCACCGTCTGAGCGCTCTCACCGCAGAAGCAGGGACTCCAACGGAAAGCGTTTCGGAGCCCGAGGTGGCCACAAGGCAGGAACTGCAGGAGGAGGAAGAGCAGACCAAGCCTCCCCGCAGCACTCCCAAGACACTCAGCAGCTTCTTCAGTGAGTTTTCCTTGCTCACCCCACCTCCCGGGGTTGTCCAGGCAGGAGGCTGGTGGGCCTCTCTCTCCAGAGGCCTCAGATGCTGTGAGACCCTTCTCCCTTCCCTGCTGGTTGGAAAGTCAGCCTTGTCTCTACCAGCCTGTCACCCGTCTCCCCACGCACTGGGGTAGTGCTGGGTACAGAATGGGTGGGAGGCGGGGGCTACCGGAAGGAGAAAAGGCCCACAGTTTTCTGTCTTCATTCCTAGCCCCCCGGAAGCCAGCAATCAAAAAAGAAGTGAAGGAGGAGGAGCCAGGGGCTCCAGGAAAGGAGGGAGCTGCTGAGGGGTGAGTCAGTGTCTGGGTCTGAAATGGGTCTTCCAGGCATGTTTCCTTCTCTGCATTCCCACAGCCCCACCCCCAGCTCAGGCTTCCTCCTCTTGCAGGACTTGGCAAACCTTTTCTATAAAGAGCCAGAGAGGGAACCGGGCACGGTGGCTCAAGCCTGTAATTCCAGCACTTTGGGAGGCTGAGGTGGGCGGATCATGAGGTCAGATCATAGACCATCCTGGCTAACACGGTGAAATACAAAAATACAAAATACAAAAATTAGCCGGGCGTGGTGGCGGGCGCCTGTAGTCCCAGCTACTCGGAGGCTGAGGCAGGAGAATGGCGTGAACCCAGGAGGCGGAGCTTGCAGTGTGCCGAGATGGTGCCACTGCACTCCAGCCTGGGCGACAAAGCGAGACTCCGTCTCAAAAAATAAAATAAAAAAAATAAAGAGCCAGAGAGTAAATATTTTAGGCTTTACGGGACACATTTGGCCCCTGTTGCAACACCATTCTTAGCTCCCAGGACCTGTAGAAACGGTCCAGGATCGGAGTTTGCTGACCATGGCCCCAGCCACCCCCTGACCCTGCCTCCAGTCTTTCATCCTCAGTCTGATCCCCGTAGAGCCTGGGGGATCTTTCTAATACACAGAGTTGACTCTGCCCCTCTAGGGTTCCCCAGAGTCCTCAGGAGAAAATCTACACCCATTCGACAACTGACCCCCACCTCCCTCTCTGGCCTCACTTCCTACTTCTCTGTTCCTCTGGCTCTGAACTCACCAGATTTTTTATTTTTGAGACGGAGTCTTGCTCTGTTGCCTAGGCTACAGTGCAGTGGTGCCATCTCAGGTCACTACAACCTCCACCTCCCAGGTTCAAGCGATTCTCCTGCTTTAGCCTCCCAAGTAGCTAGGATTACAGGTGCACGCCACCATACCCAGCTAATTTTTGTATTTTTAGTAGAGACACGGTTTCAGCATGTTGGTCAGGCTGGTCTTGAACTCCTAGCCTCAGGTGATCCATCCACCTCGGCCTCGCAAAGTGCTGGGATTACAGGCGGGAGCCACTACACCTGGCCTGAACTCACCAGATTGAGTATATGTGCTGGAAGCCAGTAGGCGCATCTCCTCTGCCTTAAAATTCACTGAACACCCCTTCTGTGCCAGCCCTGGGTGGCCCACGGGGATGAACCATAGAGAGCTGGCCGCCCCGCCCTGGCCCTGGTGATGTGTACAGTGTGCTGGGGCTGTGGGACACTGAGTAGTTTGTTAAACAATTCGTTGCTTCACTGTAATTTTGTTAATTATTTGAAGAGATGTTTGGGCTGATTCCCATGACACCTAATATGCACGCAGGAGGCCACACTGAAGACTGATTGGATGCGCGGGAGGATACATATCCCATAAAGTGATGATGTCACCCCCCTGCCATGCTCAAAACCCATCTACGATTCCCCCCAGCACAGAGGATAAATGCTGGGCTTCCCAGTGCCCTCACCAGCCAGCCCTATCCACCTTCCATTGCAGCCTCCTGGCATCTGCAGCCTCCTCCTGCTCCCTCCGCACACCATGTCCCCATGTCCTCTCATTCCTCCCTGCTTTTTTTTTTTTTGAGACGGAGTCTCACTCTGTCGCCCAGGCTGGAGGCAGTGGCGCCATCTCAGCTCACTGCAACCTCTACTTCCTGAGTTCAAGCGATTCTTCTGCCTTCGCCTCCTGAGTAGCTGGAATTACAGGTGCCTGCCACCAAGCCTGGCTAATTTTTGTATTTTTTAGTAGAGACCAGGTTTCACCATGTTGTCCAGGCTGGTCTCAAACTCCTGATCTCAGGTGATCCGGCTGCCTCAGCCTCCCAGAGTGCTGGGATTACAGGCGTGAGCCTCCGCGCCCAGCCTCCGCCCTACTTCTGAACATGCTTGCCCCCGGCCTAGAACACTGTCCCCAACCCACCTTGCCCAGCAGGCTTCCCTCAGGCCTCAGCTCCTATTGCACCTGCTTGGGGAAGCCTGGTGCCTCACCCTTCGTGCGTGAGAGGAGGTGCGTGTCCCCAGCACTTGAGTCAGACTTTCTTTTATGTCTTGTCACATGGTAAAGAGCCTCCCTAACCAGACGTAAGCTCCTTCCCACAGAGCCAGAGCTGTGGGAGGTCCCAACCTTCTTAGTCTTCTTGCCTAGCTCCCAGCACTGGGGCTGGCCCCTGGGAAGCCCAGGAAATCTGCCAGGAAAGAAATTTAAATGAGCACTTTCAGATTTTTTTTTTTTTCACTAGTCAATCATGGACTCATTTATTTACTCAGTAAGTATTTACTAAGGACTGATTGTGTGTTAGCTACTGGATTTTAGGTGCCGGAGATCTGCTAGAAAACAAATCAGACAAAAATTCCACTTTATAGAACTTGGTTTTTGTTTTGTTTTGTTTTAAAGACAGGGTCTTGCTTTGTTGCCCAGGCTGGAGTGCAGTGGTGCTCCTGGGCTCAAGGGATCCTCCCATCTCAGCCTCTCAAGTAGCTGGAACTACAGGCATGTACCACCATGCCTGGCTAATTTTTGCTTATTTTTTGTCGAGATGGGGTCCTACTACAGTGCCCAGGCCAGTCTCAAGCTCCTGGGCTCAAGTGATCCTCCCACCTCAGCCTCCCAGAATGCTGGAATTACATGCATGAACCACTACGGCCAGCCTCATTTCTTACATAATCATATATCTGTCTGAAGTTATGTTTTTCAAATACAATGTGATGGTGTTAGCAGTGTGGACTTTGTCCCCTCTTGAATTCTTGATGTTCCTGAAAGCTAAAAAAATTAACTTTAGAAAAGGGGGTTTGGAATAATCCCTGCTGTTCGGCAGAAAGGACACGTGCGTTAAAAAGTATGACGCAGTGAGTCCAGAATCTCTTTGATTCGATGCCTCTAAAAATGAAACAGATAACGGCAAGAAATTCTTTCAGCTTTAACATTTCATGATTAAAGTTTAAGTCTAACAAAAAAGTGTTCGGGGGATTCTTGATGTCAATTTTGCACCCCCAATTGAGACCTTATCAAGGAGGTAAATAGCACGTTAACTTCTCTGGAGTATTCCTGTGGAGGAGGCGAGCACTTTAGCCATTTTACACCCATTAACGTGATTTAGCCCAGAGAGGTTAGGTCGGCCTCGCCAGGTCACACAGGGAGATCGGGGTAGGGCCAGGCCTGGGACCCATGTCTGTTTATTCCTAAGCCGTTATTTCTTCCTCATTGCATATCGTGCCTCCTGAGTGTGTCTGTGTTTATGTATTTATAAATACGTTTTCCTGATAAAATCAGTGTCCTTTTGTATATAAAGTTCTGTTTTCTATTTCAAGTGACACTATGACTGCTTTTCTTTCTTTCTTTTTTTTTTTTTTAAGACGGAGTTTCACTGTTGTTGCCCAGGCTGGAGTGCAATGGCACGATCTTGGCTTGCTGCAACCTCCACCTCCCGGGTTCAAGCAATTCTCCTGCCTCAGCCTCCCGAGTAGCTGGGATTACAGGGATGCGCCACCACGCCTAGCTAATTTTGTATTTTTAATAGAGACGGGATTTCTCCATATTGGCTGGGTTGGTCTCAAACTCCCGACCTCAGTGATCTGCCTGCCTCGGCCTCCCAAAGTACTGGGATTACAGGCGTGAGCCACCGCACCCGGCATGACTGCTTTTCTTGCACCCCGCAGTGGCACTGTCCGTCTTGGCCATCCATGCCCTATGTGAGCATCAGAATCAGCTGGAGAGCTGAAAAATATCCTGAAGTCTCTTTCTGCCCCTGAACCCTTGTCCCCATTTTGGTAGAGATGTAGGCCTGGGGCTGGGGAGTCCTCATTGTTCCATAAAATGCATCCAGGAGTGGGAACCCTCACTGTCATTTTTTATTTAGCCTTCAGGACAACCTGTCATAGTAGAGACCCTTTAGCTCCCCAGACAGATGGAGATGCTGTGGTTCAGAGAGGGGAAGCTGCTTTCTTAGCAGGCACAGCTGGCTGGGGCAGAGCAGATTGGAACCCAGATGAGTCTGAATGCAGTTTGGCTGGGGTCAGTGTGAACCACTTACGATATAAAGGTTGAGGCCGGGTGCAGTGGCTCATGCCTGTAATCCCAGCACTTTGGGAGGTCGAGGTGGGAGGAAAGCTTAAGCCCAGGAGTTTGAGACCAGCGTGAGCAACACAGCAAAACCCCATCTCTGCAAAGATCCGTTGGGCTTGCTTGTTTGCACCTGTAGTCCTAGCTACTCAAGAAGCTGAAGTAGGAGAATCGCTTGAGCCCAGGAGGTTGGGGCTGCAGTGAGCATCGTTCCACTGCACCCTAGCCTGGGTGACAATGAGACCCTGTCTCAAAAAAAAAAAAAAAAAAAAAGAGATTGGGAACAGTCTCTAGAGCTGTGCTGCTCACCAGCTGTGTGGCCGTGGGTGAGTTACTCAACCACTCTGTGCCCCAGTTTCCTTATCTGGAAAAGGAAGTTAGAAAGGCCCCTTCTGGCCAGGCACGGTGGCTCACCCTAGCACTTTGGGAGGCCGAGGTGGCAGATCATTTGAGGTCAGGAGTTCAAAACCAGCCTAGCCAACATAGTGAAACCCCATCTCTACTAAAACAAAAAAATTAGCCAGGTGTGGTCGTGCGCAGCTGTAAAATCCCAGGTACTCGGGAAGCTGAGGCAGAAGAATCATTTGAACCCATTGAACCCAGGAGGCAGAGGTTGCAGCGAGCTGAGATCATGCCACGGCACTCCAGCCTGGGCAACAGAGTGAGACTTTGTCCCAAAAAAAAAAAAAAAAAAAAAGGAAAGTCCCCTTCCTCCCATGTCTGATTGTTAATCAATGTGGCATTAGCATGGCACCTGGCACTTTGTGACACCCAGGACTGTACACACCTCCCTCTGTCCTACCCCAGCCATGCGATCCCTTTTCTGTTTCTCAAGCGTGTCTGCACCTCGGGGCCTTTGCACTCAGTATTCTCTCTGCCTGGAGTGCTCTTCCCCTGCTGCCCCTTGTGCTAACCCCTCCCCTCATTCTGCTCACATGTCTCTGGCGTTCCCTGAACGCCCTGTGAAGCAGCACCTCTCATCTCGTCCTCTCCCTTTACTCAGCTTTCTTTTGTTTTCTGAAAGATTTTTTTTAACACTTAAAACTAATGATGTGTTTATATAGGGGTTTTTTTTTTTTTTTTGCCCACTTTCCTCTGACTCTTCTGCTGGAATGTGAGCTCCAGGTTAGCAAACTGTTTCATCTAGCTCTGCACTGTGTGTCTTAAACAGAGCCTGGCACATCACAGTTGGAGAAATGACTTCGCTTTGACCCAGGGCTCTGCAATTCAATCTCCCTCTTGCCTCCATAGACCCCTGGACCCATCTGGTTACAATCCTGCCAAGAACAACTACCATCCCGTGGAAGACGCCTGCTGGAAACTGGGCCAGAAGTGAGGTTTCTCCCTTTTCAGACTGTCCCCCTGCAGTCCCTGTTGCTGCCGGAGGCTCTCTAAGCAGAGCCTTGGTTGGGAGAAATGGTGAAGTCTCTCCCTTCTGTGTTTTGGCGACAATCAGCAGCATTGAAAGGGACAGAGAGACAGCCCTGGACAGTGAGCTCATGCATTTGGGTATTGGCAAGGTTGTCCCAAGGAGGTGTGAGGAAGCAAGGGTACAGACGGGCAGTGTGGTATAGCCTGCACCACTGTCACTCTTGTGTCTCTGTTCCTTCCCCAGGGTCCCTTACCTGGCTGTGGCCCGGACGTTTGAGAAGATCGAGGAGGTGTCTGCCCGGTAACTAATCAGGCCTGCCTGGGCGGGGACGGGGATGCTTCTGGCTCTGTCCTCTGCATGGCGGTCCATGTTGCCCTGTTCCGCCTAATCCTTTCAACTTGGCCTCCGACCCCACTCGGGTGTATGATCATGGATGTCAGACATGGTCACAAAAGCAGGTCCTCTTGACTTTCTGCCTGGTTCTCATGGGTCAGAGCAAGACACAAGGGTGAGCCCAGATGTGCGGCTCATTCTGCTTCC
Organism: Rhinopithecus bieti; assembly: GCF_001698545.2. Classification (NCBI taxonomy): domain Eukaryota; kingdom Metazoa; phylum Chordata; class Mammalia; order Primates; family Cercopithecidae; genus Rhinopithecus; species Rhinopithecus bieti. Next base: position 123,752 of record NW_016803605.1, read on the forward strand.
TGCCTTCACTGTCAGCCCCACTGCCATATGTGTCCATGTTGGTTAAGTGATTCGAGCCTGTTGTGACTGCTCTGTAGTGTCCCTTCTTTCTCGCATAGCATATGTTACCAGCACTTTTTTTTTTTTTGAGATGCTGTCTCGCTCTGTCGCCCAGGCTGGAGTGCAGTGGCCGGATCTCAGCTCACTGCAAGCTCCGCCTCCTGGGTTTACGCCATTCTCCTGCCTCAGCCTCCCGAGTAGCTGGGACTACAGGTGCCCGCCACCGCGCCCGGCTAGTTTTTTTGTATTTTTTAGTAGAGACGGGGTTTCACCGTGTTAGCCAGGATGGTCTTGATCTCCTGACCTCGTGATCCGCCCATCTTGGCCTCCCAAAGTGCTGGGATTACAGGCTTGAGCCACCACGCCCAGCCCAGCACTTTTTTTTTTGAGACAGAGTCTTGCTCTGTCACCCAGGCTGGAGTGCAGTGGTGCAATCTCAGCTCACTGCAAGCTCCGCCTCCCGAGTTCACACCGTTCTCCTGCCTCGGCCTTCCAAGTAGCTGGAACTACAGGCGCCCGCCACCACGCCCAGCTAATTTTTTGGTGTGTGTGTTAGTAGGGTTTCACGGAGTTAGCCAGGATGGTCTCGATCTCCTGACCTCATGATCCGCCTGCCTCGGCCTCCGAAAGTGCTGGGATTATAGGCGTGAGCCACCACGCCCGGCCCTAATTTTGTATTTTTAATAGAGACAGGGTTTCACTATGTTGGCCAGGCTGGTCTCGAACTCCTGACCTCAAATAATCTGCCCGCCTCAGCCTTCCAAAATGCTGGGATTACAGGGCTGAGCCACCGCAGCCGGCCCTCTTCTGTATTTTGTAAGGATGCTTTTTGGATTCAGAGCCTACCTGAATTCACTATGATCTCATCTTAATCTATAGGTACATCTGCAAAGACCTTGTTTCCAAATCAGGTCATGTGAGGCTCTGAGTAGACACGAATTTCGCAGTAGGCTGTTCCACCCACTGCACCATCCAATGGTGGCTCTTGCCTGCAGTTATTACTGCGGGATTTCCCTAATGTTGGTTTTTGTATTTCTTCTCTGAACCTTAAAAACCTTGGTAATGAGACTTCTGTAAGAAAACACAGCTTCTCTTTTAATGAGGCCCCTAAGTTTGCCGGTAACAAACCCATTCTTTCCAGCTTTGATGTTTTAGACAGAAACACGGTTTTCTTTTTAGAGGCAGCACAGCTTAGTGGCCGGGAGCACAGTCCTCAGGCACACGGCCTGGGTTTACATCTCAGCTTGATACTCGCTCTGTGACCTTGGGCAGGCCGTGGACTCTCTGTGCCTCCGTTTCTTCATCTGTAAGATGGAAATAATAATAGTACCTACCTCAGAGACGAGCTGTGAAGATTCAGTGAGTTAAAAGGTGCAAAGTGGCTGGCCGTGTTGGCTCGCGCCTGTAATCCCAGCACTTTGGGAGGCCAAGGCAGGCGGATCATTTGAAGTCAGGAGTTCGAGACCAGCCTGACCAACATGTTGAAACCCCGTCTCTACTAAAAATTAAAAAAAAGTTAGCCGGGCGTGGTGGCACGCACTGGTAGTCCCAGCCACTCCGGAGGAGAATGACCCGAACCCACCAGGTGGAGGTTGCAGGGAGCCGAGATCGTGCCACTGCACTCCACCTTGGGCGACGGAGCGACACTCCGCCTTAAAAAAAAGAGTGCAGAGTGCTCAAAGCCAGCTCCTGAATTTAGCAAACGCTCCTAGCAGGCCGGACGTGGTGGCTCACACCTGTAATCCCAGCACTTTGGGAGGCTGAGGCGGGCGGATCATGAGGTCAGGAGATTGAGACCATCCTGGCTAACACGGTGAAACCCTGTCTCTACTAAAATACAAAAAATTAGCCAGGCGTGGTGGCAGGCGCCTGTAGTCCCAGCTACTCGGGAGGCTGAGGCAGGAGAATGGCGTGAACCTGGGAGGTGGAGCTTGCAGTGAGCCGAGATTTGGCCACTGCACTCCAGCCTGGGCGACTGAGCGAGACTCTGTCTCAAAAAAAAAAAAAAGAAAACGCCCTGTAGCATTAGCTGTCATTTCTCTGGGCTGATCATCACCATCTTCATCATTGTTACTATCACACCAAGTCACTCCCCCACTGTATCCGCCCAGTGGGTTCACCTTGCCCGCTACCTAGACAGAGCCAATTTATCAAGACAGGGGAACTGCAGCAGAGAAAGAGTAATTCCCGCAGAGCCAGCTGGGCGGGAGACCGGAGTTTTATTTTCACTCAGGTCCGTCTCCCTGAGCATTTGGGGAGCAGAGGTTTTAAAGAAAATTTGGCAGGTAGGGTCTTGGGAAGTGGGGAGTGCCGACTGGTCAGGTTGAAGATGGACTCACTGGGGGTCAAAGTGAGTTTTTCTTGCCGTCTTCCGTTCCTGGTTGGGATGGCACAACTCGCAGAGCCAGATTATCTGGGTGGTGTCAGGCTGAGTGCAGGGTCTGCAAGCTCTCTCAGGCCCTGATCTTAGGTTTTACAATAGTGATGTTATCCCCAGGAGCGGCTGAGGAGCCAGAGGCTGCGTGACCCCTAAACCTAAATTTCTAATCTTGTAGCTAATTTGTGAGTCTTGCAGAGGCAGGTCCCTAGGCAAAAAGGGGTCTTTTCCAGAAAGGACTATTACCAATTTCGTTTCAGAGTCAAACCATGAGCCAAATTCCTTCCCAAAGTTAATTCTGCCTATACTCAGGACTGAACAAGGACAGCTGAAAGGTCAGAAGCAAGATGGAATCGGTTAGGTGTGATTGCTTTCCACTGTCATCATTTCCTCAGTTGGGGTTTTGCAAAGGCGGTCTCACCACTTAGCAATCTGTGCTTTTCCTCATGGCTCCAGGCCCCAGAGCCTGGGACTGTTCCTGAGCCCTTTCCTCTTCTCCTTTCTCCGTTTCTTTCTAGTGTCCACCCCCTTAAACCCACCCCACCCCTATACCACACTTCGGCCTTGAAGAACCAGGTGGTCACACCCCCGTCCCCTCCTCCAGGCTCCGGATGGTGGAGACGCTGAGCAACTTGCTGCGCTCCGTGGTGGCCCTGTCGCCTCCAGACCTCCTCCCTGTCCTATACCTCAGCCTCAACCACCTTGGGCCACCGCAGCAGGGCCTGGAGCTTGGCGTGGGTGATGGCGTCCTTCTCAAGGCAGTGGCCCAGGCCACAGGTAAGAGGGACTGTGGTTGGAGGGACTGGAAGGACGGGAGCTCAGCCAGAGAAAATGCAGAGGTCAGGCGGATCAGAGAGAGACTCTGAAACTGGGGTGAGGCAAAGGCTGAGAGGGAGGAGAACCTGATGGGGACAGATTTGCAGGGGTGTGGGAGAGAACATGGGGCAGCGGTTCAGGTGAGGGAGGACCAGGCCTGTGTTGGGACAGGGGCCGTGGGGTGCACTAAAGGGGAGGGCTGGGGAAAGATGCTGGAGCCAGCGACAGCAGGATTTAGGGGCTGAGATTGAAGGTTGGGGCGTAGAGAGGTCTGAAAGGACTTCGACTCTAGGGATTGGAAGGAGTGGGAGGGAAGAACACCGTGTGTGAGGGGCCAGTGGCCTGCAGGGGCCATCCGCCAGTGCCGGGTGGAAAGGCTGGTGATGTGGACGACCCGCCTGCCAAAGGCCTGGAGTGCTCGGTGCTTATCATGAGGACACTGGGGAGCCATGGAAGGGCTGTGAGCAGGCAAGGGGCAGCGTCCAGGGAGAAGAGGAGCTGGATCCCAGCTGTAGAGAAGAGAGGAGAGGGCAGGAGTTGGGAGAGAGGGAGCACAGCAGAGATCTGGCGAACAGTGGGCGTCAGGGTGAGAAGGCAGGAGGAATGCCTCCAGGATCTCCCTGGGTGAGGGGATGGATGAGGAAGCCATCAGCAGCCTGGGACCCTGGTGAGGGGCAGGCGCCTGCAGGGGGCATTCATCACCCCGGCGTGGGGCAGGCGTGAGCAGCCTCTATCTGTGGGCCCCCAGGGCCATCCAGGAAGTTTGGAACTGGGTCTGAGGCTCACCAGGTCTGGCTCAGAGCCCAGGGTTCGGGAGTGGTCAGCGCAGGAGGGATGACCACCCACTGGTGAGTTCTCATCCACTTGGGGAGAGGATGTGCTAGGAGCACTGGAGCTGGCTTAGGGCCGTGGAGACCAACGTTTAGGGAAGGCGGGGGTTTCAGGCTTTCATGAGAGGACAAAGGGACTGAGAAAAGTTGACTTGGATCAGGAAAGAGTTAGAGGCTTATGGGAGCCAGAGGAGATGAGACTCAAGATTCTCTCATTCACTCAAGATGTGTTTCTCGAGCACTGACGTCATAGCAGACCCAGCACACACGGGGTCTGTTGAGAATACTCTGAGCTGCAGGTAATGAAAACCCAACTACATTGGCTTAGACAAAGAAGGATCTGTTTTTCTCACAAAAGAAGTTGCAGATGCTGGCTTTCCTGCCCAGCGATCCGTGGCAGCCGGGGCCTCTTCCGTTCTCTCATGCTTCCACCCTTGGCGTGTTTGTGTTCACGCTCACACTCCTCTCCCTGCCGCCTCGTGGCCCCCGTGGCTGCCCAAGTCCCGGGTTTGTTGTGTGTTGTTGACCACTGTGGAGAATCCCATCCCCTTTGACGTGTGAGTCGATACGTCACATACCGGTGAACACTCACTGCTGACGTTCCCATTTATGGAAGTTTCACTTCACGTGCGAGACCCGGCCGTTTGGTGTGTCCCCTCATGTGCCGCAGCCAAGCGTCTGTGGACTGAAATGCATGCCTGTTCATCACAGACTGCTTTCCCTATCGTTATTTTCTGTGTTAGGGTTAGGGCGTTATTTCGACATGTGTAGGCAGGTTATGTTATCTCCACATCTCATTTCAGAACAGAAAAGAGGTGACACACAGTATCTGGTGACAAGGGTATGTTGGTTCTGATACATTGAGAGCTGCTTGTCACACTTGTCACCGTGACTTGAGGCTCCACCTCCCCAGCTCTTACACCCAGGCGCCCACGGGACCCAGCTCTGGACAGTAAGTGGGGCCAGAGCACATCCCACGTGTGTAAGCTGGTGGCTCCAAAACAAGCCAAAGGGTCACTGGTCACTGCCAGAGATGTTCCTGACCCACCGGAGGAAAGGGTCCCTTGGCCTTCTCTGCTCTGTCCACACTCACGTCCCTAGTGATCTTATCCCTCCTATGGCTTTAAATCCCATTTCCTCCCTGATGACACCAGCCCAGATATCTCCCCTGAGTGTGGTCATGTTGGTTCATCCACCGCTTTCCTGGCTCCACGTGCATGTCTGCTGGCTTCCTACAGCCAGCATAGCTGGGGGCACCTTCCCCAAGCCGTTTCTACCAAGTGGGTGAGCGTTAGACACAGGGAGGTGCAGGGACTCGCCACAAGCGCACACAGCTGGAGAAAATTTATCCAGGCCGCCAGAGAAGGGAGACACGCAGCCATAGCTGTCACCCTCGACACCCCCACCCGCACTCTCCCCTGAAGGTCGGCAGCTGGAGTCTGTCCGGGCTGAGGCAGCCGAGAAGGGCGACGTGGGGCTGGTGGCCGAGAACAGCCGCAGCACCCAGAGGCTCATGCTGCCACCACCTCCGCTCACTGCTTCCGGGGTCTTCAGCAAGTTCCGTGACATCGCCAGGCTCACTGGCAGTGCTGTGAGTGGCGGGCTGCTCACCCCGGACCCCAGACATTTTGGGGACCTGAGGCCATGTGTGCATCAGCAAGGCTTCTGGGTAGACCGTCAGCTGGGTCACTTCAGTTCTGCTTGTGGGGGGCACGGCTTCCTCTCCTCCTTTCTGCACCCAAGCCTAGGGGATTCTCTCCAGAGTCTAGCAGGCCTAATGCCATGGCTGCCACATGACGGGACTCTAAATACTTCCTGGATACAGGGAGAGGGAGGCAAGGAGAGCTAACTCGTTCTTACTGCCCTAAGAGCAGGCAGCCATGGGAGCTGGGCTGTGGGGATGGGGTGAGGGAAGGAGGGCAGGTATTCCAAATGCGGGGCAGCAGCGTGGCTGGTGGGGTGGAGGTGTGGTCCCTGCCTTCACCAGGCACTGACGGCTCTTCCCCCGACTCTCCAGTCCACAGCCAAGAAGATAGACATCATCAAAGGCCTCTTTGTGGCCTGCCGCCACTCAGAAGCCCGGTTCATCGCCAGGTGAGTGTGTGGGCCTGTGAGGCTGCGGAGAGGGACTGCAGACCTGGAGGTGAAAGGAGGGAGGGACTGGCAGCCGGAATCATCACAAATGCCCTGACCATCCTTGGATGAGAAAAGCATGAGCAGGAGGCCTGGCCCCTAAAGAGTGCGAAGGGGCACTGTTTCCTTTCTCAGGCCAGCTTCTGTCCCTTGGTAGTGCTGTCTAGAGAAGGCCCCTGGGCCCCTGTGGATGAAGCATGCTGTGATTGATGAGTGAGGTCTGCCTCTGCCTGGGCACAGGCCCTGAGAGCAAAGCCATTGAGGGCTCACATCATGGAGCATTTCTTGGGTGCCCAGCCCTGTGCCGCGTGCCTTATCTTCCTACCAGCACCTCTGTGAGGCTGGCCTTGTTACCCTCACCTCCAGTTTATAGAAGGGGAAATGGAGACACGGGGAGGCAAACTAAGCCACTTGCCTCCTGCCACTGGCTCAAAGCAAGGACCATGCTGGGGTCCTGACCATCACAGTCACCAGGGCGGGCGCCAGGCTCAGTTCTCTCCCTGACTCACCCTCCTTGAGCCTCGCTAACCCCTCAGGGCAGCTGAGATGAGAGGTGCTGGTGCATCTACTTGTGCCCCTCCCCAGTCCATGCTAGCTGGCAGGATCATTACTGCCTGGCCTCAGTTTCCTCATCTGTCACATGGGGCTGTGTGATGTCTGGGGTCCTTTTCGGGCTCTGAAGATTCTTCTGGTTTTTGAGGAGAGGGTCTATACATGTCAAGGTGGGGTAGACCAGAGAAGGGAGGAGGCAAGATCGGGGAGGTGCAGACAAGCCCCCTTCCCTGGCCTGCTCTCTCCCCAGGTCCCTGAGCGGACGGCTGCGCCTGGGGCTGGCAGAGCAGTCGGTGCTGGCTGCCCTCTCCCAGGCTGTGAGCCTCACGCCCCCAGGCCAAGGTGAGCTCCTGTGGCCCATCACTGCGTCCCTCACTGGAGTTAACTTGGGCTTCCCCCCTCCTCTTCGGAGGCCCATGCCTGCCCCTTCCCCAGCGGGCCCCTGCCATCCCAGGCTCCTCTCCTGTAGGGGGGAGCGTCTTGGGCTGCGGCATCTGCATTCCTTGCCATACAGCAAACCACCCACTGTGCACCCTGGTGTAGCCAAGGACATGGGCACCTTCCAAAGCCTCTGGTGGGTCTTTTCTTAGAATTCCCACCAGCCGTGGTGGATGCTGGGAAGGGCAAGACAGCAGAGGCCAGAAAGACATGGCTGGAGGAGCAAGGCATGATCCTGAAGCAGACGTTCTGGTGAGAGCCGGGCCGTGGGCAGAGTTGCCAGGGGCTGTGGGCAGAGTGCCAGGGATGGGGTGGAGCCAGAGGAGCAGTGGGCGGGGCCAGTAAGTGATGGACAGGTGTCACTAGTGCGGTCATGGGGTGACTGAGAGCAGAGGTGGTGATCTAGACAAGACTGGTGCTTGGCACAAGGTTGATGACAAAGATCAAGAGGGTGGCAAACAGTGAAGGGTCAGTGACCCCAGGAGAGGTATAGAAAGATGCTGACAGCGTCCGGGCGCAGTGGCTCACGCCTGTAATCCCAGCACTAGGGAGCCCGAGGCGGGCAGATCTCTTGAGGTGGGGAGTTTGAGACCATCCTGGCCAACATGGTGAAACCCAGTCTCTACTAAAAATACAAAAATTAGCCTGTAATCCCAGCTACTTGGGGGGCCGAGGCACAAGAATCATTTGAACCCGGGAGTCGGAGGCTGCCGTGAGCTGAGATCACGCCACTGCATTCCAGCCTGGGCAACAGAGTGAGACTCTGTCTTTAAAAAAAGAAAAAAAAAGAAAAACGCTGACAGCAAGGGAGGGCAGCCGGCCTCATGAAGTTTCTGAGTTCCAGACAGGGCTGTGCATGTAGAAAGGCCTCAAGGGACCCTGAGAGGAGCAGGTGACTAGTACATGGTGAAGGGTCCTGAGAGTCATGGAGAAGACGTCTGTGGAGTGGTCGCGAGGGCTGCAGAGAGCCATGTGGAGGGGCCTAGGACAGCAGCTGACCCAGGGCTGGTGACTCCAAGATCATGACTGCCCCAGAGAGGATGTCAGAGGCAGGAGGGCTGATGGCAGTTCCACAGATGCCCTCAGAGCACCTGCTCTGGGCCAGGCAGAGCAGACAGCGGTGAACAAGCCCCAGCAGAGCTCCCAGGCCCGGGCAGCAAGCTCAACCCAGCCTGCACGTGGGGTTCTACCAGCTGCTGACCTCAGGCCTACCCCACGCCAGCTACATCAGAATCTTTGTAGGTGGAGCCTGGCCTTGAAAACCTTTATTTATTTGTCTGTTTTTATTTTTTTTTTGAGATGGAGTCTCGCCCTGTCATCCAGGCTGGAGTGTAGCGGCACAATCTCGGCTCACTGCAACTTTTGCCTCCAGGGTTCGAGTGATTCTCCTGCCTCAGTCTCCTGAGTAGCTGGGACTACAGGCGCGTTGCCACCACCCCTGGCTAACTTCTGTGTTTTTAGTAAAGACAGGATTTCGCCATGTTGGCTAGGCTGGTCTTGAACTCCTGGGCTCAAGTGATGCACCCGCCTCGGCCTCCCAAAGTGCTGGGACTACAGGGGGGCAAAACCTTTTTTTAAAAACTATATCCTTGAGTAGTCTCGTGTAGCCCGAGTAGAGAATCGCTGGTCTCATGGTGACAGATAGGGAACAGGGGCAGGGCCAGACTAAGGGAGACAAGGTAGCAGATAGTGACACCAAGGGAGAGCACAGAGACAGGGTAGCAAGAGGAGTTCGGCACGTGGTGACTGAGGTGGGCAGAGGTATCCAGGAGCCCAGGTTTCTGGGAGCAGGCCGAGCTCTCTTTCCAAACTGTGTGAGTTCTAGAAGGGCTTCCTCTATCTTGTTCTCACCCTCCACCCCAGCGAGGTGCCCGACCTGGACCGAATTATCCCCGTGCTGCTGGAGCACGGCCTGGAACGTCTCCCAGAGCACTGCAAGCTGAGCCCAGGTACAGACCCCAGGGGTGCTGAGAGCAGCCCTGCCCCCTCCTGAGTCAGCATGAGGATGGCCATTGTAGGCGCCCCTCTCAGAACCTGCAGGGTCCTCTCCCCCACCAAAACCAAATGCTCTTCCCTGGTGCTGAAACCCACTGCTTTTCTCCTTGGAATTTCCCCAGTTTCCCCTTCTGGAGTAGACAGGGTGTAGGCGACGCTGCTGTGATAAACAGGAGCTGGGCGTGGTGGCGTATGCCTGTCATCCCAGCTACTCGGGAGGCTGAGGTGGGAAGATCGCTTGAGCCCAGGAGTTCAAGGCTGCAGTGAGCCGTCATCGCGCCACTGCCCTCCAGCTGGGCGACAGAGTGAGACAATAAATAAGTAAATAAAAATGGGCCAGAAGGCAGTGGGTCAGGCAAGAGAGAATCTCTTTCTCTCACACATAAATGTCCAGAGCAAGGGAGGTAGACAGGGAAGGTAAAGGTGTGCAGCTGTGACCCAGGGATGACCCAGGTTCCTGTATCTTGTCCCTCTGTCCTCCAAAGGTTGTCACCGCAGTGTCTGTGATCCAATGTGGCTCACTTCCCTGTTCTAATTGTGGGAGGAGGGACGCAGAGGAGGGAAGGGAGGCAACCAGATTCCTTGCAAGGATGTGAGCCAGACATTGCACATGCTGCGTGGGTTCCAATCACATGGCCTTTCCCAGCTGCAAGGAAGGCTGGAGGCTGTAGTCCCAAGTGGGAGGCTAGGTCCCCTTCTAAAATGTGGGAGGCTTCGTGACTAAAGAGCAAGGAAGGAGAATGGTCCTGGGGCCCGTTAGCAGTTCTCCTCACCATGTTCCCCCTCTAATCCATTGCCTTCCCTCTCATCTAACTCACTCTTCTCCTCTCCCAGGGATTCCCCTGAAACCAATGTTGGCCCATCCCACGCGGGGCGTCAGCGAGGTTCTGAAACGCTTTGAGGAGGCAGCTTTCACCTGCGAATACAAATACGATGGGCAGAGGGCACAGGTATGGGGAGTGGGACATGTCCCTTCCACAGACAGGAGAACGTCAAAGAGCAGGGGCGGGGGGTCACTGAGGCCTGAGCTCCAAGCCGGCCTGCGCCACAGACTGCCCAGCTGCCCTCGCTCGTCCCTCTGGGCTTCAGCATCCACCTCCATGCAGTGGATGCGGTTTTTGTTTTGTTTTGTTTTGCTCTTTGAGACAGAGTCTCACTCTGTCACTCAGGCTGGAGTGCATTGGCCTGATGTCGGCTCACTGCAACCTCCGCCTCCCAGGTTCAAGTGATTCTCCTGCCTCAGGCTCCCAAGTAGCTGGGATTACAGGCGCCCACCACCACGCCCAGCTAATTTTTGTATTTTTAGTAGAGATGGGGTTTCACTGTGTTAACCAAGGATGGTCTCGATCTCTTGACCTCGTGATCCACCCACCTCTGCCTCCCAAAATGCTGGGATTACAGCTGTGAGCCATCATGCCCAACCTGTAAAGTGTGGTCTTAACTACCTCACTGGCTTATCCAAAGCGACAATCATCCAGAATCCTGACCGATGATAGTGGGAGCTCATGAAACGTGGGCTCTGCTGATGCTGCTGGTGGGTGTGTTCATTTCAACAGCTGTTCTGGGAGGTGCCCACATGACCCCTTCATGCTGTGTTGTGCGTTGTGTCCTGTGGTCCAGGGTCTCAGGCGTCCTTGGTCCTGGGGTCTGTAAGAATGGGTTATGTCTCTTCTGTCCTGACAGGTGTGGGGCCTTCTCACCTGGGGATAGGTAAGCAAGCGAAGTGGGTGGATGCCACAGGGCTCGGGGCAGTTACAGGAAGTGGACCCCTGAGGAGACCAGCCCGGCCAACATGGTGAAACCCCATCTCTGCTGAAACTACAAAAATGAGCCAGTGTGGTGGCGCGCGCCTGTAATCCCAGCTACTCGGGAGGTTGAGGCAGGAGAATCGCTTGAACCCGGGAGGCAGAGGTTGCAGTGAGCCAAGATCGCACCACTGCGCTCGCTCCAGCCTCCACGATACAGTGAGACTCTATCTTTAAAAAAAAAAAAAAAAAACAAGGGTGGATCCAGTAGACACAGGATCACACAGATGGATCTCCAAAATAGTGTTGAGAAAAAATACACAAGATGATTTATGATAGTGACAATGATTTCTTGACAACTGTTCCTTGAAATAACAACATACATACTATATATGCAGCCCTGCTTAATGGCTGTGACCAGACTGTCTTAAAATAAATAGACATAGAGGCTGGGTGCGGTCGCTCATGCCTGTAATCCCAGCACTTTGGGAGGCCAAGGTGGGCAGATCACCTGAGGTCGGAAGTTTGAGATCAGCCTGGCCAACATGGTGAAATCCCGTCTCGACTAAAAATACAAAAATTAGCCAGGCGTGATGGTGGGTGCCTGTAATCCCAGCTCCTTGGGAGGCTGAGGCGGGAGACTCTCTTGAACCCGGGAGGTGGAGGTTGCAGTGAGCAGAGATTGCACCACTGCGCTCTAGCCTGGGCGAGACTCCGCCTCAAAAAAAAAATCAGAATCAGATCTAGAGCGTAATGACATTTAAACAAATCAGCACCCACATGCAGCAAGGTGCACGTGCTTACATGGGGAGAGGTGTAGGGTTGGAAATGAAGAAGAAAATGATGGTAGGAGCTTCCAGAGACAGGACTGGGAGGTGCTGTTGGAACGGAGGAGATGATTCACTCACGTCTCCACACCAGTTCCTCCTCCAGAGCTTCCAGAACCTTCTACCAGTGCAGGTGGGGTCAGAAGAGAAAGGTGAGGCCACATGAGGGGACTCAGCTGATTTCCCCTCCCTTCTCCCATCGTGACAGATCCACGCCCTGGAAGGCGGGGAGGTGAAGATCTTCAGCAGGAATCAGGAAGACAACACTGGAAAGTACCCGGACATCATCAGCCGCATCCCCAAGGTGGGCGTCTGCCACGCACTTGCACTCTGCCACGGGCTATGGTCAGGGGTGCAAAGACCTGAGGCCAGTCTAGGCCAGTGTGGCACAGTGTGGGGTTTATTGGGAGGAGATCAGATTGCGTTTGGCTGCAAATGACGGAGCACTCAGTCCTGCGAGGTGTAAGCTAAAAGGATTTTTTTCTCACATCTAGAGGTGGGCACCCCAGCACAGACTTGGCTGAGCACTGATGTCCCCTTGAACCCAGCTTATCACTACCTCTATCCCCTGCTGTCCGTGGCTGGTTGGCTTTTAGTGCCGATGCTTGTCCCCTTAGAGTTTCCCAAACAGATGTCACTCTTCCAGACAGAAAGAGGGAAAAGGGATTCTAGCTTGAGTTAACGCTTTCCTGGACACCTCCCACCCACACCCGCTTCCCTGCCGTGGACTCTAGCTGGGAGTCACTGTCCGGCACTGGGTTCCGTGGCCACCCTAGTGCAACAAAGTCTTGAAAAGCCAGAGTCTAACTCTGCAGCCTCTCTGGTCAGGAACGCAGGGAGAGGGAGTCAGGACGAGTGTAGACGGGGCCAGCCTGCGGATAGGCCCCGAGTCTCAGAGATAGAGTCATACAGAGCTGGGCCTCACAGCTCTGTGAGCTGGGGGCTTCTCTGCATCCAATAGGGGTCTTGTGCCTGTTCAAGGTGTCCTCCATCAAAGAGCCTTTCTCTTTGCCTGCCCCTAATTCAATAGGAAATAGGCTATTTCAGAAAGCAGGGGCACAGTGGCCAGCTTTCTGCCTGTTAGAGACAGTGACGGCGAGAGGCACAGCTAAGTACATGCATTTGGGGAGCTCCTGTTCAGTGCCAAGCACTGTTTTTTAAATCGATTTTCTTAAGGTGTAATTTCCCTAAAAGTTAGTGATTTGCAGTGTGCACTACGCTGTTTCATTAGTTTTGAAAAGTTCATACATCCAAGTAACCAACAACCCAATGAACGTATAAAATATTTCCACATTCTCATCATTCTAACATATTTCCTCTGGGTGCAGTGGCTCACGCCTGTAATCCCAGCACTTTGGGAGGCTGAGGTGGGTGGATCACCTGAGGTCAGGAGTTCAAGACCAGCCTGGCCAACATAGTGAAACCCCATCTCTACTAAAAATACAAAAATTAGCAGGGTGTGGTGGGCGAGCCCATGTAATCCCAGCTACTCGGGGGGCTGAGGCACGAGAATCGCTTGAACCCAGGAGCCAGAGGTTGCAGTGAGCCGAGGTTGTACCACCATGCTCCAGCCTGGGTGACAGTGAGACTCCGTCTCAAAAAAAATAAAAATAAAAAATCAAATATTTCCTTGGGTCCCTGGCCAAGCGAGGCCGCCTCCTGTGCCCCATACCGTGCATGCGCCACAGAGGCAACCCCAGGTCTGCTTTTTTGTCGCCACAGGTTGGTTTTGCCTGTTCTAGAGTTTCCTGTCGGTGGTATAATATGTCACTAGTCTCTTGCATCTGGCTGCTTTTGCTCATTCGTTCAGCAAGTATTTAGTGGGCATCTGCTCTGAGCTAGGCCCTGTGCTGGAGACTGGGAGCGTAACAGGCCTTCCATGGTCTCTGACCTCACTGAGCTCATAGCTCAGCAGAGCAGGCAGACCTTCACCAGGGAGTCCTGCAGTTGGCTCTGTAATTATACATGGAGATCCGGGCTCCACGGGAAAGGACCAGCATTCTATGAGCCTATGTAAGAAACAGGCCTGGCTGGGCTCAGTGGCTCACTCCTGTAATCCTAGCACTTTGGGAGACCAAGGCAGGCAAATCACTTGAGGTTAGGAGTTCGAGACCAGGCTGGCCAACATGGCAAAATCCTGACTCTACTAAAAACACAAAAATTAGCCGGGTGTGGTGGCACGCACCTGTAGTCCCAGCTATTTGGGAGGTTGAGGCAGGAGAATCACCTGAACCTGGGAGACAGAGGCTACACTGAGCGGAGATTGCACCACTGCACGCCAGGCTGGGTGACAGAGGGAGACTGTCTCAAAAAAGAAAGAAAAGAGGAGAGACCGGGCGTGGTGGCTCACACCTGTAATCCCAGCACTTTGGGAGGCTGAAGCGGCTGGATCAGTTGAGGTCAGGAGTTTGAGACTAGCCTGGCCAACATGGTGAAACCCTGTTTCTATGAAAATACAAAAAGTAGCCGGGCGTGGTGGCATGTGCCTGTAATCCCAGCTACTTGGGAGGCTGAGGCAGGAGAATTGCTTGAGCCTGGGAGGTAGAGGGTGCAGTGAGCTGAGATCATGCCACTGCACTGCAGCCTGGGCGACAGAGCGAGACTGTCTCAAAAAGAAAAGAAAAGAAACAGGCTTGGCTTAGACTTGGTGCCAGGGAATCTCCCTGGCTCCAGGATACAAGAATGCTGCCCCGGCTTGGGCAACACAGTGTTCCCTTGAGGGAAAAGAAGGCCTCCCAGTGGAGGAGACGGACGGGGCAGGCATTCTAGAGGGAACGGCATATGCAAAGGCCCAGTGGTGGAAGAGGCATCGCCCATTTATTTGAGAAACAGAGAGGCTGAGGGGGCCAGGCGAGGCGAGGGACGACCCAGGAGAGTCCCCACAGCTTTGGGGAGTCATGGGGATGGTTTTTAGCAGGGAGGTGCTGTGATCGGATTTGTGGCTTGCCAGTGTCACCCTGGCCGCTATGGGGAAGCTGGATTGGAGAGGGTCGGTGCAGGACAGGGAGGCCCAGTAGGCTGGGCTGAGCAGGGAGGCCGTGGGAAGTGGACAGCTTAGGAAATCATCAAGTTCACTGGGGAACTGAATGTGAGTGACAGAAGGAGGGAGATGACAAGAGCTCCTGGGTTTCCAGCTTGTGGGACCAAATATTACATTCTCAGAAACGTTCGTTTCTGTCTCCTCTTGGTGGGGAATAAGAGAAAAGCATCTCTGTGCATGTGCCTCTTTGTTAGTGCATCTTGAGAGCTGCAGAAGGAAAGGGGAATTTATCTCCCCGTGTTTGTCTTTCCACCTCATCCTCCACCTCTCACAGGCCCTGGGTCTCTCCCTTCACTTTTCAGATTAAACTCCCATCGGTCACATCCTTCATCCTGGACACCGAAGCCGTGGCTTGGGACCGGGAAAAGAAGCAGATCCAGCCATTCCAAGTGCTCACCACCCGCAAACGCAAGGTAGCATCACCCGCTCCACTGCCTGCCAAGGCCCCGTACTTCCTCATCTTCCGCCCAGTCCTGGCTGCGGGTCCTGCCCAGTGCCCAGAAGGGCAGAGTGTCAGTCTGGATGCAGTTCTTTCAGCCTTCTGCAGAATGGCTGCCACAGTTCCAGCCATCACATTCTTATCCCAGCATCCCAAGTAGGAAGAGGGGAAGGGCCCTTTTCCTGCATCTCTGTTGTTTCACTATGAAAGAAGATCTGTTCTGGAAACCCCCACAGGTTTCCCCTTTTCCATCTCATTGGCCAGGACTGTGCCATGTCACTGCCATTAGCTGTAGAAAAGGCCGGGAGAGCAAATATCTGGTGAAGGGGAATGAGGTTGTCGGAATGAGCTGAGAGCCGTTACAATCCAGCACCTGGAACCAGCAGCATGGCCGCCCTCACAGATGGGCAGCCAGTTAGGTGGGGCGAGAGGGAGACCAGTAGGTGCATGCTGTCGGCCTCAGGCCCAGCACCCTGTCTCACCTTCCTGCACTCACAAACTCCATTGTGCCCCAACCCAGGAAGTGGATGCGTCCGAGATCCAGGTGCAGGTGTGTTTGTACGCCTTCGACCTCATCTACCTCAATGGACAGGTGAGTTCCGGCTTCCTGTCCAGGGGCAGCTGAAGGGTGATGGGGTGGGGTGTGAGCCTGGCAGCTGCCAATCTGACTTCCTTTTCCGACTCTGCCACTTCACATGGCCAGGAGGCCACACTTGGGCAGGAGTTCTCAAAGTGTGGTGTGAGGACCCCTGAGGTTCCTTAAGATTCTTTTAAGGACATCTTCGACGTCCCTCTGTTTCTAACTCCGTGTTGGCGTGAGGTGGATCTTCCTCAGGTCCTGCCACCAGAACAATGTGTTGCAGAAGCACACAGGAGAGTCCAGCCTCTGTGAAGCCAGATATTAGAGGATTTGCAAAAGTGTAAAATAATGCCTCTAGTCTCACCAATTTTTTAAAACATAGGTTATGTTTCATCAAAATATGTTATTTAGAGCCAGGCACTATGGCTCGTGCCTGTAATCCCAGCATTTTGGAAGGCGGGAGGATCGCTTGATCCCAGGAGTTCAAGACCAGCCTGGGCAAAATAGAAAGACCCTGTGTCTATTTAAAAAAAATAATAATAATATTATTTGGATTAGCATATTGGATTTGTTTAATTTCTCATTTTAAATTTCTAATATGGTGTAACTATAATATTATGTAACCCACATTAACAAGCTGTATGCAGTGAGTCTTGAAAAATTTTTGTTTTGTTTTGTTTTGAGACGGAGTCTTGCTCTGTCACCCAGGCTGGAGTGCAGTGGCGCGATCTGAGTCTTGAATAATTTTTTTTCAAGACGGAGTCTCGCCCTGTAGCCAGGCTGGAGGGCAGTGGTGCGATCTTAGCTCACTACAACTGCCTCCTTCCAGGTTCAAGCGATTCTCCTGCCTCAGCCTCCCAAGTAGCTGGGATTACAGATGTGCGCCACTATGCCCAGCTAATTTTGTATTTTTAGTAGAGACGGGGTTTCACCATGTTGGCCAGGCTGGTCTCGAACTTTTGACCTCAGGTGATCTGCCCCCCTCAGCCTCCTAAATTGCTGGGATTACAGGCGTGAGCCACTGCTCCTGGCCTTGAATAACTTTTAAGAGTGTAAAGAGGTCTCAAGAAAGAGAAGTTTGAGAATGGCTTGCTTTGGGGTATCAGGAATCTGGAGCCAGGCCACATGCCTTCATATCTCAGCCCTCCTTTCCCAGCTGCATGGCTACAGATGAATGACTCAGCCTCCCTGTGTGTCAGTTTCCTGATCTACAGTAAAGAGCTAACAGTGGCAGGTGCCTCATCTGTTAGGGTGAGTGCTAACTGGTAGGACAGGGGTGTGGAACTCAGTAGCTAGTACATGGAAGCTTTCAAAAGAAATTTAGCTGCAATCAGGCTGGGTGTGGTGGACTTTAGCCTGGGCAACAGAGTGAGACTCCGTCTCAAAAAAAAAAAAAAATTTTTTTTATTATTAGTAGTTGAACATGGATGAACTATTTTTATGCAGTCAAGTATGTATCTTTTTTTCTCTTTAATGTGTCCTCACCCCCTAGATTTTTTTTTTTTTTTTTTCTTTGAGACACAGTCTCTCTCTGTCTCTCTCAGGCTGGAGTGCAGTGGTTTGATCTTGGCTCACTGCAACTTCCAACTCCCGAGTTCAAGCAATTTTCCTGCGTCAGCCTCCCGAGTAGCTGGCACTACGGGTAAACGAGGACCTTGCCCAGCTGATTTGTGCATTTTTAGTACAGACCAGGTTTCACCATGTTGGCCAGGCTGGTCTTGAACTCGTGACCTCAAATGATCCGCCTGCCTCAGCCTCCCAAAGTGCTGAGATTGCCGGTGTGAGCCTCCACAACCGGCCTACATTTCTATTTTTAGCGCTTCTAGTAGTCATATTAAAAGGTAAGAAGAAACAGATAAAATCATATTTTCTTTAACCTGGTGTCTAAGATATTATCCTTTCAATGTGTGACGAATATAAGAAATTATTAACCTGGAATTTGACACTCTTTTCTCGGATTAAGTCTTCTAAATCCAGTGACTATTTTGCCCTGAGCACATCTCAGATTGAACTTGCTGCATTTCAAGGGCTCATGGCTGGTGGCGGCTACACTGGGTAGCACCTGCTCAGCTGAGTTTTCCAGACATGCCCTGAGTAGGTATTGCTGCATTTTACAGATGGGAGCTCTGGGTGCACAGAGGTAAACGCTTGCCTGCCTGAAGTCACCAGCTAGGAAGTGTGTGGCTGGGATGTAAACCTGAAATGGTCTGACCTCAGATATATTGTACCTGCCTAACCCTTGTGGCTCCTCTCTCTCATCTTTTCATACAAGACGTTCATGAGCACAATTTTACAACAGAAAAGAACTGTCAATGGAAAACACGTGCGTGTCCCCCTGGAGGGCAAGCAGTGAAGGTAGTTTAACATCCACACAGACAGAAGCCCTGGGCCAAGGGCAGAGCAGGAACACTGCGCGTGGATGGGAACCGACCGCACAAAAGAAAAAAGCAATTCAAAGCCACAAGACGGATTAGTCAGTGTTGATATGCGGAGACAACTGCTTTATCCTTTGAAAACATTAGATCACCCCCTTCCTCTCTGACACACACTCTTGCAAGGTCCAGCTGGAACTGATTTCAAAGCAAAACACGAAACTGTAAAGGTACTGGAAAAACTCAGTGAAAACTTTCGGAATTCTAGGGAAAGGAGGACTTTTTTTTTTTTTAATCATCTTAGGGATGAGGCTGGGTGCAGTGGCTCACACCTGTCATCCCAGCACTTTGGGAGGCTGAGGTGGGTGGATCGCTTGAGGTCAGGAGTTCAAGACCAGCTGGCCAACATGGTGAAACCCTGTCTCTACTAAAAATGCACAAATTAGCTGGGTGTGGTGACGTGCACCTGTAGTCCCAGCTAGTTGAGAGGCCGACGCACGAGAGTCGCTTGAATTCAGGAGGCAGAGGCTGCAGTGAGCCAGGATCTCACCACTGCAGTCCAGCCTGGGCAACAGCGAGATTCTGTCTCAAAAGAAAAATAATAACTGATGAGATGCCCAGAAAGTGTTAATTCAAGCTCCAGCGAGGCCGCGGCCCCCTGTCTGGTGCTCCTGAAGTCACCGACTCTAAATGATGTCAAGCCCTCTTGCCAGTGACTAGCCCGGTGCTTTAAGCTCCCGGAATCCTTCTGACATCAGGGTTCTTCCCTCTCAAGGCTTTCCACGAACTAGCTGTCACTAGTTGTGACCTGCACGTGTCCTGTTCGCCTCACATTTGGGGCTTACTGTCTTTATTTCCACAACGATGTCCCATCTCTCTTCTCCTCCCCGACCCTGCAGTCCCTGGTACGTGAGCCCCTTTCCCGGCGCCGGCAGCTGCTCCGGGAGAACTTTGTGGAGACGGAGGGCGAGTTTGTCTTCGCCACCTCTCTGGACACCAAGGACGTCGAGCAGATCGCCGAGTTCCTGGAGCAGTCGGTGAAAGGTGAGGGTGCTTGCTCTTCTCTCCTGAGGTCTGCAGCTTGCGCTGACCTTGGCCTCCTAGCCTGTCCCCAATCCGGGACTGTTTGACCAGAATCCTGCCTGCTTTGGCGCTTGTGAGCCAGGGTTTCCCAAGGACCACGCTTCTGTGTCTCCCTCAGACTCCTGCGAGGGGCTGATGGTGAAGACCCTGGATGTCGATGCCACCTACGAGATCGCCAAGAGATCGCACAACTGGCTCAAGGTGATTCCCACCCCCTAACCGGGCCTTCCTTGCCCCGGGTCTGGAGGTCTATCCCAGCTGGGCTGTGGATTTTGAGCCTCCACTCTGTACCCTGTCTGAACGCAGGGCCCCTTTCCACAATCCCACCCCAACCCCGTGCTGCAGCCGAGTTCTGACCTCCCTGCTGCAGCTGAGTTCAGACCTTCTCCCTGCTGCAGCCGAGTTCAGACCTTTTCCCTGCTGCAGCCGAGTTCAGACCTTCTCCCTGCTGCAAGCCCTTGCTCACGAGTTGTGATTGAGAACAGCCCCAGCCTGAGCACTGCACATCCCACGAGGTGCAGCGTAGATGAGGTTTCTCTCTCCTGAGCCTCCCGCCCATGTCAGGCCAGACTCTTGGGCGGGAAGTCAGCCAGGACATGAATAAGAGAAAGTTGGGCAGGAGTGGGCACCGTGAAGAAAAGTGAGTCAGCTCCGGCCCAGCGAGGAGGGGCTGGGAGTGCCCCAGGTGATCAGGCTAGGGACAGAGCACTAGGGAAGAGAACCCCTGGTGCAGAGGCCCTGAGAGAGGAGCAGGCTCTGCCTGTGCGGGGAGCAAGGGCAGGCGAGGCGCGAGGTGAGCTCAGAGTGAGGAGCAGGCCCCAGATGACACAGCACCTGGGGGCCACTGTGGGATAAAGCTGGATCTTCCTCTTGAGGGTTTCAGGAAGTCAATGAGGGTTCCGTGCCAGGAGTCATGGTCAGGTTGTCATTGTGCAAAGCTCCTGGGGTTTCCCCTCGAGTGAAGGACGGGTGTGGTGAGGGCCAGCGAGCAGGAGCCTGTCGTTAGTAAGAGTTCATGGATGTTTGAGTGGAGAGGGGCAGTGCGGGGTGGACGAGGGGCTGGAGCGGGAGGCACTGTGGCACTGAGCTGGCCAGGCCTGCTTACCAGCTCTTCCTGTGTGCTTATGGCTGTCTGTGGCTATCTTCCCTCCAGCACAGACCTTTCCTGTCTGAGGAAATAGCACTGTTGTGCCCCCAAGGCTGAGCTTCTGCCTGGCACACGGTCAGCACTTAGTGTCTGAATGAATGGGAAAATGCTCTCCCTTTGGAGGAGTGGCCAGAGCGAGTTGGCCACGTCTCTGTACTGAGGGAAGGAGGGCGCCAAGGCTGACTCCTGAGGTCCCGTCGATCCCGCCTGCATTTCCCATTTGTTCTTATTTATTTATTTATTTATTTAGAGACGGAGTTTTGCTCTCATTACCTGGGCTGGAGGGCAATGGCACGATCTCGGCTCAGTGCTACCTCCGCCTCCTGGGTTCCAGCGATTCTCCTACCTCAGCCTCCTGAGTAGCTGGAATTGCAGGCACATGCCACCACGCCTGGCTAATTTTGTATTTTTAGTAGAGACGGGGGTTTCTCCATGTTGGTCAGGCTGGTCCCGAACTCCTGACCTCAGGTGATCCACCCGCCTCAGCCTCCCAAAGTGCTGGGATTACAGGCGTGAGCCACCGCGCCTGGCCCCATTTATTCTTATTTAAACCTAGAAGCCCTTCCCATGTCCAGTCTCTTCCCAGGGGCCATCCTTGGGGTTCCTTCTGGAAATTCCCTTCAGACTTACCTCCAGTCCCTCCTCAGTCCACGGAGGAGCCCCTCTCCAGCAGTGAGGCCCCCGCCTTGGGCGCTCCCCCTCTCATCTCTTGCCTCCCCTTCTCCCAGCTGAAGAAGGACTACCTTGATGGCGTGGGTGACACCCTGGACCTGGTGGTGATCGGCGCCTACCTGGGCCGGGGGAAGCGGGCCGGCCGGTACGGGGGCTTCCTGCTGGCCTCCTACGACGAGGACAGTGAGGAGCTGCAGGCCATATGCAAGGTCCTGGGGGACTGGGGCTGACCGCAGAAGCAGGAGGGAAGGAGATTAGACTCCCGGGGGGACTTCCTATTGCACAACCCAGACCTAGGGGCACTCACATCCCCCTGTGAAGGATTCGTTCTCCCCAGTTTTACTTACTTTTCTGGTTCTATAAGGAACTCTTGCTTCATATAGAAAAACGGGCTGGGATAGAAAGGTGTCAGGAATGTGTGTCAGTGAGAGATGGAGATTAGCTACAAACAGTGGTGGCTCACACTAAGAAAAGTATTTTTTTCCTTATGAAATGAGAAATGTGGAGGGGGCAGTCTGATGCCATTAGGGATTCAGGTTCCTCCTCTCTCTCCCCACATTATTTTTTGTCATGTGCCTCTGGCCTCATCATCACAATGTGGCTGTAGGAGTTCCAGCCCTCATGGCTATGCCTGCTCCACACACCAGGAAGGAGCAAAGGGGGGTGGACCCTGAGTCAGCCTCGTCCAGTGAACACCTTCTGCTCAGGTTCTGTTGCTCATCACTCTGCTCCATGGCTCACCCCTAGCTGCAAGGAATTCTGGGAAATGTGAAGTGATTTTTGTTTTTTTTAAGTTACAGTTTTTCTTAAAGCTGTGCACATTTTGGACTAGATTTTCTTAATGTATTTCCTATATTCCCCTCTCCAGCAAATTTGGGTCTTTTGCCACAGAAGCAGAACAAAATATCACCTAGAATCCCACCGCCCAGAGACACGCAGTAGTGACGTTTGAGGGAATGTTTTATTTACATTTTTGCAAAGTTGTGATCCTTTTCTATGAGTAATTTTCTCTTTTGCCTTTTTACCCTGGAAGTACTTTATTTTCAATGTTGTATATGCCCTTAAGCAGTATGGCAACAGGACTCGAATGCCTGCACAAGAATTTTCAAGTGCTGTGCCCCAGTGTCCTGAACCAGCTCCCTGGGGCTGTCTGGGGAAGTTGTTGCCAGCTTTGTTCTTACGGGTAACATAAGTACTTAGTGTCTGTTAACCTAAATGATCAGTGACAGAAATGATTTTATAATTCACAAATATTTTGGCCACCAATCTACATTGTCACCATTTTGCATTATTTAGAATAGATTTTTAAACAAGCTATTGTCAGGACAAAAGGCAAAAAAATCCTTAAGACTCTCAATGCAAAAGGAGCCTTCCAGGTGATATCAGTCGTTATTGTTCACTTGCTGCATATCTGCCAGCATCGAGCATTATTGCTAATTTTTAGCCTTTCCTATTTTGGTAGGTGAAAGAAGCTCTTGGCAGTGTTAACATTAGAGACGGGCCGGGCATGGCGACTCACGCCTGTAATCCCAGCACTTGGAGGGGCTGAGGCGGGAGGATCACTTGAGCCCAGGAGTTCGAGACCAGCCTGGGCAACATAGTGAGATCCCACCTCTACAAAAACTTCTTAAAAAAAATTAGCCAGGCGTGGTGGCACACGCCTGTGGTCCCAGCTACTTGGGAGGCTGAGGCAGGAGGATCGCTTGAGCCCAGGAGGTGGAGGTTGCAGTGAGCCAAGATTGCACCACTGCACACCAGCCTGGGTGAAAGAGCTAGGCCCTGTCTCAAAAAAAAAAAAAAAAAAGACTGGAAGTGAGGACAGCCAGTTACTGGGCAGTGAGGATGTGGGTGGGCATAAGCGAGTGACTTCCTGGGCCAGGGAGACAGTGGAAGCAGACGAGTTTCTCCATAAAGCAGAGGACAGGGCAGGCCTGCTGGGAGAGCATTCCCCACCCGGGGAATCTCGGGCTGGATGCTCCACACCCCCAGCTCCCCACTTCTCTGGTTTTCTGTGGATACTGCATAGACCAGAAGGTGGTGGGGGCCATGAGTGTACACAGCTTTAGATAGCGGGAGCAAGTGCTGGGCCCATGGCCGGCTGAGCCTCTGACCTCCCACTTCCTCCCTGCAGCTTGGAACTGGCTTCAGCGACGAGGAGCTGGAGGAGCATCACCAGAGCCTCAAGGTGAGTCATGGCGGCCACGCCTCAGCCAGCCCTGCCGCCCCCCGCCCCTGACAGCGCACTCCTTCCGTCAGGGCTCTTGACCTCCACCATCTTGGGGCTCTGGGTGCGGGCAGGAGGGCAGCAGGCAGTGGAGCTGGCTTTGGAGTCCAGCATCTCCAGGTTCATGTCTCAGCGCTGCCGGCTACTAGCTGGTGACCCTGCTCGAGGAACCTCGCCTCCCCAAGCCCTGTGCCTCATTCACACCAGGGGGTAGCCGCAGGACACAGCAGGTGCCACATCTGCTCCTTGTGAAGTGCCTGTGAGCCCTGATCAGTGTGAGTATGAGTTGTCATGGTCACAGGCATTTCAGGCATGAGTGTCTGTCCTACATATTGGATCTGTATTAGTTTATTTTCATACTCATACTGCTATGAAGAAATAACCCAAGACTTGCTGGGCTCAGTGGTTCATGCCTATAATCCCAACACTTTTGGGAGGCCAAGGCGGGTGAATCACCTGAGGTCAGGAGTTTGAGACCAGCCTGACCAACGTGGTGAAACCCCTACTCTACTGAAAATACAAAAATTAGCCGGGCGTGGTGGCATGTGCCTGTAATTCCAGCTAATCAGGAGGCTGAGGCAGAAGAATTGCTTGAACCCAGGACATAGAGGTTGCAATGAACTGAAATCATGCCATTGCACTCCAGCCTGGGCAACAGAGTGAGACTCTGTCTCAAAAAAAAAAAAAGAAAGAAATACCCAAGACTGGGTCATTTATTAAGAAAGATGTTTCCTGGACTCACAGTTCCACATGACTGGGGAGGCCTCACAGTCATGGCGGAAGGCAAAAGAGGAGCAAAGGCACGTCTTACGTGGCGCCAGGCAAGAGGGCATGTGCAGGGAAACTGCCCTTTATAAAACTGTCAGATCTCGTGAGCCTTCCTCACTATCGCGAGAACAGCACAGGAAAAACCCACCCCCATCATTCAGTTACCTCCCACCAGGTCCCTCCACCACACATGGGGATTACAGGAGCTGTGATTCAAGATGAGATGTGGGTGGGGACACACAGACCCTGACGCCATCTCTGTCCCACTCTTCGGTTCTCTCTCTCCGTTGCCCTCTCTCTCTACATCTCTGTCCCCCTCCCACTGTGTCTCTGTCTCCTTCCTCCAGGTCTCTGGCCCTCTCTCTGCCTCTTTTTGTCTTTAATGTCATGCCTCAGCCCCCAGGGCCTTTCGTTTCTTGCCATCTCTCATTCCTCCAAACTCCCACCTTTACCAGCTTTTACTTCAAGGGGGTGTCTTGTTTCTTTTCCTTTCTTTCACTTTCTATTTCTGTTTACTTTAAGGGGGTGTGTGTTTCTGTTCCCTTCCTACACTTTCTGTTTCTATTTCTGTTTATTTCAAGGGGGTGTCTGTTTTTTTCCCTTCCCCCCTCTCCCCAGCCCTCCAACGCTTGGCCTTGACTTTGAGATTCCAGACCCTCAGATCCTCTCTTCCTCTGCTCACTGCAGGCCCTGGTGCTGCCCACCATCTCTCATTCCTCCCAACTCCCACCTTTCCTAGCTTTTTACTTCAAGGGGGTGTCTTGTTTCTTTTCCCTTCTTTCACTTTCTATTTCTGTTTCTGTTTCTGTTTACTTTAAGGGGGTGTGTGTTTCTGTTCCCTTCCTACCCTTTCTGTTTCTATTTCTGTTTATTTCAAGGGGGGTGTCTGTTTTTTTCCCTTCCTCCCTCTCCCCAGCCCTCCAACGCTTGGCCTTGACTTTGAGATTCCAGACCCTCAGATCCTCTCTTCCTCTGCTCACTGCAGGCCCTGGTGCTGCCCAGCCCCCGCCCTTATGTGCGGATAGATGGTGCCGTGACTCCGGACCACTGGCTGGACCCCAGTGCTGTGTGGGAGGTGAAGTGTGCCGACCTCTCCCTCTCTCCCATCTACCCTGCTGCGCGGGGCCTGGTGAGTGGCAGAGGACCTGGGCTTGGCCCTGGTGGGATTCTGGGCAGGCACGCAGCAGAGTAGGGAGGGGACCTTGGCTCATGTCTGCTCTTCCAGGTAAGGATTGGGAAGATGAGTTTGCATTTTATTTGACTGTCAGATAACAAGGTCAAAACATTTTTTCTTTAAAAATGGGCCAGGCACAGGGGCTCGTGCCTGTAATCCCAGCACTTTGGGAGGCCAAGGCAGGCAGAGTACTTGAGGTCAGGAGTTCAAGGCCAGTCTGGCCAACATGGTGAAACCCCATCTCTACCAAAAATACAAAAATTAGCCATGTATGGTGACGGGTGCCTGTAGTCCCAGCTACTTGGGAGGCTGAGGCAGGAGAATCGCTTGATCCTGGGAGGCGGAGGTTGCAGTGAGCTGAGATCACACCACTGCACTCCATCCTGGGTGACAAAGCAAAACTCTGCCTCAAAAAAAAAAAAGTATTTTCTTAAAAAAAATAATTCCCAGGCCAAGTGCAGTGGCTCATGCCTGTAATCCCAGCACTTTGGGAGGCTGAGGCAGGCAGATCACTTGAGGTCAGGAGTTCAAGACCAGCCTGACCAACATGGTGAAACCCCACCTCTACGAAAAAATACAAAAATTGGCCAGGTACGGTGGCCCATGCCTGTAGTCCCAGCTGCTGGGGAGACTGAGGTAGGAGACTCACTTGAACCCAGGAGGCAGAGGTTGCAGTGATCCGTCATGCCACTGCATTCTAGCCTGGGCGACACAGCAAGACTTCGTCTAAAAAAAAAAAAAAAAAAACACCAGGAGTAGTAAGAAAACAGTGACATTGCTCCTTTCAGTATCATAATCTCATCTTCAGCTCTGAAATCATTTTTAGAAACTCAGTTCTTTTAAGCAAAGACTTAATTCACTTCCTCCTCACCATTTACTTTGCTGCAGTTTCTTCCTCAACCATAATTAATTTTCATGCTATCAGGTTTTAGAACGCCTTGGCTAATTTCTCTCTCTAGTGCCTCAGTCTTCAGCACTCACCGAAGCACTGTTGTAAACTGGGGCAGAACACCAGCCCGTGGCCAGCACTAGGAGAGCTCCCAGCTTTTCCTTCCAAAGAACAGCACATCTCAAAGTTAAAATGAGGTTGGGCACAGTGGCTCACGCCTGTAATCTGGGCACTTTGGGAGGCCAAGGCGGGAAGATTGCTTGAGGCCGGGAGTTCAAGACCAGCCTGGGCAACATAGTGAGATACTGCCTCAAAAAATATATAAATAAATAATTTTAATTGGATATATTTTCTTTTCGGTTTCTCCTTGTCCTTCAAAACCAAGCTAGCACGTACTTTTCTGATGAGAAGCAGACTTCCACTTCTTCCACTTTTAAATAACTCTTTTTTTTTTTTTTTTGGAGACACGGTCTTCGTTTTCCAGGTTGGAATTCAGTGACACGATTATGGCTCGCTGCAGCCTGAACCTCCTGGACTCAGGTGGGCCAACCTCAGCCTCCTGAGTAGCTACCACCACACCCGGCTAATTTTTGTCTTCTTTGTAGAGATGGGGTTTCACCATGTTGGCCAGGCTGGTCACAAACACCTGGCCTCAAGTGATCCACCCACCTGGGACTCTCAAAGTGCTGGGATTACAGACGTGGGCCACCATGCCGAGCCAAGAGCTTACATTTTTGATCTAATTAAAAAAATTTTTTTACCATGCTGCACGTTAGAGAGCCACGGACCCTTAGTAACAAGGGACTGGAGCTGGTGTGTGTCCAGCACTTGCTGTGCGGCGGGCACTGTGTGGTAATCAGCATGTCACTCATAGACCCTCATCTAATCCTTTCCAGATCCCTAGGACATAGTCACACAGACATCTCCATTTTACAGGTGAGGATGTACAGCCCTAGAGAGTTCGAGTAACTGCCTCTGGATCACATGGCTCCTGAGAGTTGGGAGCTGGGACTGGAATCCCACAGTCAGGTTCTAGAACCCATGCCCTGGCCCTATAGTTCAGCCTCAGCCCGAATCATCATCATCATAGTAATGGCGGTAGCAGGCAGCATTTCTTTCTTTTTTTTTGAGACGGAGTCTTGCTCTGTCGCCCAGGCTGGAGTGCAGTGGCGCGATCTCGGCTCACTGCAAGCTTCGCCTCCCGGGTTCACGCCATTCTCCCGCCTCAGCCTCCTGAGTAGCTGGGACTGTAGGCGCCCGCCACCACGCCTAGCTAATTTTTTGTATTTTTAGTAGAGACGGGGTTTCACCGTGTTAGCTAGGATGGTCTCAATCTCCTGACCTTGTGATCCTCCCGCCTCGGCCTCCCAAAGTGCTGGGATTACAGGCGTGAGCCACTGTGCCCGGCCAACAGGCAGCATTTCTTAAGCACTTACTGTGCCCCGGGTACGGTTCCAAGCACTTTGTCAACTTGTTTAATCCTTATGACAACCCATCGTCTGGCCCCCTCGTGTGGATCAGGAAGCAGTACAGAGTGGAGGAGGGAGGAGACTGAGCAGGGTGTCGCTGGGGCTGGACCGCAGGAGTCTCCATCCCGCTTCCACAGGTGGATAGTGACAAGGGGATCTCCCTTCGCTTCCCTCGGTTTATTCGAGTCCGTGAAGACAAGCAGCCGGAGCAGGCCACCACCAGTGCACAGGTGAGGCCCTGGGAAGCAGGGCTGGGCTGCCCAGCTGCTTGGCCCTACCAGCTTTTTAGTGTGGTGGCCTCTCGAACCTTGTGGAAGTGGGGACAGCCAGGGAGCTTCTGACCACCCCATCCCACCCTGTCTCCGCAGGTGGCCTGTTTGTACCTGAAGCAAAGTCAGATTCAGAACCAACAAGGCGAGGACTCAGGCTCTGACCCTGAAGATACCTACTAAGTCCTTGCCCTCCTAAGGCCTGGGTACAGGGCATGAGTTGGATGGAACCCAGGGTTATTATTGCCTTTGCTCTAGCAAATCTGCTGTGGCAGGCTATGGTTTTTGAGAGTCAGGGGAGGGATGTGTGTGTGAGGGGGTGGCTTACACGGGAGTCTGGGATTCATCCCATCATTTCTTTCAATAAATAATTATCGGATAGCTACCTTGTGACAAGGTCTGTGCTGGGCTCTGGGGGCAAAGCTCTCATGGGTGTCACTTGCATAGCATGTAGCAGTGGCCTAGGAACTGCCAGAGCCAGCACCAGCCATGGAACTGCCTGCCGTGGTGGGCATCTTCTGTATCTGCTCTGTGCAGTGTGACTGCCACTGGCCACCTGCAATGCCCGAACACTTGACAGGTGGCCAGCATGACAGAGGATGCGAATTTGTTTTGTTTTGTTTTGTTCTGTTTTTGTTTTGAGACAGAGTCTCACTCTGTTGCCCAGGCTGGAGTGTAATGGTGAGATCTTAGCTCACTGCAACCTCCACCTTCCGGGTTCAAGTGATTCTCCTGCCTCAGCCTTCCATGTAGCTGGGATTACAGTAAGGTGACACCACGCCCGGCTAATTTTCGTATTTTTAGTAGAGATGGGATTTCGCTATGTTGGCCAGGCTGGTCTTTAACTCCCGGCCTCAAGCGATCCACCCTCCTTGGCCCCACTAAGTGCTGGGATTACCGGCATAAGCCACCCCATCCAGCCATGCCAAATATTTTATTGAATTGTATTGGACAGCAGTAGTCTAAAATCTTTACATACATATGTTTTTTAACTTGTTTAACCTTCCAGCCATCCCACAGGGAGGCACCATCATGAACCCTGTTAAGGAAGACAAATGCAGTGTCTTAAAATAACCCAGATGTATTCTCTTACAGTTCCAGAGGTCAGAAGTTCAAAATCAGTTTTACTGGGCTAACGTCAAAGTGGTGGCAGGGCCGGTTCCTTCTGGGAGCTCTAGGGGAGAAACTGCGTCCTTGCTTTTTCCAGCTTCCAGAGGCCATCTTGTTCCGAGGCTCATGGCTTCTTCCACTGTCCTCAAAGCTAGCAGCATCTTGCCTGCAAATCTCTCTCTTGAGGTCATCAGGTCACCTCCTCTCCTCCATCAGATCTCTCTGCTCTCTCTTCCAAGCACTCAAGTGGTTCCATTTAGGGCCCCCTGGATGATCCGGGATAATTTCATTTCAGGATCCTAACTCAGTCCCAAAGTCCCTTTAGCCACATAAGATCATACATTAACAGAGGCCAGGCACAGAGGCTCATACCTGTAATCCCAGGACTTGGGGAGGCTGAGGTGGGAGGATCACTTGAAGCCAGGAGCTTGAGACCAGCTTGCGCAACACAGCCAGACTCCGTCTCCTTAATAAAATAAAAATAATAACAAAATTAAAATGTAAAAAAAAAAAAAAAGCCAAGCACAGTGGCTCACGCCTGTAATCCCAGCACTTTGGGAGACTGAGGCAGGTGGATCACCTGAGGTCAGGAGTTCAAGACCAGCCTGACCAACATGGCAAAACCCCATCTCTAATAAAAATACAAAAATTAGCCAGGCGTGGTGATGCATGCCTGTAATCCCAGCTACTAGTGGGACTGAGGCAGGAGGATCACTTGAATCTGGGAGACAGAGGTTGCAGTGAGCCGAGATCATGCCACTGCATTCCAGCCTGGGGAACAGAGCAAGACTCCATCTCAAAAAAAAATAGATCACATTAAAAGTTTCGGTGATTAAGACCTGGATATCTCTTGTGGGGGGGCGGGGGCTGTTATTATTCCAGCCACCCCACATGGGATGATACGTTAGAGGAAAACCATCGGGAAATGGTCCGACAAGGCAAGCAGGATGCCTGGGACACGCAACCAGCCCAGGGTACCACAGGGCTGGGTTGGGGAAAACAGGTACATTCGGGGTGCGGCCCAGGCTTGGGTCTTCTAGAGCAGGAGGCCTCTGACCTCGGGGCCCAGCGTGGAACATGAGCTTCTGGACATGAGAGTATCAGGATGTCCTGATACTCCCGCAGGAGTTGGACAAAGAGCTCCTAGCCGTCCCCCTGCCCCTCACGCTCTGTTTCTCCCTCTCACATCTGCCCTCCCTTCTTCCCTTCTCTCTCATCAGGTTCCTCTGCCCTTGTCTCCCACCCGTCCTCTCTTCCCTTCCTTTGTATCTGCCAGGCCTTGTTCCCTGCTATGCAAGTCTGTGCCAGGCTCACTTTACTGTCACTGTGACTCTTACCCTCCCTGTCTCTCTTCCTGTGTCTCCATCGTGGTCTCTTGCACGTGCCATCTCTTGGGCATTTTGTTTCTATTTGTCATAGCCCAAGAATACAACATTGTCTTCCCATTCTCCTTCTGGCTAGCCGTGGCCCTGTGGCCCTGTGTGGGCAGACCCAGGGGACATAAGCACAGGGGCTGCTGGAGGCTTCTGGAGAAACGTCTTTCCTGACAAAAAGGACAGCCCTGGTTGTGGCAGCTCTTCCCCTCCTCCTGCCTTGACTAGAGATGATGGCTGGAGCCAAGTCACCACCTTGTAATCATGAGGATAAAAGAAAGGAGAGTAACGGACTACACCTGACGACCCTAAGCCGGCGAGCCAAGGGCAGCAGCTGCCTAACTGTGGGCTTTTGTTCATGGGAGTAGGGGAAGAATAAGCCCCAGTGTGATTATGCCACTCTAAAACATGGCTTTCGGCTGGGCACAGTGGCTCACAACTGTCATCCCAGCGCTTCGGGAGGCTGAGGCGGGCAGATCACCTGAGGTCAGGAGTTCAAGACCAGCCTGACCAACATGGAGGCACCCCGTCTCTACTAAAAATACAAAATTAGCCGGGCATACTTGCACACGCCTGTAATCGCAGCTACTCATGGGGGCGAAGCAAGAGAATCACTTGAACCCAGAAGGTGGAGGTTGCAGTGAGCCGAGAGCAAGCTGTTGCACTCCAACCTGGGCAACAAGAGCAAAAGTGTCTCAAAAAAAAACAAAAAATAACTTGTTTCTCACAGCCAAGAGTTCCTGATACAGCTCTGCCTTAAAGAACTGGCAAAGTAGTATGCATTTGTGTGTCAATTTCAAATAAAATATTTAAGGCAAAAAAAAAAAAACTACGTATTTAAATATTGTATGACAGGGGATCCCCACGTCACTGTCCGGCTCTGTGTGGAGATCCATGGTTCCCTTAGGCTTGGCTCTTCTCCCGCCACACATGGCCGCCATGTCCCTCTGCTGGAGCTGGGCAGGGTCATCCTCACTCCTCAGTGACCCTCATGATGGCTTCATCAGGTAGGTACTTTTATTCTCCCCATTTAACAAGTGAGGACACTGAGGGGTGCAGGGATGTAAGTTACCTTCCCTAGGTCCACTGTCTAGGAGGTGGTGGGCCAGGGTTTGGTCCATGCTGTCAGCTCCTTGACCCTGCATCTGTAACTACTCTCTCTACTGTGGAGAGCCTCGTGAGCTGCTGTGAGGTGCGGAACCTTATCCCACAGGTCGGGCAATGGCATGGTCAGGTCTAGGAGTGAAAAGATCCTGCAATGGCTGGAGTTGTGAGCATTGAAGAGATGAGCCTGGAGTTAGGGGGAGCAGGGGAAACCATCTTCTCCCTGGTGAAATCCTGTTCTAAAATTGGTGATACTCCTACCTTGGCCTCCCAAAGTGCTGGGATTATGGCCTCATCTCTATTTTTAAAAAATAAGAATTCAGGCCGGGTGTGGTGGCTTGTGCCTGTAATCCCAGGACTTTGGGAAGCCGAGGCAGGTGGATCACTTGAGTTCAGCAGTTCAAGCCAGCCTGGCCAACACGGTAAAACCCGGTCTCTACTAAAAATACAAAAATAATTAGCTGGGCGTGGTGGCAGGTGCCTATATTCCCAGCTACTCAGGAGGCTGAGGTAGGAGAATCGCTTGAACCCAGGAGGGAGAGATTGCAGTGAGCTGAGATCGCACCACTGCACTCCAGCCTGGGTGACAAAGAATAAGACTCCATCTCAAAAAATAAAAAAAAAAATTCGAAACCCATCAAGTTGGGATGTTTAGTGCTGGGCTTCAGGAAGAGTAGGCAGGAGGGTAGTATGGGAGGTTTCTAGGAGCCACTCCTGGAAGTGGCTCTCGCCACAGATGCTCCTTTGCACTGACTGGAACTTGGTCACATGACCACACCTAGCTGCAAAGGATGCTGGGAAATGCGGTTCCCTGTTGGGAAGCCACTTCTGGGCTTCAAACCTTCACTGTGAATGGAGCTCACAGATTTTCTAAAAATTGACATTAAATGAACCAGACTTGGCCCCAAGAATCTGGCTCACTGCAGCCTTTACCTCCTGGGTTGAAGCAATTTTCCTGCCTCAGCCTCCCAAGTAGTAGCTGGGATTACAGGCACACACCACCATGCCCGGCTAATTTTTGTATTTTTTAGTAGAGATGGGGTTTCACCGTGTTGGCCAGGCTGGTCTCAGAACTCCTAACCTCACATGATCCGCCTGCCTCAGCCTCCCAAAGTGCTGGGATTACAGGCGTGAGCCACCATGCCTGGCTTCAATATTTCTTTTTCTGGGTATTTGAGTATGATGTTATACATGATGGTTATTAGGCAGCCCATTGCATAGGAAGATTAGCTAAATCTGTTCTGAGGAATATTTATCTCCAATATAGTTATATAACGACAACATTCCTTTTTTGAATACTGGTCTGGGGTGCCTAATTATAGAAGAGTGACATCATTAAGGAACCCTGGAAGGTCCCGCTTTCCACGTGATCCCACGGATGCAAATAGCTCTGGGTGAGCTTCGGGACAGCTGAAAAAGCTGGAGCAACCGAGCAGGGCCCACAAGCCGAGGAGGGCTGTATAAAAGTGCAGGGGGCATTTTACCTCCAGGTTGGCCCTGCTCAGGACCAGGCGGAAACACCTCCAGCCTGTGACCTCCCCCCACAGCGGGAAAAGGAAAGCAGGAGGACCACAGAAGCTTTGGCACCGAAGATTCCCGCAGTCTTCACCCACTGAGATCCCGGCTGAAGGAGCCGCGCAGCGACTACATCGCTACGCTCAGGGAGCCCAAGCCTCTGCACCGGATTCCCGCGCACCCAGCTCCATTGAGCATGCACACAAGCCCCAGCCCAGACTCAGGCAAGCCGTGGGGTCAGGGAGGGCTGTTTCATCCCGCTGGGGTGGCCATAACGAAGGACCAGGGATTGGGTGCAATTAAAAAACAGGATTTTTTTCTTTTTCTTTTTTCTTTTCTTTTTTTTTTTTTCTGAGACAGAGTCTCGCTCTGTCGCCCAGGCTGGAGTGCAGTGACACGATCTCCACTCACTGCAACCTCCGCCTCCCGGGTTCAAGCCATTCTCCTGCCTCAACCTCTGGAGTAGCTGGGACTACAGGCACCTGCCACCACACCTGGCTAATTTTTGTATTTTTAGTAGAGACAGAGTTTCACCATGTTGACCAGGCTGGTCTTGAACTCCTGACCTCGTGATCCGGCCCACTCGGCCTCCCAAAGTGCTGGGATTACAGGCATGAGCCACCACGCCAGGCCAGGAGTTTATTTTCTAACACTTCCGGAAGCTGGAAGTCCAAAATCAAGGTGTTGGCAGAGTTGGTTTCTCCTGAAGCCTCTCGCAGAGGCCCTAATCTCTCCTTATAAAACCAATCAAACCAAATTCCAGGCCACCCCAGGACTCCTTTAACTTAGTCACCTCTTTAAGAGCCTATGTCTGGCCGGGTGCGATGAGTCATGCCTGTAATCCCAGCATTTTGGGAAGCCAAGGTGGGAAGCTCTCTAGAGCCCAGAAGTTCAAGAGCAGACTGGGTGACATAACAAGACCTGATCTCTACAAAACATAAAAAATTTAGGTGGAGATGGTAGCATGTACCTGCACTTCCAGCTACTCGGGAGGCTAAGGTGAGAGACTCACTTGAGCCGGGGAAGCTGAGGCTGCAGTGAGCCACAATCGCATCACTGCACTCCAGCCTGGGTGCCAAGCAAGACCCTGTCTCAAAAAGCAAGCAACGAAAAAGAATCCTGTGTCCAAATACAGTCACGTTCTGAGGTTCTGGAGGTTACAAGTCCAACACATGAATTTGTAACCTCTAAAACTTTGGGGGGAAGCCGATTAATTTCATAACAGGGATCTTGAAACTGCCTTTGCACAAATGAAAGTATGAGAGAAAGCTAACATGACTGACCATCTTGTTTCTAACCTCACAGGCTAGATTTTTTTTTTTTCTTGTTCTAGTGCAGAGGCCAAAATTACCATGAGAGGAATTTAATTCATAGTTAAACTTTGAGACAAGGAAAACTGACCCCCAGTCCTTGTTGAGAGACTGAAGTCACATTCATTTACTTTTTATTTATTTATTTTTGAGACAGAGTTTCACTCTTGTTGCCCAGACTGGAGTGCAATGGCGTGATCTCTGCTCCCTGCAACCTCCACCTCCTGGGTTCAAGCGATTCTCCTCCCTCAGCCTCCTGAGTAGCTGGGATTACAGGCGCCCACCACCATGCCCAGGTGACTTTTGTACTTTTAGTAGAGACAGGGTTTCACCATGTTGGTCAGGCTGGTCTCTAACTCCTGACCTCAAGTGATCCACCCACCCTGGCCTCTCGAGGTGCTGGGATTACAGGCATGAGCCACTGTGCCCGGCCTGAAGCCACATTCATAAGACAAGGTTAGAATCATGAAAGTGCTGGAACTTTGCGAAACAACAGTTGTGGGTTAAACAATGACCTGCCATCCCTTAGCTTCCTTTTCTATATGTGCTCCAGAGTCATGTAACCAGGGGTCGCAAGATCTGTAACTTCCCCAGCTACTTCTGTAAATAACATCACTATTGTGAAACCTACAGATCTCATCTTTTTAGTGGACTGTGGTAGCTAACACCTGTAATCCCCACTTCTTGGGAGGCTAAGGCAGGAGGATTGCTTGAGCCCAGGAGAACAAGACCAGCCTGGGCAACATAGTGAGACCTCAATCTCTACAAAAAAATTAAAACGTTGCCAGAGGCAAAGTTTTAGAGGCATGGTGGTGCATGCCTCTAGCCCCAGCTACTCAGGAGGCCAAGGCAGGAGCGTTGCTTGAGCCCAAGAGTTGGAGGCTGCAGTGAGCTATGATTGCGCCACTGTAGGGACCAGCCCTACAGTGTCTGTGGGTCTCTCTCCCCGTGTGCGGAAATGAGAGATCGTAGAAATAAAGACACAAGATAGAGAAGAAAAGAGCTGGGTCTGGGGGACCACTACCACCAAGACGGGGAGACCGATAGTGGCCCCGAATGCCCGGTTGCGCTGTTATTTATTGGATAATAAGGGGCAGGGTAAAGAGTGTGAGTCATCTCCAGTGATAAGGTCCCGTGAGTCACGTGTCCACCAGACAGGTGGCCCTTCCCTGTTAGGTAGCCGAGGCAGAGAGAGAGAGGACAGCTTATGTCATTATTTCTTCTATGCTCTTTTCAGAAAGATCAAAGACTTTAATACTTTCACTAATTTTGCTACTGCTTTCTAGAGGGCGGAGCCAGGTATACAGAGTGGAACATGAAAGTGAAACAGGAGCGTGACCGCTGAAGCACAGCATCACAGGGAGACGGTTAGGCCTCCGGATGGCTGTGGGCGGCTGACATCAGTCAGGCCCTCCACAAGAGGCGGTGGAGCAGTCTTCTGTAACTCCCCCAGGGAAAGGGAGATTCCCTTTCCCAGTCTGCTAAGTAATGGGTGCTTTTTCTAGGCACTGATGTGACCGCTAGACCAAGGTCCGCTAGGCCACGGGCGTCTTCCCAGACGCTGGTGTTACCGCTAGACCAAGGAGCCCTCTAGTGGCCCTGTCCGGACGTGACAGAGGGTCACACTCCTGTCTTCTGGTCACTCCTGACCTCAGGTGATCTGCCTGCCTCGGCCTCCCAAAGTGCTGGGATTACAGGCATGAGCCACTGCTCCTGGCAATAATGTTTTGTTTTTGTTTTTGTTTTTTAAGGAAAAAAAAAAAAAGAACTTGTCTTTGAGATAGTTTTCAGAGTGAGCATTTTGGCAGACCAAGAGCTACCACCTGGTCCTGAGACCCACTCCCAGGAACTGACTCAGCCATACAAAGATAGTTTTGGACACCCCTGTGATTTCATCCATACTTGATCCATTGTTTCAATTCCCGCAGCCCCTTGCCCACCAAAGTTTCCTTAAAAAACCCTAGCCTCAGGCCGGGTGCGGTGGCTCACACCTGTAATCCCAGCACTTTGGAAGGCCGAGGCAGGCGGATCACCTGAGGTCAGGAGTTCGAGACCAGCCTGGCCAATATAGAGAAACCCCATCTCTACTAAAAATACAAAAATTAGCCAGGCATGGTGGTGCATGTCTGTAATCCCAGCTACTCGGGAGACTGAGGCAGGAGAATTGCTTGAACCCAGGAGGCGGAGGGTGCAGTGAGCCAAGATCATGCCAATGCACTCCAGCCTGGGCAACAAGAGGGAAACTTCATCTAGAGAGAGAGAGAGAGGAGAAAAAGAGAAAGACAGAGAGGAAAAACCCTAGCCTCCAAATATCAGAGAGACGCGCTTGAAGTATTTCTCCCATTCTCCTCTCTTGGCCGCCCCTGAGATTATTAAACTCTCTCTCTTTGCTGCAACACCTGCTGTTCACATTGGTTTTGTCTGGGCAGTGCACAAGAAGAACCCG
The DNA here is from genome assembly GCF_001698545.2 of Rhinopithecus bieti. Lineage (NCBI taxonomy): Eukaryota > Metazoa > Chordata > Mammalia > Primates > Cercopithecidae > Rhinopithecus > Rhinopithecus bieti. The sequence goes on from NW_016803605.1 coordinate 160,488, forward strand.
TGAGCCCGTGACAGTCCCAGCTCTCCCCGACTGTCTTTGCTAAGCCCAACAGTGGGCACAGGTCTAAGAAGAGCCATTTCTTTGGCAGAAGGACTGAGAATTTTCTGACCGCAGTGCACCATGGGAAGGTAAGTCCTCTCAGAGCTGACCACTGCGGGGAGGCAGAGCATTTGTGTAATGGAATGCATAGTGAGTGTCAAGAGGTGAGGGCTGCGACTGTTCCTCTCGCTTGGTGGAGATAGATAGAAAGAGCTGAAGGTTGGGCGTGGTAGCCCACGCCTGTAATCCCAGCGCTTTTGCTGGCCGAGGCAAGAAGGTCTCTTGAGCCCCAGAGTTCGAGACTGACTAGTCTGGGCAACATGGTGAAACCCTATCTCTACAATAAAAGAAAATATTTTTAAAAATTAGCCCAGCATAGTGGTACACACCTGTAGTCCAGGCTACTTGGGAGGCTGAGACAGGAGGATCACTTGAGTCCCGTTGCTCAAGGCTGCAGTAAGCTATGATTGCACTACCGCACTGGTGGTGGGCAACAGAGCAAGACCCTGTCTTATCGTTGAACCGGGGAGGTGGAGGTTGCAGTGAACTGAGATTGCGCCACTGCACTCCAGCCTGGGTAACAGAGCAAGATTCTGTCTCAAAAGAGAGAGAGAGAGAGAGAGAGAGAGAGAGAAAGGAGGGAGGGAAGGAAGGAAGGAAGGAAGGAAGGAAGGAAGGAAGGAAGGAAGGAAGGAAGGAAGGAAGGAAGGAAGGAAGGAAGGAAGGAAGGAAGAAGGAAGGAAGGAAGGAAGGAGGGAGGGAAGGAAGGTCACCGTGTTGGTCAGGCTGGTCTTGAGCTCCCGGGCTCAAGGGATCCACCCACCTCGGCCTCCCAAAGTGCTGGGATTACAGCTGTGAGCCACCGCGTCTGGTCCCAAAATTAACCATTTTGAAAAGTGAATAACTAACTGGCATTCAGTGCGTTCACAGTGTTGTACAACCATCACCTCTATCTAGTTTCAGAATGTTTTCCTCACCCCAAAAGGAAACCGTGTACCCATGGACTGGTGGCTACCTGCTTGGACAGCCCGGTTCTAGGTCAAATTCTGTGTTTTATCCCTTTTTCCTGTGAATTTTCTGGACTTCTTTGTGTTTTCTCCTGGGAAGCTCTGAGGTTTCCATAATTCCTGGGCTCCAGAAAGAAGAAAAGGTGGCTGTGGAGAGACGAAGACTTCACGTGCTGAAAGCTCTGAAGAAGCTACATATTGAGGCCGATAAGGTAAGTGAGGGGAGGAGGGTGGCCTCAGAGATCCCAGAATCGCCCCCTCTGTGCCCAGTGTCCAGGGCCCATCTCAGCCAGGGAGAGCTAGACCAAAGGGAGGAAATAGAAGGATACAAACTTCTATGGGACAGAAATAGAAGGATATGAACTTCTATGGGACAGACATTGCCCCGGCCTAAGGGAGATCCTAGGTCTTCTTATCCTTCTGCTTCTCCTCCTCCTCCTCCTTCCTTTTTCTTTTCTTTTCTTTTTTTTTTTTTTTTTTTTTTTTTTGAGACAAGGTCTCACTCTGTCACCCAGGCTGGAGTGTGGTGGCATGATCTTGGCTCACTGCAACCTCCACCTCCCAGGTTCAAGCTATTCTTCTGCCTCAGCCTGCTAAACAGCTGGGATTACAGGTGTGTGCCACCACACCCAGCTAATTTTTGTATTTTTAGTAGAGATGGGGTTTTACCATGTTGGCCAGGTTGGTCTTGAACTCCTGACCTCAAGTGATCCATCTGCCTCAGCCTCCCAATGTGCTGAGATTACAGGCATGAGCCACAGTGCCTGGCCCCAGGTACCCTTCTTCTTGTTCCCACCTCCATCCTCAGGCTCTGAACCTCTGATTGATTCTCTCCCCAATGTCTAGGCCCCAGTTGTTGCTGTGCTGGGCTCAGGCGGGGGACTGCGGGCTCACATTGCCTGCCTTGGGGTCCTGAGTGAGATGAAAGAACAGGGCCTATTGGATGCTGTCACGTACCTCGCAGGGGTCTCTGGATCCACTTGGTAAGTGTCACTCGTGTTTCAGATTGCTTTCTGACACATAAATGGGATTATTGTTTTCCTCCTGACACCAAATGTGTGTGGTTTTTCCAACGCTGCTTCTTGAGCTCTCTGATACTAGCTGGGTGTCCTACAATGCTGGGCAATTCTGACGCTGTCTACCTGGAGTTCAGGTCAGATTCCAACAGGTTAAAGGGGCTCAGTCCCAAAAAACTGCTCCCACTTCAGACACGAGTTGCAATTACCTAGCTGCTGGTACTTCTGACCGACTGGCAATAGTTTGGGGTTTCCCACAGCTTCCTCCTCATGTTCAATAATTTACTGGAATAGCTCACAGAACTCAGGAACATACTTTACTTACATTTGCTGGTGTATTACAAAGGATGGGCCAGGTGTGGTGGCTCACGCCTGTAATCCGAGCACTTTGGGAGGCTGAGGCAGGAAGATCGCTTGAGTTCAGGAGTTTGAGACCCAGGCTGGGCAACATAGCTAGACCCCATCTCTACAAAAAGTGAAAAAATTAGCCAGGTGTGGTGGTGCATGCCTATGGTCCCAGCTACTCAGGAAGCTGAGGCAGGAGGATTGCTTTAGCCTGGGAGGCTGAGGCTACATTGAGCTACAGTCACACACTGCACACCATCCTGGGTGACAGAGAGACCCTGTCTGAAAAAAAAAACCCAAAATTCTAAAAAAAAAAAAAAAAAAATCCAAGGATTTTAGGAACTCTGCACCAGGAAGCAGGGAAAAACACCAAGTATCTTTCTTTACTACACAAAACTGCTGTGGACAAAGCATAATAATACTACCTTCTGACTTTAAAGGAGGATTTACGGGTTCAGGTGCACTTTTCACACTGCAGGTGGATAGAATACTGCCCTTTTAACTTCTCAGCCTCCATGATAAAGTATTGCATTAATTTGTGTAGGATTGTCTCATTCAGGTGGCCCCAGATGGCAGGTATAAAACACTCATGTCTGCATGTTTGTTTCCAAGCCCAGGGCAGACATGACTAATCGATCTTGGCACATTTTCAGAGCAGGAGGTAAGGCTGGGCAGAGCAGCAGGGGCTCGAGTGAGATAGGTAGGGCAGAGGCATGAATGTTGAACCTGGCTGGCATGATTTGTTTTCCTTTCTGTGCTCAAAGTTTGATCTGGAGCTGGGTTCTGAACTGGGTGTGGAGGATGAGGTTCATGGAGATGAAAGCATGAAGAGCAGAGCTGCAGAGCTTGGGAGTGGGAAAGGTACTGCAGAGTCACACCTAGGACCCCTCTATTCCTCCAAGACTCATCTAACATGTTGAGTGGCATGGCATGAGGATTTAGCCGAACTGCACATTGCAGAACTCCAGGGGGTGCTGTTGAGATAGGAACGACATGATTTCTTCTGTAATCTTTCCAAGGCTGCGGTGGTTAAGACCTGGCTGGACACAGGGACTCACACCTGTAATCCCAGTACTTTGGGAGGTCGAGGTGGGAGGATCTCTTGAACCCAGGAGTTCAAGACTAGCCTGGGCAACATAGTGAGACCCCATCTCTACAAATGACAACAACAAAAGCCTTATATTCCAACAGCTTTGGGTTAGTTCCTGGAGCTGTCCTTCGTGGGCTGTTATGAGCCCAGACATACTTCTTTGTGCCTTGGTTTCCTCCACTGTTGAGGAGGATAACTTGCTGATCTCACAGGACTCTTTGAGAATTAAATGATGAAACATATGCAAAGCGTCCCAACCTTAGCTATCCAGTAGAACTGTATACCATGAGCCATATCTCATCTATTCTATCATTTTGAATTTTCCTTCTTTTTTTCTTTTCTTTTCTTTTCTCCTTTTGGAGATGCAGTCTTGCTCTTGTTCCCCAGGCTGGAGTGCAGTGGTGCCATCTTGGCTCATTGCAACCTCCACCTCCCAGGTTCAAGCGATTCTCCTGCCTCAGCCTCCCAGTTAGCCAGGATTACAGGCACTTGCCACCACACCCAGCTAATTTTTGTATTTTTAGTAGAGATGGAGTTTCACCATGTTGGCCAGACTGGTCTCAAACTCCTGACCTCAGGTGTTCTGCCTGCCCTGGCCTCCCAAAGTGCTGGAATTACAGGCATAAGCCACCATGTCTGGCCCATTTTAAATTTTCTGGTAGCCTCTTCAAGAAGGTAAAAAGAAACAGTGAAATGAATGATCAATTTTCTTTAACCCAATATATCCAAAACATTAGCATTTTGACACATCATTAAGAAAAACATTGTTAATGAGATATTTGACATTCCTTTTGTCAGACTAAGTCTTTGAAAGCTGCTGGGCATTTTATACTCAGCGCATTCCCAGTTGGATGCAGAAGTCTCATTAGATGTTAAGGAAGGCCCAGGGCAGTGGCTCACACCTGTAATTCCAGCACTTTAGAAGACCGAGGTGGGTGGATCACCTGAAGTCAGGAGTTTGAGACCAGCCTGGCCAACATGGTGAAACCTTGTCTCTACTAAAAATATAAAAATTAGCTGGTTGTGGTAGTGGGCGCCTGTAATCCCAGCTACTTGGGAGGCTGAGGCAGGAGAATCACTTGAACCCAGGAGGCAGAGGTTGCAGTGAACCAAGATCGAACCACTGTACTCCATTCAGCCTGGGTGACAGAGCAAGACTCCGTCTCCAAAAAAAAAAAAAAGATGTTAAAGGAAAGAGCTTTTCATACCCAGCTTGTTCCAAACATACTTCAGAGTTTCCCAGTAACTGAATGGAGTACCAGTGTTTACATTTAAGCTAATTAAAATAAAATAAAAATTTAAAATCACGCTAGCCACACTTCAAGGGCTCAAGAGCTACAATGTGTGTTTAATGCATTGGATGGTGTGAGTGTAGATAGCACCCAATAAGCAGCATTAAGAACATCAAAAATTTTTATTGAGCCCGGGCATAGTGGCTCACACCTATAATCCCAGTATTTTGGGAAGCTGAGGTGGGAGGATTGCTTGAGGCCACAAGCTTGAGACCAGCCTGGGCAACATAGTGAGACTCTGTCTCTACAGAAAATAAATTTAGAAATGAGCAGGGCGTGGTGATGCACCTGGTGAGTAGTGGTTCCAGCTACTCGGGAGGCTGAGGTGAGGGGATCATTTGAGCCCAGGGGTTTGAGGCTACAGTGAGCCAAGATCATGCCACTGCATACTCAAGCCTGGGCAACAGAGCAAGACCTGTCTCAAAAAAAAAAAATT
>NW_016803605.1:166113-185212 GCF_001698545.2 Rhinopithecus bieti
TATATATATATATAGACTCCATGTGACACACCAGCTCCGTTGCCTTCTGCCATGAGTAGAAGCTTTTTGCACCATGCTTCTTCTTGTACAGCCTGTAGAACTGTGAGCTAAATAAACCTCTTTTCTTTGTAAATTTAAAAAGATATATATATACACATACATATATACACACACACACAAACACACACATATATTTGTTGAGTGAACAAATGAATATCAAGTCTTTTTTTTTTTTTTAGACGGAGTTGTGCTCTGTCACCAGGCTGGAGTATAGTGGCACAATCTCGGCTCACTGCAACCTCGGCCTCCCAGGTTCAAGCGACTCCTCTGCTTCAGCCTCCCAAGCAGCTGGGACCACAGGCATGTGCCACCATGCCTGGCTAATTTTTGTGTTTTTAGTAGAGATGGAGTTTCCTGAGTATCTGGCACTACAGGTGCCCACCACCATGCATGCCACCACGCCTGGCTAATTTTTTTGTATTTTTAGTGGAGACGGGGTTTCACCATGTTGACCAGGCTGGTCTTGAATTCCTGACCTTAGGCAGTCCTCCCGCCTCGGCCTCCCAAAGGGCTGGGATTACAGGCATAAGCCACCACGCCTGGTCCCTTTCACTGATTTTCTAGGATTATGTGAGTTAATAGGTATAAAAGACTAAAGACAGTTTGTTGCTGTCACATGTAAACCTTTAATAAATGCTGACTGCAAAAAACATTTGACTCTGATGAGGCCTTTCTCCCACCGTGCTCTCATTTTCCTGCCTGTGAAATAGAAGGATTGTCCCAGATGATTTTGAGCCTCCTCCTTTGAACTTGATTGTTCTGCAGTTATATTTATTTAATGTAAATTTTCCATTTCCTTTGCATGTCGCCCTCTCTGTGAGGCAGGTGTTCCTGTGAAGGACCTCCTCCCACGCATCCTTCCCCAGTCTTCATCGTCCACACATACAATGCCGAACTCACTCTCTTCCTCTGTCCTCCAGGGCGATATCTTCTCTCTACACCAGTGATGGTGACATGGAAGCTGTCGAGGCTGACCTGAGACATCAATTTAGCCGACAGGAGTGGGACTTGGCTAAGAGCCTACAGAAAACCATCCAAGCAGCGAGGTCTGAGAATTACTCTCTGACCGACTTCTGGGCCTACCTGGTTATCTCCAAGCAAACCAGAGAAGTAAGTCATTCCCCGCTGGGGACCTGGGGTGGGGGTAGGAGCAAGGGGTCTCAGGGCGTGAGGTTGCCAAAGATCCTGACTGGCACCACCTTTTAAGTCTTTCAGGACTTTCAAGACATCAAAATCTGGGCATTTTGATGGATGCCTCAAAACTTAAGTATATCAGGATAACTGGTTGCAAGTGACAGAAACTGACTCTTATTCATTTATGCAAAAAATAAAGTGATATGATTTACTAGAAAGATACACAGACATCCGGGGCAAGAAGAACAATGAGGAATTACGATGGAATAAAGCAAAAATAGGGAAAGTCTCAGACCCAAAACAACTTTCCTCTCCATCCCTCCTTGGCCATTTGATGTCTTGAATTCACTATTTCATTTCATTTCATTTCATTTCATTTCATTTTTCAGAAAGGGTCTTGCTCTGTCACCCAGGCTGGAGTGCAGTGGTGAGATCATGGCTCACTGCAGCTTTGACCTTCTGGGCTCAAGCAATCCTCTTGCCTCAGCCTTTTGAGTAAGCTGGGGCAACAGGCATGCACCACCATGCCTGGCTAATTTTAAATTTTTTTTTTTTTTTTTTTTTTTGTAGAGACAGGGATCTTGCTATATTGCCCAGGCTGGTCTCAAACTCCTGAGCTCAAGCAATCCTCCAACTACTGGGTTCAAGTGATCCTCCCACCCCAGCCTCCCAAAGTGCTGGGATTATGGGTATGAGCCACTGCATCCAGCCTATCCTAACACTTTGGGCTTTTGTTGTTGTTTTGTTTGTTTTCTTTGTTTTTGAGACAGGGTTCACTCTGTCACCCAGGCTGGAGTGCAGTGGTGCAGTCATACTCACTGCAGCCTTGATCTCCTGGGCTCAAGCAATCCTCCCAGCTCAGCCTCCCAAGTAGCTGGGACTACAGGCACCCACCACTGTGCCTAATTGTCTTTTATTTTTTATTTTTTTGTAGAGACAGGGTCTTGCTTCGTTGCTCAGGGTGGTCCCCAAATCCTGGGCTCGAGTGATCCTTCCACCTCAGCCTCCCAAAGTGCTGGGATTTATAGGTATGAGCCACTGCACCTAGCCTATCCAGGCACTTTGGGTGGCCGAGGTGGGAGGATTGCTTGAAGCCATGAGTTCGAGACCAGCCTGGGCCACATAGCAAGAGCCTGTCTCTATCAAAAAATAAATTAGCCGGGCATGGTGACATGCATCTGTAGTCCCAGCTACTTGGGAGGTTGAGGCAGGTGGATTGCTTGAGCCCAGGAGGTTGAGGCTGCAGTGGGCCATGATTGTACCACTGCACTCCAGCCTGGGTAACAGACTGAGACCCCTCTAAAAAAAAAGTTGGCCTACAGGGACCCATATGCTCCCTCACACTTTGTCTTGGCACCTTCTCCCAAAGCTGCCGGAGTCCCATTTGTCCAATATGAAGAAGCCTGTGGAAGAAGGGACACTACCCTACCCGATATTTGCAGCCATTGACAACGACCTGCAACCCTCCTGGCAGGAGGCAAAAGCACAGGGTAAGCAGACATTTAGAGTGGGGGAGAGGTAGTAAGGGACGGAATGGCATGGAGGGAAATGGAAGAGTGTTTCCCTGCCCTTCCCTTGGGAAGCCCAGGAAGAGCGAAGGGCTCAGGATTGCAGAAAACAGGGTGCTCAGCTTAGAGGAGAGAAGAGGGAAGTCCCAGAAGTGACCAGAGGACACGCACTTGCTTTGCATGGATCGAGAAAACCTTTAAGAGGTCAACATGGTGGCTCACGCCTGTAATCCCAGTCATGCCTGTAATCCCAGTGCTTTGGGAGGCTGAGGTGGGAGGATTGCTTGAAACTAGGAGTTGGAGACCACCCTGGGCAACATAGTGAGATCCCATCTCAAAACAACAGCAATATTAAATAGGAAAACAAAACAAAACAAAACAAAACACAATAAAATAGTCAAAGCATGGTGGCAGGAAACCTGAAGAACTTAGTCAGGAGATTGAGGCAGGGAGAACACTAGAGATCCGGAATCAAGCTTCAGTGAGCGTGATTGGCACTCGGCACTACCCACGCTCGGGCGACAAGTGAGACCCTGTCCCCCCCACGCACAAAAAGAACAACGAGGGCAGGAAGGAAAAAAGAACAAAAAAGGAAGAAAACTGTAATAAGGGAGATGTTTGAAGGATGGCGGGCGGTGGGTGGAAGGGCTGTCTCTCACTTTTGTTATTTGTTTTGTTTTGTTTTGTTTTGTTTGAGCGGAGTTCTTCTGTCTGTCCAGGCGCTGAGTAAAGACACACAGCAACCACACACACACAAAACACACACCTCCCTAAAGTAGCTGGGACTATAGAGTAACGACACAGGTTATTTAGTATTTTTAGTTTCTCCATGTTGGTCAGGCTGGTCTCGAATCCTGAACTCGAGGTGATCCACCTGCCTGAACCTCCCAAAGTGGGCTGGGTTACAGGCGTGAAGCCACGACGTCTAGCCCATCTCTGCAGGCTTTTTAGATGTCTTCGCTTCTCCATAAGGTCCATTGTCACCAAATGCTGGCCAGCTCTCCAGTCTTCCGCAGTTTCTCTTTGAAGCCTCTCTCTCTCCCCATGAGATCCACAGCCCCTACCCTATTTCCTAAGCAGCGCGCGCTTGTGGCCACCTTACTTGTTCAGCAGCTGTGTCCTGGTTTCTCAATGATATAAATCAGGCAATGTTACCAGTTACCAGTGGTTGGACATCCCCGGCACCTCAAGGCTCAGAAGCCTCCCAGTGTGAATGGTTTTGTTTTTTGTTTGTTTGTTTGAGACACGAGTTTTGCTCTTGTTGCCGCACAGGCTGGAGTGGTAACAGGCGGCGATCTCAGCACAGCAACGCTCTGGCCTCCCCGGGTTCAACGTGATTCTCGCTGCCTCCGTCTCCCAAAGTAAGGCTGGGAATTAGGCCAATGCCAGCGCACCACCCCGGCTAAGTTTTGTATTTTTAGCTCCACCACACCGCAGGGTCTGCCACCCATGTAGTCAGGGCTGGTTTCAAACTCCTGACCTTAGGTGATCCACCCGCCTGGGCCTCCCAAAAGTGCTTGGGATTTAAGTAGACACGGGGTCTCAGCCCATATTAGTCAGGGCTGGTTCAAACTCCTGACGTGCTTAGGTGATGCACCCGCCTGGGCCTCCCCCAAAAGTGCTGGGATGTAGTAGACACGGGGTCTCACCATATTAGGCTGGTTTCAAAACTCCTGACCTTAGGTGATCCACCCGCCTGGCCTCTCAAAACGTGCTGGGATTTAGTAGACACGGGGTCTCACCATAATAGTCAGGCTGGTTTCAAAAAACTCCTGACCTTTAGGTGATCCACACCGCCCTGGCCTCCCACGGGCTGGGATGTAGAGACACGGGGTCTCCACCCATATTAGTAGGCTGGTTTCAAACTCGCTGACCTTAGGTGATCGCACCGGCGCTGGGCCCCTCCCAAAGTGCTGGGATGTAGTAGACACCGGGGTCTCACCAATGTTAGTCAGGCTGGTTTTCAAAAAGCTCCTGACCTTAGGTGATCGCACCCACCTGGGCCTCCCACAGGCTGGGATTTAGTAGACACGGGGTCTCACCAAATAATTAGTCAGGCTTAGTTTCAAAACTCGCTGACCTTAGGTGACCAACCGCCTGGGGCCCCTCCACAGTGCTGGGATTTAGTAGACACGGGGTCCACCCATATTAGGCTGGTTTCAAACTCCTGACCTTAGGTGACCACAACCGCCTGGGCTTCCCAGCAGTGCTGGGATTTTAGTAGACACGAGGTCTCAGCCATATTTAGGCCCCTGGTTTCAAAACTCCGAGCCGTAGGTGCCGCCTGGGCCTCCCACAGTGCTGGGCGGCGTGAGCCACCGCGCCTGGCCGTGAATGTGTCTCTCTCCTCAGTGTGGTTCCTTGTGCTGTTTTCTCACCAGAGCAGATAGAGCTGACTCCATCCATTCCATAAGCCCCACAAATTCAATCCTTCCCAGACCTAGAAATCACCCCCTTCTCATTTTCATCCTTTGTGCTCTTGTACATCACCCCCAGACCAGGTCTCCCAGTCTCCTGGGAGACTCTTGTAATTAGTTCCTCACTGGCCCACCCAACCCAAGCTGTCCACCTCCTTCCCTGGCTACCTGATGGAAGTTTCCAGGATGAAAATCTGATCATGTCATTTTCTTCCCTGGAATATTCTAATGACTCACATTGGAATCATGCATTAGATTTATGCCCACAGACAAACCTCCATGCAATCACGTGGCTACACTCTTCCTTTGTACTCCAGGATTCCATGGAGTTGTAGCCACAATGAGACGGAAGAGAGAGGCAGGGCTGAGGGTTCAAGCTCTGGAAAATACTGGAAACAGGCTGCTGTGGAAGTTATGAGCTGCCACCAGCAGCATAAAGACTCAGGTCTGAGGATGAGATCCCCAGTGGTTTCTGACACCACACAGTCAATCTCTAACATTCTCCTGGCATGGTTGTAATTCCTCATTAATAGATTTTTTTTTTTTTTTTTCCTGCACACCTGCTATGTTCCAAGTTCTGTGCTGGGACTCACTTGCCCTTGTATTTCCTCTGCAGAGACCTGGTTCGAGTTCACCCCTCACCATGCTGGCTTCCCTGCACTGGGGGCCTATGTTTCCATAACCCACTTCGGAAGCAAATTCAAGAAGGGAAGACTGGTCAGAACTCACCCTGAGAGAGACCTGTCTTTCCTGAGAGGTCAGTGCTAGGGTCAGAGGGGATTAAATTGGGGTGGGAAATAGAGGAGAGGTAAGAGGGTCTGGCTTTGCCCAGCTCTTACATTTCTGGGGGGAAAGAAAAGGACTTGGTATGCTTCCAGAAAGAGGAATGGTGTGTTCCTCCTGCTGAGTCTTCAGTGTCTCTCAAAGGTCTCCTTAATGTGTCAGATACATGATCTCCTATCACACAATCCAGGAGAGAGAGCTTAATAGAGGGGCTCAAGTCCAGGGCTGTGGCTTCCAATAAGCAGATTCAGAATGTGTTTGGGATGACATGGTGCTTTGGGAGGCTGATATGGGAGGATCCCTTGAGACTGGGAGTTTGAGACCAACCTGGGCAACATAGCAACACTGTGTCTCTAAAAAAACTTAAAAATTAGCCAGGCATGGTGGCGTGTGCCTATGGGTCCCAGCTACTCAGGAGGCTGAGGCAGTGGAAGGATCACTTCAGCCTGGGAGTTCAAGGCTGCAGTGAGTTATGATCCACCACTGCCCTCCAGCCTGGATGACAGAGATCCTATCTCAAAACAAACAAACAACAACAACAAAAAAAACTAGAATGTGTTTTGGGCACCAGCAAAGCAAGGGGCATACAATTTTTTTAAAACAGGGTATTTTCAGAAAAAAATTACAACAAAAACCAAAAACAATCAAAACAGTTATAGTGAGTAAAATCAGAACTTGATTAAATGTCCTTGACTGTAGCTTACACACTGGTATCACTTTTAGCTGTGGCTTCATAATCTTCTTAGAACTCAGGGTCTGAAGGCATTACCCTGCTAGGCAGACAGCTCCCCTACATAGGACAAATAATGCCAGCTTGAGAAAGTCGTTTATGTTACCTGAGCCCCGGTTTTCTCATACGGAAAGTACTTATCTCAAAATGTGGGTGTGAGAGTTAGGTATAATCCACAAATAAAGCACTCAGCCCAGTGCCCAGCACATGGTAGTAATTCAAGGATGGTTGAATTGCCATGATTTTAGCATACACTTTTGAGACATGCTGGGACCTTGATGCTATTTTAAATGCAGGGGATTCAGTCATGAGCAGGACAGTGAAGGCTCATTCCCTAATGAAGTTTGCACTCTAGGGAAGGAGATGATGAATGAACACACACAAAAATAAATATATATTGTAATGTCAGATCATGGTAAATGCTATCTTGAAAAATAATTCATGATAAGGGGCTGGAGAGTGACCACAGTATTATTTTTAATTTGTGGTCGAGCTTCTGAAAGGAGATGGCCTTTGAGTGTGGACCTGATGAAAACTGAAGCCATGCAGATATCTTAGGGGAAAAGCACATGGACAGAGGGAAGAGCAAATACAGAGACCCTGTATTAGTCCATTTTCATACTGCTATAAAGATACTACCCAAGACTGGGTAATTTGTAGACAAAGAAGGTTTAATTGACTCACAGTTTCACATGGCTGGGGAGACCTCAGGAAACTTACAATCATGGCAGAAGGCAAAGGGGAAGCAAGAACCTTCTTCACATGGTGGCAGAAGAGAGAAGAGCAAGCCAAAGAAAAACTACCCAACACTTATAAAACCATCAGATCTCGTGAGAACTCACTCACTATCACGAGTACAGCATGGGGGGAACTGCCCCCATGATCCAATTACCTCCCACAAAGTCTCTCCCTCAACACCTGGGGATTACAACTCGAGAGATTCGGGTGGGGACATAAAGCTTAACCATATCAAACCCTAAGCCAGGACCATGCTTGTCTTACTCTAGAACCAATGAGAAGACCAGTGAGGTTGGAGCCTCCTGAGTGAGGCTGGGAGAGAGGGCTGGAGAGGTAGGCAAGGTCCAGATCATATGGGACCCTGAAGGACACAGATGAAGTTTAGTTTGCATTCCAAGTGTGATGGGAGAGCCAGGGAGGCAGTTTGATTAGGGTGGTGACTTGATTCAGTTTATATTGGAAAAGATCGATCTCTCTCTCTCAGCATGGATTAGGGGTGGGTGTGCAAACTTAGAAGTTGGGAGCAGTTGAGAAGCTAATGGTCCTGGTGACAGATAATGGCAGTTTAAGGTTGGGTACCAGAGTGGATATGGGAGGGAAGTGGCTGGACTCTGGAAACCTGGAGATGGATGAAGAAGAATTATACCTGGATTGGATGTGGAGAGTAAGGAGAATCAGAGATGACATTAAAGGTTGCAGCTCCGGCAACCTGGTAGATGGAGGGGTGTTCTCAGGGAGAGGAATGAGATAGGAGGAAGGGGATCTTCCCCCTTTCTCTGGTCTGAACAGAAGGGGTCCTTCATATTGCCAATCCTGGCTCCTGTCTCCTATCCCCCCCATCTCTTTGCAAAATCTGGTCTTGGGCATCAGATATTCTGGAATTGTCACTCCCAGGTGCTCTTTATAACATTATTATTTCCTCAGGTGTATGTATCACCTACTGAAGTGGTTCTGTACATGTCTCTTATCCCCCCCTCACACACCTGGGTGCTTTTTATTTATTATTACAAAATACACATAGCATAAATTTTGCCATTTTAACAATTTTAAAGTGTCGAGTACAGTGGTATAAATACAATACATTCATAATGTTGTGCAACCATCACCGCCATCCATCTCCATAACCCTTTTCATCTTGTAAAACTGGAACTCTATGCCCATTAAACACTAACTCCCTGTCACCCCCTCCCTTAGCCCCTGACAACCACAATACTACCTTCTGCCTCTATGAGTTTGACTACTCTGAGTATGACATGTAAATGGAATCATGCACTGTTTGTCTTTTTGTGTCTGTCTGATTTCACTGAGGAAAATGACTTTGAAGTTCATCCATATTGTACCATGTGTTCGAATTCCTTCCTTTTCATAGATGAATCATATTCCATTGTACGAATATACCACATTTTGCTTATCAATTCATCCATCGATGGACACGTGGATTGCTTTCATCTTTTGGCTGTTGTGAAGGAAGCTGCACATGGGTCTGTGAATATCTTTTTGAGACCTTGCTTTCAATTCTTTTGGGTACATACTCAGAGGTAGAGTTGCTGGATCATGTATGTGGTAATTCTATTTTTAAAATTTTGAGGCCGGGCCTGGTGGCTCACTTCTGTAATCCCAGCACTTTGGGAGGCCGAGGCAGGAGGATCACCTGAGGTCGGGAGTTTGAGACCAGCCTGACCAACATGGTGAAACCCCATCTCTACTAAAAGTACAAAATTAGCCGGGTGTGGTGACACCTGCCTATAATTCCAGCTACTCGGGAGGCTGAGGCAGGAGAATTGCTTGATCCTGGGAGGCAGAGGTTGCAGTGAGCCAAGATCGTGCCATTGCACTCCAGCCTGGGCCATCTCAAAAAAAAAAAAAAAAAATTTTTTTTGAGGAACGACCATACCATTTTCCACAGTGGCTGTACCGTTTTATGTTCTGCCCAGTGGTGCACCAGGGTTCCAATTTCTCCATGTCCTCATCAACACTTACTGTTTTCTGGAGTTTTTCGGATACCAGCCTACCCAATGGGTGTGTCTATAGTGTCTTTGAGTTTTCTTCTCCTTCTTTTTTTTAAATTTTTTTTTTGAGATGGAGTCTCACTCTGTCGCCCAGGCTGGAGTGCAGTGGTGCAATCTCTGCTCACTGCAACCTCCCGGGTTCAAGTGATTCTCCTGCCTCAGCCTCCCGAGTAGCTGGGACTATAGGTGCACACCACCAGGCCCAGCTAATTTTTGTATTTTTAGTAGAGATAGGGATTCACCATGTTGGCCAGGCTGATTTTAAACTCCTGACTTCAATTCATCCACCCACCTCAGTCTCCCAAAATGCTGGCATTACAGGTGTGAGCCAACGCACCTGGCCCTGGCTGATTATTCATTTTTTATGTCTCCCTGTATCTATACAAATGTGTTTGGCTAAAAGTCACTAACCAACCACAGTGCCCTGAGGAAATGTGGGATTAATTTTCTTACAAAAGAAAAAGACAGGCCAGGCATCGTGACTCACACCTGAAATCCCAGCACTATGGGAGACTGAGGCAGGCAGATCACTTGAGGTAAGGAGTTTGAGACCAGCTGGGCCAACATGGTGAAACCCCGTCTCTACTAAAAAAGCACAAAAATTAGCAGGGCGTGGGGGCCATGCCTGTAATCCCAGTTACTCGGGAGACTGAAGCAGGAGAATCACTTGAATCTGGGAGGCAGAGGTTGCATTGAACCGAGATCACATCACTGCACTCCAGCCTGGGCCACAGAGCAAGACCCCATCTCAAAATAAATGCATAAATAATGCAAAGATAGGTGGCTGGTGACATTGGTTTAGCTGTGGAACATTAAGCAGAAGGACCCAGGTTTATTCTGGGTTTCTGCTCCTCCATCCTTAGCATATTAACAGTCACCCTCATGCTGAACTCCTTCACACTACAGGATGGCTGCTGCATCCAATGAAGCCGCAACTTTTTTTTTTTTTTTTTTCAAAGTCAGGGTCTCTCTCTGTCACTCAGGCTGCAGTGCAGAAGCACAATCGTAGCCCAATACAGGTCTCGAACTCCTAGCCTCAAGCGATCTTCCTGCCTTAGCCTCCCAAGTAGCTGAGACTAGAGTTGCATGCCACCACATCTGGCCTGCTCCTTCTGAGAAGGACAACAAGCACTTTGCAGAAGTCCCCCCAGCAATGTGCATGGACCACAGCTTGACCTCCCCCTGGCTGCAAGGGAGGCTGGGAAATATTTGCCCTTCCTGCCTATAGACTGAGAAGGGTTGGCATGGAAGGAAGTTTGAAATGGCCTTGGGGTAGCCAGTCTACAGCACCTGGCTGACTCTGCCCATAGAAGGTTCGCGAGGACGGCCGGGCGTGGTGGCTCAAGCCTGTAATCCCAGCACTTTGGGAGGCCGAGACGGGCGGATCACGAGGTCAGGAGATGGAGACCATCCTGGCTAACACGGTGAAACCCTGTCTCTACTAAAATACAAAACTAGCCGGGCGAGGTGGCGGGCGCCTGTAGTCCCAGCTACTCGGGAGGCTGAGGCAGGAGAATGGCGTAAACCTGGGAGGCGGAGCTTGCAGTGAGCTGAGATCTGGCCACTGCACTCCAGTCCGGGCGACAGAGCGAGACTCCGCCCCCCCAAAAAAAAAGAAAAAAAAGAAGGTTCGCGAGGACAAGGACCTTATCTGTCTTGTTTACTGCTCTATTCCAGCAGCCAGAAGAGTGCCGGGTGCCCACTCATTGCTTCATACATATTTATGGAATGGAAGAATGATCTTTCTTCCTGCTGCAGATCCCTGCAGTGCTTTATACCAGTCTACTGGTGCTTTGAATATCAAGCATGACAGTCACGTGATGGAGAATGTTTGAATTTTATTGCTATTTTCTTGGCAGGTTTATGGGGAAGTGCTCTTGGTAACACTGAAGTCAATAGGAATTATATTTTTGGTGAGTATTTGGGGAACAGAAAGGTCAAAGCCTAGAGATATTTTGTGCAAGGAGATTCACAGTACTTTTCCTACTCATGGCAGAAGAGAGACCTGTATGTAATTGTTCTAGCAAATGCATTTCCTGACATTTATTCTCATATAATTGGGCAGCCAGGATGACCACAGAGTGGATGAGAGTACAGACTCCCTTGGAAGGAATGTTGCTCTGGTACATGTGAGCTTTGTGACCTCTGAAAAGTTACTTAACCTCTCTGTGCCTCAGTTTCTGCCTCTGTGCCACGTGGGTGATAATAATAGTAGTTATGGGCCAGGCGCGGTGGCTCACGCCTGTAATCCCAGCACTTTGGGAGGCCGAGATAGGCGGATCACAAGGTCAGGAGATCGAGACCACCCTGGCTAACACGGTGAAACCCCGTCTCTACTAAAATACAAAATTAGCTGGGTGCGGTGGCGGGCGCCTGTAGTCCCAGCTACACGGGAGGCTGAGGCAGGAGAATGGCGTGAACCTGGGAGGCGGAGCTTGCAGTGAGTGGAGATCGTGCCACTGCACTCCAGCCTGGGCGACAGAGCGAGACTCCATCTCAAAAAATAATAATAATAATAATAATAATAGTAGTGAATATTTGATGAGTTAATTCACTGAAAGCTCATAGGACAGTGCCTGGTAGATAATGGCACTCAGTAAACATTAGCAATCATTACCGGGTCCCTCATTTAACATTTTTTTTTTTTTTGAGACGGAGTCTTGCTCTGTCGCCCAGGCCGGACTGCAGTGGCACCATCTTGGCTCACTGCAAGCTCTGCCTCCCGGGTTCACGCCATTGTCCTGCCTCAGTCTCCTGAGTAGCTAAGACTACAGGCGCCCGCCACCGCGCCCGGCCAATCTTTTGTATTTTTAGTAGAGACAGGGTTTCACCGTGTTAGCTAGGATGGTCTCAATCTCCTGACCTCGTGATCCGCCCACCTCGGCCTCCCAAAGTGCTGGGATTACAGGCATGAGCCACCGAGCCTGGCCCCTCATTTAACATTTAACCCCTTCAGTACCCTAAGAGGCAGATGCTTTTGTCCCTTCCATTTTGCGGAGATCCACCAAGTCATGGGAAGGATGCATGACTCACCCATGCTGCTGGTCAGGAGCGTAGACGCAGGATTCTATAGGAGAATTGGGTGGTGGATCTCTAGGGGAATAGTGTGGTGGTTCAAATCCAAAGCCTGTCTGCCTGGATCCACATCCCGGCTCTGCTTCTCCTGCATTGCTGACTCTGGAAAGCTGCTTAAATTCTCTGTGACCCAATTTCGCCTTCCTAAAATGGAGACAAGAGTACACAGTCCCAGTCTCATATATTGGATGTGGAGTTTAAATGACCTCATGTATGTAAAATGCTTAGAGCAAAGCCTGACACATGGGAGTATTTCATTTTATATTAATCGTATTTTTAGGATCATTATTGAGTTCACACCCTGAACAACTCACCGTTCATTTAATGCATATTCATGGGACTTCCCGTACGCCAGGCACTGTACTAGTTCTTATACTTTGACTTTTTTGTTTGTTTGTTTTTTTGAGACAGAGTTTTGCTCTGTTGCCCCGGTTGGAGTGCAGTGGTGTGATCTCGGCTCACTGCAACCTCCACCTCCCAGGCTCAAGCGACTCTCCTCCTGAGTAGCTGGGACTACAGGTGCGTGCCACCATGCCTGGCTAATTTTTGTATTATTGGTAGAGACAGGGTTTCACCATGTTGGCCAGGCTGATCTTGAACTCCTGACCTCAAGTGATCCACCGCCTCAGCCTCCCAAAGTGCTGGGATTACAGGTGTAAACCACCGTGCCTGGGCTGATGTTGTTCTTTGATGTCGGTGTTCACCATAACTTGGTTAAAAACAAACTGAAAAAGGGAATCTTTCTATCTCCAACCTCCAAATGGCTAACTAAAGGTGTGAGATGGGTCTGAGTGTTACTTCTCCAGTGGGTCTGCTAAGCTTTCTAAAAAACAAAAACAAAACTCCTGATATGTAGTGTTTGCCAATTCCTGTGGTGTAAATGTTCCCACCATGGCCATACTTCAAGCTACCGACATGAGGTCACTGAGCACAGAGTTGGAAGAGAGGTGCAAAATTGGCTCTCGAGAGGCATTGGCTGCCATTGGAACCCATGGCTGCCATTTCTATTAATGAAATATCCCTGCAGGGGATCTGTATTTCAGGTCATCTGTATTTTTTATGTTATAACTAGGGACTTTGTTGTACAGCTAAACATTCCCCCTGCTTCTACTCTTTTGCAGATCAGTTAAGGAATCTTCTGACCCTGAGAGGTAAGCATCCTACTTCATTGTGAATCCCTAATGATAATGTGGACTGCACGCTTGCTTGAGGCCAGCCATTGTCCTAAGAACGTTACACGTATGATTCATTTGGTGCCCATTTGAACTCTTTTTCTGGTATTTCAAAGATTTCATCTTGATTTGGATCTGTTGCTGGAGAGGTAGTGTGATCTTTTGGGGGTGTGCTGTAGAACCATGTTTTATCATATTACCAGTTACTTTTCTGATTCCTTCTCATTTGAGTAGACTATTTATTTTAATTATTCTTGAATTTATGTTTGATTTGACTTTTTTTTTTTCTTTTTTCCGCTTAAGGATGTGACTTTAATGTCCCTAGCTAATTATAGCCTAATTTGGTCCTTGGTGCTTTCAGGGGTGAAGACTGGAAGAGTTCCTTGGATATAGGGAGTCTTTGTGTGATGGCTTTCTCATATGCTGGTTGTAGAAGCAATGTGCTCACTGTGTGAGCAAGTTCACTGTTGCCTACAGGGTGGGAATGGTAGAAGTCTCTGAAGCTTAACTCATTCCCCACATGGCATGCAATTTTTTTCCCCAGTATTTTATTGGCTGGTGTGATGGTTCAGGTTTCAGGTCTGTAGGGGAGGTGTGCCTGCATGGGAAGTGATTGTGGCTAAAGCATGTGAGTAAATGCAACACCCAATGGTGAGCAAAGGTCCCAGCCTTGACAGAGGTGACTGGAGGACCTCTCAGTGAGTTGCACTGAGTTTTTTTTTTTTTTTTTTTGAGACAGAGTTTGGCTCTTGTTGCCCAGGCTGGAGTGCCATGGCATGATCTCAGCTCACCCCGCAACCTCTGCCTCACGGGTTCAAGCGATTCTCCTATCTCAGCCTCCCGAGTAGCTGGGATTACAGGCACTTGCCACCACGCCCAGCTAATTTTGTATTTTTAGTAGAGACGGGGTTTCTCCATGTTGGTCAGGCTGGTCTCAAACTCCTGACCTCAGGTGATCCGCCCAACTTGGCCTCCCAAAATGCTGGGATCACAGGCGTGAGCCACCGCACCTGGCTGTGCACCGAGGTCTTATCAAGTGGAAGGGTTGGAGCCACTTCAGCTCCCCTGCCAGGTCAGCCGGAAAGCCATCCA
Source organism: Rhinopithecus bieti (assembly GCF_001698545.2). NCBI lineage: Eukaryota > Metazoa > Chordata > Mammalia > Primates > Cercopithecidae > Rhinopithecus > Rhinopithecus bieti. The sequence goes on from NW_016803605.1 coordinate 180,832, forward strand.
CCTCTCAGACACACTCGTGATCCAGTGCTTCAGCTATTCAGATCAGACAGGCACCTCTTTTCATCTGTAGGAATGTTGGTGTTCCAAGTAGAGAGGAATTGTGGATCTGTTTCTTGTGCAAGCCTAAACCTAGAGGGTGCTCCTCCTGCGGGGATGCCGTCACCCTGATGTGTTCCAGAAAGACTGTCTACAGTTGCACCCACGCTGAGCTCCCATGGGAGAAGCCCCAGCTGTGCCTGTGGCGATGGAAGAGAGGAGAAAGACATCCCTTTCTCCAAGACCCTTCACTCACACCAGGGCTGTCTGATGGTTGGGTTAGAGCTGTGGGCTTTCCCTGCTGAGCCCAGCACTGAAACTGTGCCCCTGGTGAAAGAAACTTCCCACCAGCAGAAAGATCTGATGTTCAAGGCCCGCTGTCCAGATTCTTTTGTCCCATGGGGTGTTCCCTTGACATGGTGCACTCCCCATTCCCGTAGGATAGGAGTCACTGGGCACCAGACTACAGTGAGTGTTGTTCCTCTGGGTCTAGCCACCCAGTGAAGCTGCCACACTTCAGGCTGGTTCTGGGGAATGTCTGCAAGGAATCCGGTAATGTCACCTGTCCTCGAGACTCCCAGCAGTGGGGAGCAGCACCAGCTCTAATGGGGGTGGCGGGAGAGAGACACAGGCTCTGTGAGATTCCTGTTATAGGTAGCCTTAGTATATTGGCTTCCTTGAATGCTAGTTACAGTAGTAATGAACGGATCATGTGGACAGACTCAGGACCTCCTGGTTAGTTAGAGTGGTGCACGCAGTGGTGACAGCTGAGGACATACAGCCTTTTTCTTCTTCCTGGGGGCAGTGTTATCCTACCAGGAGATGCTGTCGTGGACTGTGTTGGTTGGCCTCCACCCAGCAGGTGGAGCACCAGCTGCAGGAGTAGCAGTGGGATGTTCACTTGCCGTATATTGCCCAGGGTGGCTACTCTTGTTTCTCAGGCAATGGGCAGAGTCATAGAGTTCCCAAAAATTTCTATCCTTTGTATTAAGCCACCAGGACAGGTGGCAGGGCAAAGCCAGGTGTGGGCTGGGTCAGGCAGTTTTGTGCTCTAACTCTCCCTGTGCGGGGCAAGCAGCAATCCCTGTTGGGTAGCGGAGGTGGGGTTGGTTTCCAGGCCAGTGTGCTGATAATTCAGAGAGGAGTGTTTCTGCCTCTGCTGCACAGAAGAGTTTCTGCAGGGAGTGGGGAGTGGCAGGTGGCAGTAAGCCCCACACAGATCCCACACACTTGGCAAGGCAGATCTCCTCCCACCCTGTTCCACTGGCAGCGGCGAGCTAAGTTCCAGGCAGCCTGCGCTCAGAACTTGCAAATGCTTCCAAGTCATAAGCTTTCCCTGCAGAGATAGCAACCACTGCTTTCAGGCCATGCCCCTCCCCATCTATCCCACCCAGCCATGTGCCAGGGTCCTGCATACACGTGACTGCAGCTTGCTTTTCGCTTACCCCATGCCCCAATCCCAGCCCTGGCCAAGGAAGTTCATCGGCACCCACAGTTATCTCATGAAACCCAGTTACAGGCTTCTTTCAACCTGCCACCACCCCCTGAACTTTTTGGCTGACCACTGCAGGGTGCCCTGTGAGGAACAGTAAGGAATGGCTTCCCTGGGTCCATACTGGGATCTGGGAGTGCATGCAGGGTTCTTCCCGCAGCTCCTACTTATATTCCATGAACCTCCCCAAGTCATATTCTGCACTGAATAGGGTTAAGGCCTTGCCCCAGAGACTGGACTTTCAGGCTCCCTGAAAGTGGGGGCGTGTATCCCGCAGTCTTTCCCCATCTCACACCCCGGGGACTCTCAGCCCTTCACTTGAGTCACAGTATAGGCTGCAGCCCGTCAGTTCCTTCAAAGGGACGGTGGATTCCTTCAGATTTCCTGTCCAATTCCTGAATCACTTCTTGAAAAAAAAAGTTCACAGTGTGAATCTCTACACAGTGTTTTGTCCTTCCACGTGGGAGGGGTATGCCAGCAATGCCTCTAATCCAACATGTTTGCTGTCTTGCTTTTTCGTAGTAGGAGAGCAAGGACTTTCTAGAAGTGCCCCCAGCAATGTGCATGGGCCAGAGCTTGACCTTCCCCTAGCTGCAAAGGAGGCTGGGAAATATTTGCCCTTCCTGCCTGTGGGCTGAGAAATGTTGGCATGGAAGGGAGCTTGAAATGGGCCTTGGAGTAGTAGCCAGTCTACCGTGTCTGGCTGGCTCCACCCATAGAAGGTTCATGAGGACAAATCTGTCTTGTTTACTGCTCTATTCCAGCAGCCAAAAGAGTGCCGGGTGCCCACTCATTGCTTCGTAAATATTTATGGAATGGAAGAATAATCTTTCTTCCTGCTACAGATCCCTGCAGTGCTTTATACCAGTCTGCTGGTGCTTTGAATATCAAGCATGACAGTCACATGATGGAGAATGTTTGAATTTTATTGCTATTTTCTTAGGAGATTTATGGAGAAGGACTGTTGCAGGTGTTAAAAACGTTGGACGCCTTATTTTTGGTGAGTATTTGGGGAACAGCAAGGTCAAAGCCTAGAGATATTTTATGCAAGGAGATTCACAGTACTTTTCCTACTCATGGCAGAGGAGAGACCTGTATGTAATTGTTCTAGCAACTGTATTTCCTGACATTTATTCTCATGTAACTGGGCAGCCAGGATGACCACAGAGTAGATAAGCATATAGACTCCCTTGGAAGGAATGTTGCTCTGGTACATGTGAGCTTTGTGACCTCTGAAAAGTTACCTAACCTCTCTGTGCCTCAGTTTCTGCCTCTATCCCATGCGGGTGATAATAATAGTAGTTATGATGAATGAATTAATTCATCAAAAGCACATAGGACAGTGCCTTGCAGATACAGGCACTCAGTAAACATTAGCAATCTGACTGGATGCAGTGGCTGACACCCATAATCCCAACACTTGGGAGGCCAAGGCGGGTGGATCACTTGAGGGCAGGATACAGTGGCTCACACCTGTAATCCCAGCACTTTGGGAGGCTGAGGTGGGTGAATCACTTGAGGTCAGGAGTCTGAGACTCCTGAGGTCAGCCTGGCCAACATGGTGAAACCTCATTTCTACTAAAAATACAAAAATTAACCAGGCGTGGTGGTGCATACCTGTAGTCCCAGTTAGTCGGGTGGCTGAGGCAGGAGAATTGCTTGAACCTGAGAGGCAGGAGTTGCAGTGAGCCGAGATCGCACCACTATGCACCAGGCTGGGCAACAGATCGAGACTGTGTCTCAAAAAAAAAAAAAAAGAAAAAGAAAGAAAGAAAGAAAAAAAGAAAGAAAAAAAAGCAGACAAAATTTATTGACTATTCAAAAATCTGAAAAAAATGAAGCAGAAGCTTGACCTAACCAACACGTATCCGGACTCAGCTTTCTATCACATTTTCAGCACATGTGGAAAAATTGAATTTTGATTTGATCTCAAGTAAAAATTTATAACATGTACAATATTTTAATTATAGGGATTAACTCTGCTACTATTAGGTAATAATATTTTAAAATATTATATTAAGTTTTTTTGTTTTTTTGAATTTTTACTTCAATAGCTTTTGGGGTACAAGTGGTTTCTGTTACATGATGAATTATGTAGTAGTAAATTCTGAGATTGTAGTCCGCCCATCAGTGTATGTTTTAGAGTATGTTGCACTCAATATGTAGTTTTTTGGTTTTGTTTTTTGAGACAGTCTCGCTCTGTTGCCCAGGCTGGAGTGCAGTAGAGGGATCTCATCTCACTGCAACCTCTGTATCTTGGGTTCAAGTGCTTCTCTTGCCTCAGCCTCCCAAGTAGGTGGGACCACAGGCACGCACCACCATGCCTGGCTAATTTTTATAATTTTAGTAGAGATGGGGTTTTGCCGTGTTGGTCAGACTGGTCTCAAACTTCTGAGCTCAAGTAATCTGCCCGCCTCGGCCTCCCAAAGTGCTGGGATTACAGGCGTGAGCCACCGCGCCTGGCCTCAGTGTGTAGTTTTTTGTCCTCACCTCCCTGCCCTCCCCTTTCTGAATCTCTGAAGTCCATTATGCCACTCCGTATGCCTTTGCATACCCATGGCTTAGCTCCCACTTATAAGTGAGAACATATGGTTTTTGGTTTTACATTCCTAAGTTACTTCACTTAGAATAATGGCCTCCATCCAAGTTGCTGCAAGACATTATTTTACTCTTTTTTATGGCTGAGTCATATTCCATGGTGTTTATATACCACATATTCTTTATCCACTTATTGGTCAATGGGCACTTAGGTGGCTTTCATATCTTTCAATTGTGAATTGTGCTGCTATAAACATATATGAGCGTGTGTCTTTTTTATTTTATTTTATTTTATTTTATTTTATTTTATTTTAT
>NW_016803605.1:185377-194649 GCF_001698545.2 Rhinopithecus bieti
GCTCTGTCGCCCAGGCTGGAGTGCAGTGGCCGGATCTCAGCTCACTGCAAGCTCCGCCTCCCGGGTTTACGCCATTCTCCTGCCTCAGCCTCCCGAGTAGCTGGGACTACAGGCGCCCGCCACCTCGCCCAGCTAGTTTTTTGTATTTTTTAGTAGAGATGGGGTTTCACAGTGTTAGCCAGGATGGTCTCCATCTCCTGACCTCGTGATCCACCCGTCTCGGCCTCCCAAAGTGCTAGGATTACAGGCTTGAGCCACCGCGCCCGGCCTTTTATTTTATTTTATTTGAGGCAGAGTCTCGCTCTGTCATCCAAGCTGGAATGCAGTGGTGCACTCTCACTGCAACCTCCAACTCGCAGGTTCAAGTGATTCTCCTGCCTCAGCCTCCCAAGTAGCTGGGACTACAGGCGTGCACCACCATGTCTAGCTAATTTTTGTATTTTTAGTAGAGATGGGCTTTCACCTTGTTGGCCAGGCTGGTCTTGAACTCCTGACCTCGAGTGATCTGCCCTCCTCGGCCTCCCAAAGTGTTGGGATTACAGGCGTGAGCCACTGCACCCAGCCCACAAGTGTCTTTTTCATATAATGGCTGCCTTTTCTTTGGGTAGATACCCAGTAGTGGGATTGCTGGATTGAATGGTAGATCTACTTTTAGTTCTTTGAGGAATCTCCATACTGTTTTCCAAAGAGGTTGTACTAATTCGCATCCCCACCAGCAGGGTGTTAGTGTTCCATTTTCACCACATCCACACCAACATCTATTGGTGTTTTTGAATTTTTATCAATGGCCATTCTTGTGGCAGTAAAATGGTATCTCATTGTGGCTTTAATTTGCATTTCTTTAATGATGAGTGATGCTGACCATTTTTTCCTATGTTTCTTGGCCACTGGAATATCTTCTTTTGAGAAATGTCTATTCATAGCGTTAGAATGCTTTTTGGTGGGATTATTTGTTTTCTTCTTGCTAATTTCTTTGAGTTCTTTATAGGTACTGTATAATAGTCTTTTGTGGATGCCTAGTTTGCAAATATTTGCTCCCATTCAGTGGGTTGTCTGTTTATTCTGATAATTATTTCCTTTGCTGTACAGAACATATTTAATTTACTCAGGTCCCATGTATTTATTTATTTTTGAGACAGTCTCACTCCATCACCCAGGCTTCAGTGCAGCAGCATGATCTCAGCTCACTGCAATCTCCACCTCCCAGGCTTAAGCAATTCTCCTGCCTCAGCCTCCTGAGTAGCTGGGATTACAGGCATCTAACACCATACCTAGCCAATTTTTGTATTTTTAGTAGAGATGGGGTTTCATCATGTTGGGCTGGAACTCCTGACCTCAGGATCCACCCACTTGGGCCTCCCAAAGTGCTGGGATTACAGGTGTGAGCTACCATGCCTGTTCCCATACATCCATATGTTTACTTTTGTTGCATTTGCTTTGGGGCTCTTCGTTGTGAACTCTTGCCTAAGTCAACATCTAGAAGAGTTTTTCTGATGTTATCTTCCAGAATTTGTATGGCTTCTGGTCTCATATTTAAGTCTTCAATGCAAATTCACATTGAATTTGTGAGTTGATTTTTGTATAAGGTAAGAAATAAGGATCCAACTTCATTCTCCTACACATGGCTTGCCAGTTATCCCTGCACCATTTGTTGAACAAGGTGTCCTTTCCTCCACTTTATATTTTTGTTTGCTTTGTCGAAGATCAGTTGGCTGTAAGTATTTGACTTTATTTCTGGGTTCTCTATTCTGTTCTATTGTTCTACATGCCTACTTTTATACCAGTACCATGCTGTTTTGGTAACTATAGGCTTGTAGTATAATTTGATTGGGTAATGTGATGCCTCCAGATTTGTTCTTTTTGCTTAGTCTTGCTTTGGCTATGCAGGCTCTTTTTTGGTTCATATGAATTTTAGGATTGTGGCTGGGCATGGTAGCCACACATCTGTAATCCCAGCACTTTGGGAGGCCAAGGTGGGTGGATCACCCAAGGTCAGGAGTTTGAGACCAACCTGGCCAACATGGCGAAACCCTGTCTCTACTAAAAATACAAAAATTAGTCAGGCATGGCGCATGCACGTGTAATCCCAGTTATTCGCGAGGCTGAGACAGGAGAATTGCTTGAACCTGGGAAGCAGAGGTTGCAGTGAGCTGAAATCGGCCATTGCACTCCAGCCTGGGTGACAGAGCAAGACTATGTCTCAAAAAAAAAAAAAAAAAAAAAAAAAAAAGAATTTTAGGATTTTTTAGTTCTGGGAAAAATGATAGCATTTTGATGGGAATTACATTGAATGTGTAGATTGCTTTTGGCAGTATGGTCATTTTCACAATATTGATTCTACCCATCCATGAGCATGGGATGTGTTTCCATTTGTTTGTGTTGTCTGTGATTTCTTTTAGCAGCGTTTTATAGTTTTCCTCGTAGTGGTCTTTCACTTCCTTGGTTAGGTATATTCCTGAGTATTTTATTTTATTTTTTTTGCAGCTGTTGTAAAAGGGGTTGAGCTCTTGGTTTGAATCTCAGCTTGGTCATTGTTGGTGTACAAAGCAGTGCTACTGATTTGTGTACATTGATTTTGTATCCTGAAACTCTACTGAATTCATTCATCAGATCTAGGAGCTTTTTGGATAAGTCTTTAGGGTTTTCTAGGTGTCCAGTCATATCATGAGTGAACAGTAACAGTTTGACTTCCTCTTTACCAGTTAGATACCATTCATTTCTTTCTCTTGTCTGATGGCTCTGACTAGGACTTCCAGTACTATGTTGAATACAAGTGGTAAAAATGGGCATCCTTGTCTTGTTCCAGTTCTCAGAGGGAATGCTTTTTTTTTTTTTTTTTTTTTGAGACGGAGTCTTGCTCTGCCACCCAGGCTGGAGTGCAGTGGCCGGATCTCAGCTCACTGCAAGCTCCACCTCCCGGGTTTACGTCATTCTCCTGCCTCAGCCTCCCGAGTAGCTGGGACTACAGGCGCCCGCCTCGTCGCCCGGCTAGTTTTTTGTATTTTAAGTAGAGACGGGGTTTCACCGTATTAGCCAGGATGGTCTCGATCTCCTGACCTCGTGATCCGCCCGTCTCGGCCTCCCAAAGTGCTGGGATTACAGGCTTGAGCCACCACGCCCAGCCCGAGGGAATGCTTTAAACTTTTCCCCGTTCAGTGTAATGTTGGCTGTGGGGTTTGTCATAGATGGCTTTTATTACATTGAAGTATGTCTCTTGTATGCCGATTTTGTTGAGGGTTTTAATCATAAAGGGATGCGGGATTTTGTGAAATGCTTCTGCATCTCCTATGATTTTTGTTTTTAATTCTGTTTCTGTGATGTATCACATTTGTTGACTTGCGTATGTTAAGCCATCCTTGCATTACTGGTATGAAACCCACTTGATCACATCATGGCAGATTTCAAGCTACCAACATGAGGTCACTGAGCACAGAGTTGGAAGACGGGTACAAAATTAGCTCTCCAGAGCCCTTATCAACAGACTGCAACCCATGGCTGCCATTTCTACTAAAGAGATGTCCCTGCAGGTAATCTGTATTTTCTACAACTGGTGACTTTACTGTACAGTTAAACATTCCCCCTGCCTCTGTTCTTTTGCAGCCCCGTTACTGAGGCTGCAACAAAGTTTGCAAAGGGAACGTCCTGCCCTGGAAGGTAAGCATCCTACTTTGTCATGAATCCCTAATGATAGTGTAGACTGCACACTGGCTTGAAGCCAGCCATTGTCCTAAAAACTGTACGTGTCTGATTCATGTAGTGCTCCTTTGGGAATGGAGAGGAACATGGACTCTCACAGGTGCCCAAGGCCACGCAGCCAGGTGGAAGCAGGATCAGAGTTCAAACTGACACACTGTAACCATATGCATGTAGGGCATATCTATGCACTGTAACCATGCGCATAGATATCCCCTAGATATGCCTAGGATCCAAGTGTCAGAAGCAGAAAATGGGAACAGCCTGAGGCAATTAGCAAATTGAGAGGAAAAATACTTCCCAAAACCACATGGGCTGAGAGTCTTGAAGGAGCCAGACTTGACCCATGGTGGGAGTATGGAGAACAAGAACAAAGTATCAGATGAATTCTGTATGGAGAAGTTAGATTATATTATGGAAGAGACTATATTTGTTCAGGAGAGGCTGTACTGCACAAAGAAACCACAAATTGCTATGACTTAAGACACAAAGGATTTATATTTTGCTCACCCAAAAAGCAATATGGGTTGAGTGTTCCTACAGAGCAACTTGGCTCCATGTGGGGACTTAGGCATCCAAGCTGCTTGCATCTCTTTTTTCTTTCTTTTCTGTTTTTTTTCTTTTTTTTTCTTTTTTTAAAGACAGAGTTTAGCTCTGTCGCCCAGGCTGGAGTGCAGTGGCACTATCTCAGCTCACTGCAACCTCTGCCTCCCAGGTTCAAGCTTTTCTCCTGCCCCAGCCTCCCAAATAGCTGCGATTACAGGCACCTGCCACCACACCTGGCTAATTTTTGTATTTTTAGTAGAGACGAGTTTTCACTATGTTACCCGGGCTGCTCTCGAACTCCTGACCTCAAGTGATCTGCCTGCCTGGGCCTCCCAAAGTGCTGGGATTACAGGCATGAGCCACCACGCTGGGCCAAGCTGCTTGAATCTCATTGCTTCTCCTCTTGGCACAAGGTCTCCTTGTCTGTTCTATGAGAGGAGAGAGCTGGAGAGCCACAGAAGGCCTTTTGTAGCCAGGCCTGGAAGTAGAGGGCACCAGCTCCACACACCTCCTGTTGGCCAGGATCAGTCACATGGCCCCAACCTAACTACAGCGGAGGCTGACCAAGGTGGTCTCCCTTCCACTTGTGGAAGATGCAACTGTGGTGAACACAGCAGGGTGCTCTTGCTTTTTCACAGGCCAACGGTCAGGTACGGAGTGAAGGTAGGTCCTGAGCACAGCCCTGCATCCACTTCATGCCTCGCTCCCTGTTTTAGTTGTGAAGGCTGCTAGAGCAAAGTGCCATACGTAGGCTGGCTGGCTTAGCCACAACAGAGATTTATTTCTCAGTTCTGGAGGCTGGAAGTCCAAGATCAGAGTACCAGTAGGGTTGAATTCCTGGGAACCCGCTTCTGGGTTGCAGAGAGCCAACTTCTTGCCACATGACACGCTTTAATATTGTTTTTTGACATCAGCATTCACCATATGCTGGTTATAGACAAGTCTGGAAGGAGAATCTATCTGCAACCTACAAATGGCTAACGAACGTTATGGGATGGTAGGCTGGTGACTGTGCCACCACACTCCAGCCTGGGCAACAGAGTGAGAACCTGTCTCAACAACAACAACAACAACAACAAAGAAATATCAACCCCAAGGCGATGGTATTAAGAGATGGGGCGTTTGGGAGCTGTTGAGAGCATGAGGGTAGAGCCCTCCTGATTCGGATTAATCCGTTATAAAAGAAGCCTCAGACAGCTCACTCCAGGGAATGCGGTGAAGATTGAAGGGTAGAATTTATGCAAAATGCTCCAAGATAAGCCTGGCAGGTGATGTTCTCAGCAAATGTGAGCAGAGCTATTATCAGTGTGTGTGTGAGAGAGAGAGAGAGAGTTGAGCATCATCTAATTCATGAGTGTGGATAAAAATAAAAGAGGGGGTACCAGGCAGGGTAGCTCAATGCCTGTAATCCCAGCACTTTGGGAGGCTGAGGCGGGTGGATCACTTGAGGTCAGGAGTTCGAGACCAGCCTGGCCAAAATGGTGAAACCCTGTCTGTACTAAAAATATAAAAATTAGCCAGGCCTGCCTGGTGGTGGTGCACGTCTATAGTCCGAGATACTCCAGAGGCTGAGCCAGGGGATTCGCTTGAAACTGGGAGGCAGAGGTTGCAGTGAGCTGAGATTACCCCATTGTACTCCAGCCTGGGCAACAGAACAACACTCTGTCTCAAATAAATAAATAAAAGAGGAGAAGACTTTGCCTCAAATCCTGAAGAAAATGAGCATGTAAAAAATGAGTAGAGGCGGAAGCAGAGATGAAGGAGCTAGAAAAAAGAGGCCAGAAAGTCAGAGAGAGCAAGGTAACATGGAGGTCAGCAGAAGGCAAGGGGAGAGAGGGTCACCTGGAGAAGGAGGTCACCTCGGGAAGAACCGCAGGGCATTGCAGACGGTGAGGCAGAGCAGGGTCTGTGGTGTTCTTGGCAGGGTACTTACACAGCATCTGAGACCACCTGGGTTTCTTGACGTAGATGAAGGCGGTGAGCCTAATTACAACTGGCTGACTGAGATGCTTGAGAATTGGACCAGGACCTCCCTGGAAAAGCAGAAGCAGCCTGATGAGGACCCTGAAAGTAAAGGTACCGTGCATAGTATATAATAAGTGTCATCAACAGTAAGTGCCACCAACCTTCTCTCTCCTCTTGCTCTTCCCCACCCCTGTGGGCCAGTCCTGCAGGGGACATGACCAGATGTCCCACTGGTACAGTTTGGATGCTTGCTCCCTTCCAAATCTCATGTTGAAATGCAATCCCCCAATGTAAATTAGTTCAACCATTGTAGAAGACAGTGTGGCAATTCCTCAAGGATCTAGATCCAGAAATACCATTTGACCCAGCAATCCCATTACTGAGTATATGCCCAAAGGAATAGAAATCATTCTGTTAGAAAGATACAGGCACGTGTATGTTCACTGCAGCACTATTCACAATAGCAAAGACATGGAATCAACCCAAATGCCCATCAATGATAGACTAGATAAAGAAAATGTGGTACATATACACCATGGAGTACTATGCAGCCAGAAAAAGGAACAAGATCATGTCCTTTGCAGGGACATGGGTGGAACTGGAAGCCATTATCCTCAGCAAACTAATGCAGGAACAGAAAACCAAACACCACATGTTCTTACTTATAAGTGGGAGCCGAATGATGAGAACACATGAACACAGGGAGGGGAACAGTACACACTGGGGCCTGTTGGGTGTGGGTGGGGAGAAGAAGAGCACCAGGATAAATAGCTAATGCATGCAGGGCTTAATACCTAGGTGATGGGTTGATAGGTGCAGCAAACCACCATGGCACACGTTTACCTATGTAACAAATCTGCATGTCCTGCACATGTATCCCAGAACTTAAAATTAAATTAAATTAAAAGAAAAAGAAACGTAATCCCCAGTGTTGGAGGTGGGGCCTGGTGGGAGGTGATTGGATCAGGGGGATGGATCCCTCCTGAATGGCTTAGCGTCATCCTCTTGGTAATTAGTGAGTGCTTGCTCTGAGTTTATCTGAGATACGGTTGCTTAGAAGTGTGTGGCACCGTCCCCCTCACTCTCTTCTCCTCTTCTCGATAAGTGATGTACCTGCTCTCCCTTCACCTTCCATCATGATTGGAAGCTTCCTGAGGCCCCACCAGAAGCAGATGCCAGCACCATGCTTCCTATACAGCATCCAGAGCTGTGAGCCAATTAAACCTCTTTTCTTTATAAATTATCCAACCTTGGGTACTTCTTTATAGCAATGCAAGAATGGACTGATACGCCCACCCTCTATCCATCCACCCGGCCATCCATCCATTTAGGATGTCTTGAGTCATTAACATGAAATAATAACTCTCCTAATAGCAGGCTGGGGGTAGGGGTGACAAAGGGAAAATGACAGACCAGGTGCCTGCCTGGAGGACTCACAGTCTAGAGGATGAGACGGAGAATAGACAGGTAAGTTCATCCCCGACTGGGCTAATTTCTATGGAGAGGGCTGGGTGCAGTGGCTCACACCTGTAATCCCAGCACTTTGGGAGGCTGAGGCAGGAAGATCACTTGACCCCAGGAATTCAAGACCAGCTTGGGCAACATAGCAAGACCCCATCTCTCCAAAAATTTTTTGTAAAAATTAGCTGGGCATGGTAACGCGTTCCTGAGACAGGATTTGGTGCTCCAGTCTGGGGGCAGAATTTCTTCTCTACAAACTGTTTTGCCCTGAAAGCCTTCAACTGAGTAGATGAGGCCCACCCACATCACTGAGAATAATCTTCTTGAAGTCAACTGATTTTAGCTGTCAACCACATCTACAAAATACCTTCACAGCCACACCTAGGCTAGTGTTTGATTCAATAACTGGTTACTGTGGCCTAGCCTAGTTAACACGTTAAACCATCCTCCCGACATCCCAAGAGCTATAGGCAGACTCTTATTTATTCCTCATAAAACTGCAAGGGATAGGTGTTACTCTCTTCCTGGTTTTACAGATGAGAACAGGGATGTTAAGTAACTTTATCGGGGGCCCGATGCAGTGGCTGATGCTTATAATCCTAGCACTTTGGGAGGCCAAGGTGGGTGGATCACCTGAGGTCAGGAGTTCGAGACCAGCCCGGCCAACATAGCAAAACCCCTTCTGTACTACAAATACAAAAAAAATATTTAGCCGGGCATAGTGGTGGGTGCCTGTAGTCCTAGCTACTCAGGAGACTGAGGCGGGAGAATCCCTTGAGCCCAGGAGGCGGAGGTTGCAGTGAGCTGAGATTGCACCACTGCACTCCAATCTGAGACTCTGTCTCAAGAAAAAAAATAAATAAATAAAAGTAACGTGCTCAGGGTCTCACAGCTAATGAGCGATGAAGTCAAATTCAAATCGGCATCTAGCTCAAGCACCCACCTCCCTACTAGCTTTGCTCTCTTGCCACTCTGCCCATGCTGTTCAGAGAAAGGATTGAGGCTGAAAAACCAGGAAGAAAGAAATCAGAGCGGGAGGCTGTGTTGCATCCTGGATGGAAAAGATACTGCATAAGGTCCTGGCAGCTGAGATTGGAAGGAGCAGAGACACTGAAAAGACGATCAGCAGGTGGAACTGGCAGGTCTTGGTGATAGTCTGGTGTGAGGGTGAGGAAGAGGCAGAAGTCTGGGGTGATGACCTGGTTTACGCCTCAGTGACTTGGCAGCCCCTTGGGCTGCGGACGGGAGCACAGGAAAATGTGCTGGGCACTTTAGAACAGCTCCTGGAACATTCTGCATCATCCTCCCCCATGAACCTAAAGAAAGCAAGCTCATTTCCCCAGGGACACAGGTGATCATACAGTCATTAAATCTCCATCTTTTCCTTGCCAACTCCCTCCACCCCAATGGCCCAAAGTCGTGTCTCACCAGTAGCTCAATGACAGGTGCTGGATCAGACGGCCAGGACCCCGAGGCCCCTGGATGCCAACCTTTCCCAGCTCACCGGATTTGTCAGCTCTCCTGCCCTAGCAAATACCACAGGCGGGGTGGCTTCAACTATAAGCTTTTATTTCCTCACGGTTCTTTTTTTTTTTTTTTTTTTTTTT
>NW_016803605.1:197562-265056 GCF_001698545.2 Rhinopithecus bieti
ATAGTTTGCTGAGAATGATGGTTTCCAGCTGCATCCATGTCCCTACAAAGGACACGAACTCATCCTTTTTTATGGCTGCATAGTATTCCATGGTGTATATGTGCCACATTTTCTTAATCCAGTCTGTCACTGATGGACATTTGGGTTGGTTCCAAGTCTTTGCTATTGTGAATAGTGCTGCAGTAAACATATGTGTACATGTGTCTTTATAGCAGCATGATTTATAATCCTTTGGGTATATCCCCAGTAATGGGATGGCTGGGTCAAATGGTATTTCTAGTTCCAGATCCTTGAAGGATTGCCACACTGTCTTCCCCAATGGTTGAACTAGTTTACAGTCCCACCAACAGTGTAAAAGTGTTCCTGTTTCTCCACCTGTTGTTTCCTGACTTTTTAATGATTGCCATTCTAACTGGTGTGAGATGGTATCTCATTGTGGTTTTGATTTGCATTTCTCTGATGGCGAGTGATGATGAGTGATGATAAGACAGAGTCTTGCTCTGTCATCAGGCTGGAGTGCAGTGGCACAATCTCAGCTCACTTCAGCCTCCACCTCCCAGGTTCAAGTGATTTTCCTGCCTCAGCCTCCCAAGTAGCTGGGACTACAGGCGCCCGCCACCACGTCCAGCTCATTTTTGTATTTTTAGTAGAGACGGGGTTTTACCATGTCCAGGATGGTCTTAATCTCTTGACATTGTGATCTGTCCACCTCGGTCTCCCAAAGTGCTGGGATTCCTGGCTTGAGCCACCGCCCCCGGCCAGGAATGACCTCTTTAAAGGCCCTGTCTCCAAATACAACCCCATGGGGGATGAGGGCTTCCACATATGACTTTGGTGGGGGCAGAAACTACTCAGTCTCCTGTACTCACCTTGGCTGTCTCGGCTTCTTTCTCTAGGCTCAGTCAGTGACCTTTGGGATTTTGTGAGAAAAACAGGCATTTGCGCTTCAAAGTGGGAATGGGGAACCACTCACAACTTCCTGTACAAACACGGTGAGAAGACCCTCCTCCCACCGCCCTGGTCTGTCCATGCATGTGAATGGGCTGGAGTAGCGGAAGGGGTGGGGCCTGAAACAATCCCAGGCTGGTTCTTCACCAGAGCTTTGGAGCGGGGCTGGTGTCAAGGTGCCCAGGGGTCTGATTAGGGGAACCTTCGCTCGGTGGTGTGGTCCATACTGAAAAATGTGTGGCCTCGCTGCGAGTCCCAGTCATCGTGAAAAGCCTCACTGATGGTTTTCTCTGGTTTTGCAAAAATGCAAAAAACCCTAATTTCTTGTCAGCTAATCCTAGGACCTGGTCTTAAAAAAAACGCTTGTATGAGCCGGCGCAGTGGCTCATGCCTGTAATCCCAGCAGTTTGGGAGGCCGAGGTGGTCGGATCACTTGAGGTCAGGAGTTCAACACCAGCTTGGCCAACATGGTAAAACCCTGACTCTACTAAAAATACAAAAATTAGCCGGACGTGGTGGCGGGTGCCTGTAGTCCCAGCTACTCGGGAGGCTGAGGCAGGAGAGTCGTTTGAATCCAGGAGGCAGAGGTTGCAGTGAGCCAAGATCATCACACTGCACTCCAGCCTGGTGACAGAGCGAGACAAAACAACAAAACAAAACAAAACAAAAACCACTTGTATGGGTTTTCTCTTCATGGGGCTGACCCTGTCATTCAGGTGGAATTGATGTCAGGCTCCTGGGAACTCACACTAAGGCCATTTAATAGTCTCCATAAGCTCCAATGTTCATGGCTGGTGGAGATCACTCATGTGTGTGTGTCTTGCTCTGTTTCCCAGGCTGGGAATGCAGTGGTGCAATCGTGGCTCACTGCAGCCTCGGCCTCCCCAGCTCAAGCAATCCTCCCATTTCAGCCTCCCGAGTAGCTGGGAACACAGGCACACAGCATCATGCCCGGCTAATTTTTGTTTTTATTTTCCATAGAGATGGGGGTCTCACTACGTTGCCCAGACTGATCTTGAACTCCTGGGCTCAAGCAAGCCTCCAACCTCGGCCTTCCGAAGTGCTGGGATTACAGGTGTGAGCCACCCCACGCCTAGCCTTCCCCACTCTTTTGTTACAAGACTATAGTGAACATCTTTATGTTTGTGGCCCTGTTGCCCTTGTGCAACTCGGGAAAAGGTGCATCTCCCAGGAGGGTGAATTCTAAAATGTGCCCCCTTGGCCAGGGCTGTGTGTGGCCTGGGAAGGGAACCCTGGCTGGATATCAGTCCTGCTCACCTCTCCTGGGCTGCTTCCTGCCAGGGACACAGGACTTGAGCTGTGTCTGAGCACCATGCCCCACAGCTGTCGGGTCTTATGGCCTTGGAATACACTTTCAAGCGTCGAGTCACTGGATCATGGCGATGAGTGTTTTAGCATCAAATTTCTCTCTGAAGGGGGTGGATGAAGTTGCTTTCTCAGTAGCAATATATGAGAGTGTAAACCAAAAAATAAAATTCTAAGCCCCCCACCACCCAACCATCTGAATGGACCTCTCCTCTCAGCCAGGGCACTCCAAAGTTAACCTGAAAAATGGGTCCAGGCCATGATGGGAAATGGGGGTTGGACATGCCTCCTTATAACCCTCCTCCCTTTTGGAATTCAGGAAAAGCTGACTAGTAGTCATGTCAACACAGATTTTTTTTTGTTTTTTTGAGATGGAGTTTTGCATTTTTTGCCCAGGCTGGAGTGCAATGGCATGGTCTTGGCTCACCACAATCTCGGCCTCCCGGGTTCAAGCGATTCTCCTGCTTCCCGAGTAGCTGGGACTACAGGCATGTGCCACCACGCCTGGCTAATTTTGTATTCTTAGTAGAGACAGGGTTTCTCCTTGTTGGTCAGGCTGGTCTCGAACTCCTGACCTCGTGATCTACCCACCTTGGCCTCCCAAAGTGTTGGGATTGCAGGCGTGAGCTGCCTCAACACAGATTTTAAGTCTGATAAGAAACATTTACATTCTGTTCTCTCTGAAGCCTGCTACCTGGAGGCTTCATCTGCATGATAAAACTTTGGTCTCCACAACCCCTTGTCATAACCCAGACATTCCTTTCTATTGCTGATAACTCTTTAAACCAATAGCCAATCATATATTTTTATTTTCCATTTATTTATTTATTTATTTAGTGATGGAGTCTCGCTCTGTCACCCAGGCTGCAGTATAGTGGCATTATCTTGGCTCACTGCAGCCTCCACCTCCTGGGTTCAAGCGATTCTCCTGCCTCAGCCTCCCGAGTAGCTGGGACTACAGGCATCTATCACCATGCTCAGCTAATTTTTGTATTTTTAGTAGAGACGGGGTTTCACCACATTGGCCAGGCTGGTCTCGAACTCCTAACCTCAAATGATCTGCCCAACTTGGCCTCCCAAAGTGCTGGGATTATAGGTGTACAGGTGTTAGCCACTGTGCCCAGCCGTCAATCAGAAAATTTTAAATCTACCTATAACCTGAAAGCACCCCCACCCCTCCTCACCCCTCACCTCCACCCCTCCACCACTTCAAGTTGTCTCACCTTTCTGGACCGAACCAAGGTATATCTTAGATGTATTTGATTGATGTCTCATGTCTCCCTAAAATGTATAAACCTAGGCTGTGCCCCGACCACCTTGGCCACACATTCTCAGGATCTCCTGAGAACTGCATCATGGGCCATTGGTCACTCACATTTGGCTCAGAATAAACCTCTTCAAATATTTCCCAGAGTTTGACTCTTTTCATCAACAAGAGGAACCATTCCCAGCGGTACTGTCCTAGTCTGCTCGGGCTGCTGTGACAAAATCCCACAGACTGGGTGACTTAAACAACAGACATTTATTTTTTCACCATTCTCAAGGCTGGAAGTCCAAAATCAAGGTGTCTGTGGGGTGGGTTCCTTCTGAGGCCTCTCTCTGCAGCTTGCAGGCAGCGCCTTCTCCCTGCATCCTTGCGCGGTCTTTGCTCCATGTGTATCTATGTTCTAATCCCCTCTTCTTAGAAGGGCACTATCATTCTATTGGAATGTTTCAAAGTTTTGTTATGCAGATGTGTGAGAGGCATTTGAACCAGAGTGACTCCATCTTGAATGAGGGCTAGGAAAAATGAGGCTCAGCCTTGCTGGGCTGTATCCCCAGGAAGTTAGGCATTCCTAGCCCCTAGGTGTTTATGCTTAAGGGAACAGATTAATAATGTTTACTAAACAGACTCTGGCCCAGGAATGTCCTGATATCCTGATATCTTGAGAACAGAAGCATTCCTAATTTTGCTTTAAAAATAATAAGTTCTTGCAAAATATAGTAATTATGGTTTTGTTTTGTTTTGTTTTTGAGATGGAGTTTCGCTCTTTGTTGCCCAGGCTAGAATGCAGTGGTGCTATCTCAGCTCACTGCAACCTCTGCCTCCCAGGTTCAAGCAATTCTCCTGCCTCAGCCTCCCGAGTAGCTGGGATTACAGGCGTGTGCCACCACACCCAGCTAAATTTTGTATTTTTAGTACAGACAGGGTTTCGCCATGTTGGCCAGGCTGGTCTCAAACTCCTGACCTCAGGCGATCCACCCGCCTCGGCTTCCCAAAATGCTGAGATTACAGGCATGAGCCACCGTGCCCGGCCAAAATATAGTAATTATGAAAATCAACCCTTTATCACAAACCCTTGTAGCAGAGCACATCTCCCCATGTTTTTTTGTTGTTGTTTTCCTATATATAACAAAAGAAGGAGGTGATGCATTCCTCCTCTGACTTTCAGGAACACCCTACTCTGTCTTTGGAGTCACTGTTCTTTCACCCCTTTGTTTTCTTAACAGACTTGCTTTCGCTTTGCACTGTGGACTCACCCTGAATTTTTTCTTGTGTGAGATCCAAGAACCCTTTCTTGGGGTCTGGATCGGGACCCCTTTCCAGTAACAGATGGAGGCTCCAGGTAGCAAGCTGCAGAGAGAATAGATTGGAAATGGTGCTTGTCAGATTTAAGCTGTGTTGATGTTAAATGCTGGTCAGCTTTCCCTAAATTCCCAAAGGGAGGAGGGCATCGTGAGGCATGTCTGACCCTCCCTTCCTGTCACGGCCAGGGCTAGGTTTTCAGGTTAACTTTGGAGTACCCTGGCCAAGAGGAAGGGTTCATTCAGATGGTTGAGGTGGTGGGGGTGCTCATCATTTTATTTTTGGTTTATGCTGTGAAAGGAAAATAAATCTTGGGACCCCAAAATCACCAAGCTAAAGGGAAAAGTCAAGCTGGGAACGGCTTAGGGCAAACCTACCTCCCATTTTATTCAAAGTCACCCCTCTGCTCACTGAGATAAATGCATATCTGATTGCCTCCAGTTGGAAAGGCTAATCAGAAACTGGAAAGAATGTTGGCTGGGCTAGATGGCTCACGCCTGTAATCCCAGCACTTTGGGAGACTGAGGTGGGCAGATCACGAGGTCAGGAGTTCAAGACCAGCCTGGCCAAGATGAGGTAAACCCTGTCTCTACTAAAAATACAAAAATCAGCCCAGCATGGTGGCGGGCGCCTGTAATCCCAGCTACTCGGGAGGCTGAGGCAGAGAATCGCTTGAAGCCGGGAGGGAGAGGTTGCAGTGAGCTGAGATCGTGCCACTGCACTCCCGCCTGGGCGACAGAACGAGACTCCATCTCAAAAAAAAAAGAATGCAACCATTTACTTCCTATCTACCTGTGACCTGGAAGCCCCCTCCTGCTTTGAGTTGTCCCACCTTTCCAGACCGAACCAGTGTTCATCTTACATATATTGATATCTCAGGTCTCCCTTAAAATGTCTAAACCAAGCTGTGCCCCAACCGCCTTGGGCACATGTCACCATGACCTCCTGAGACCGCATCACGGGCGTGCACCCTTAACCTTGGCAAAATAAACTTTCTACACTGACCGAGACCTGTCTCAGAAATACTGGCTTAACAACATTCTCACGTGTTGCTGCTGAGAAGGCAGCTTTGTTTGGAACTTCACGCCAAAAACCCCATTAATTACTTCTTTAAAGACCCTGTCTCTGGCTGGGCGCGGTGGCTTAAGCCTGTAATCCCAGCACTTTGAGAGGCCGAGACGGGCGGATCACGAGGTCAGGAGATTGAGACCATCCTGGCTAACTCAGTGAAACCCCGTCTCTACTAAAAAATACAAAAAAAAAAAAACCTAGCCGGGCGAGGGGGCGGCGCCTGTAGTCCCAGCTACTTGGGGAGTCTGAGGCAGGAGAATGCGGCTGAACCCGGGGTGGAGGCGCGAGGCTCTGCAGTGATGCTGAGATCCGCCGCCACTGCACTCTCAGCCTGGGGTGACAGAGCGAGACTCCGTCCAAAAAAAAAAAAAAAAAACAAAAAAAGACCCTGTCTCCAAATACAGTCACATTCTAAGGTACTGGGGGTAAGGGCTTTAACATGTGTTTGAATTATTTATTTTGAGATGGAGTCTCACTCTGTCACCCAGGCTGGAGTGCAG
Organism: Rhinopithecus bieti; assembly: GCF_001698545.2. NCBI lineage: Eukaryota > Metazoa > Chordata > Mammalia > Primates > Cercopithecidae > Rhinopithecus > Rhinopithecus bieti. Next base: position 203,974 of record NW_016803605.1, read on the forward strand.
TGGCATGATCTCAGCTCCGTGCAACCTCCGCCTCCCGGGTTCACACCATTCTCCTGCCTCAGCCTCCCGAGTAGCTGGGATTATAGGCACACGCCACCACGCCCAGCTAATCTTGGTATTTTTAGTAGAGACAGGGTTTCACCGTGTTGGCCAGGCTGATCTTGAACTCCTGACCTCAAGTGATCCGCCCGCCTCAGCCTCCCAAAGTGCTGGGATTACAGGCATGAGGCACCACGTCCGGCCAGGGCTTCAACATATGAATCTGGGAAGAGACAGAAGTCAGCTCCTAGTGGGCAACCTCGCGACTGCTGTCTACACTGACAACAATCATTTTCCCATCCCCCTCCCTGCCTTCTATTTACAAGTCTTGCTTTCAGTCCCTGGAAGCAGCTGATCCTCTTTCTTCCTGGGCACCGCAGGTGGCATCCGGGACAAGACAATGAGTAGCCGGAAGCACCTCCACCTGGTGGATGCTGGTTTAGCCATCAACACTCCCTTCCCACTCGTGCTGCCCCCGACACGGGAGGTTGACCTCATCCTCTCCTTCGACTTCAGTGCCGGAGATCCTTTCGAGGTAATCGAGAAGGACCTTGGGGCCGGTCCCGGGTGGGAGGTGGGCTGCAGTGAAGCTGACTTTGAGGAGGCCCTGAGGACGTGGGCTGGAAAGTGGGTGGTGGGGAGGTGCTGGCTGGGAAGTCCTGAGAGCCAAATCAATTCACCCATTGCTCCCAAAGCACCCGCAGTCGGCCACGTCCAACGAGCTTCTGATCCAAAGCCATCCCAGACCTTCCCGGGCCCCTCTTCCTGGCAGACGACTCTCCCCACTTCTGCGTCTTGCCTGCCCATTCATAACAGTTTGACCTGCGACAGTCTAGCTCCTCACCTGTGCACCTGCTTCCCCAGGTGTGCATGTCTCCAGCCCCAAGGGCGTGTCTTCCTGCTCATCTGGGCTTCCTGGGCAAATAGTGGCCCTTGATAAATGTTTGCTGAGTGAGAACATATGCAAGTAAATTCGTCCTTAGCATACATTGCACCTTCACCGTGACCACTAGGATCCGTTATCCCTGCCTTCATATCCCGAGTCTGCCACTTACCAGCTGTGTGGCCTGATCCAATGTATGTAACTTCTGTGCGTCTCGGTTTCCTCAGCTGTAAAACTGGGCTAACGATGGCTCCCCCAGGGGTTGTTCTGTGGTTTAAATTAATACTTGTTAATACATGTGAAGTGTTTAGCACAATGCCTGCCATTTACTGTGGGGTTTATAAACATTTTCCTCCGCTTCTCTCCTTTCCTCTCCTCCCCTCCCCTCCCCTTCTCTGCCCTGCCCTGCCCTCTTTTGGAGACTGGGTCTCACCCTATCGCCCAGGCTGGAGGGCAGTGGTGTGATCATAGCTCACTGCAGCCTCAACCTCCTGGGCTCAAGCGATCCTCCCACCTCACCCTCCCAAGTAGCTGGGACCGCAGGCACACACCACCACACCAGGCTAGTTTTCTAAATTGTTTTAGAGACAGGGTCCCGCTATATTGCCCAGGCTGGTCTTGAACTTCTGGCCTCAAGCAATTCTCCTACCACCCAAGGTTAGGATTATAGGCACAAGCCACCCTGCCCAGCTATTTTCTTTAAAAATATATACACTTACAATATACATGTACATAATATGTAACTATTACATGATACCTACCAATACATAGTAGTATATATAAAATAATCGTGGTAAAACATATCATCTATTATATTTATGTGTAATGTAATATATACTTATATTCACACACACATCTATCAGTTTACATTCTATAATATGAATTAGGAACGTCCATCCTCCTCCCCATGCCATGAGCCAAAACCCACTTGTCACCATCTTTCTAGACCCTGGGCCCTGGAATACCCAGGCTTTCTGGTCTTAGGATTTCTGCTGAAATAAAGATCCCAAGACAATATGATAAAGGTGGAGCTATCAAGGTCTTGGGAGTCCTTTTCTGCCAAATCTCTGCTGCATGACCCCGAGCGATAGGCTTAACCTCTGAGCCTCAGTTTTCTCATCCTGAAAATGGGAATCACATCATCTGGCTCCTAGGAGATCTGCAGAGCCTCTGCACCATGCCTGGTCCACAGCTGGTGTTCAGGATGAACAACAATGCGTATCTGGTGATGATGAGAATAGCAAGAGTAATGGTAAGAAAAACAGCAGCGTTTGTTAAACTTCAAGCAAAGATGACTTCGGAGACCTACGCCGTCCAGTACTGTGGTTGCCGGCCACATGTGGCATTTGAGCACTTGAGATGTGGCTGGCCCAAGATGGGGTGTGCTGTGAGGATAAAATACACCTCGGATGGTAAAGGACCGCGTATGGAAAACGCATGTAGAAGACCTTATTCATGATTGGTATATTGACACACTAGGCAGGTTTCTCCAGAGGGACAGAACCAATAGGACCTATGTCTAGATGAAAGGGAGTTTCGTGATCACAAGGTGGAGCCCTACAATAGGCTGTCTGCAAGCTGAGGAAGAAACAAACCAATAGTGCCTCAGTCCGAGTCTGAAAGCCTCGAAAGTAGGGAAGCCCAGCTGGGCGTGGTGGCTCACGCCTGTAACCCAGCACTTTGGGAGGCTGAGGCAGGTGGATCACCTGAGGTCGGGAGTTCGAGACCAGCCTGGCCAACCTGGTGAAACCCTGTCTCTACTAACAATACAAAATTTAGCTGGGCGTGGTGACGGGCGCCTGTAATCCCAGCTACTTGGGAGGCTGAGGCAGGAGAATCACTTGAACCCGGGAGGCGGAGGTTGCAGTGAACCAAGATTGTGCCATTGCACTCCAAGCTGGGCAGCAAGAGCAAAACTCCATCTCAAAAAAAAGAAAAAGAGTAGGGAAGCCCACGGTGCAGCCTTCAGTCTGTAGCCAAAGGCCCTAGCGTCCCTGGCGAGCCTCTGGTGTAACTCTAAGGGTCCAAAGGCCAAAAAACCTGGAGTGTGATGTTCAAGGGCAGGAAACATCCAGCACGGGAGAAAGATGAAAGCCAGACGACCCAGCAAGCCAGCTTCTCCCACCTTCTTCCGCCTGCTTTGTTCTAGTCACACTGGCAGCCAACTGGAGGGTGCCCACCCACACTGAGGGTGGGTCTCCCTCTCCCAGTCCACAGACTGAAATGCTCATCTCCTCTAACAGCACCCTCACAGACACACCCGGAAACAATACCAGCTTTCTAGGCACCCTTCAATCCAATATTGAATATTCACTATCACAATTGATTACATATCGAGGCAATCATACTTTTGACATATTGCATGAGATAAAACTTTTTCCTTCAAATGTGCTTAATGTAATTGGGTGGTTACAAATTAATAAACAAATTTAAGCAAGATATATCTGTAACAGTTTAACAGAACCTGATCATCTAAGTTTTTTTTCATTTTTCTCAAATTCATCTTTAATTATTTCCATGATGGGGCTTGTAAGAAAACTAACCAACATGTAGATGCTATAGTTGAATGTCAAATCTTTTTTTTTTTGGTTTTGAGATGCAATCTTGGCTCACTGCAACCTCCGCCTCCTGGATTCAAGTGATTTCTCTTGCCTCAGCCTCCCGAGTAGCTGGGATTACAGGCGTGCGCCACCATGCATGGCTAATTTTTGTTTTTTTAGTAGAGACAGGGTTTCACCATGTTGGCCAGGATGGTCTCGAACTCCTGACCTCAGGTGATCTGCCCACCTCAGCCTCCCAACGTGCTGGGATTACAGGCGTGAGCCACGATGCCCAGCCAAATGTCAAATCTTTAAAAGGTACTTATGAGAGTAAATTCCTCTGTAATACAATTATGAAGCACCTTCATGATATTTCTGTTTTATGTGTAGAAAAGTGGCTGGGTGTGGTGGCTCACTCCCGTAATCTCAGTGCTTTGGTAGGCTAAGGTGAGAGGATCACTTGGGATCAGCAATTTGAGACCAGCCTGGGCAACACAGCAAGACCCCACCTCTACACAAATTTTTTTTTTTTCTTTTGAGACGGAGTTTTGCTCTTGTTGCCCAGGCTGGAATGCAATGGAGAGATCTGGGCTCACTGCAACCTCCGCCTCCCGGGTTCAAGCGATTCTCCTGCCTCAGCCTCGTGAGTTGCTGGGATTACAGGCATGTGCCACCATGCCTGGCTAATTTTGTATTTTAGTAGAGATGGGGTTTCTCCATGTTGGTCAGGCTGGTCTTGAACTCCTGACCTCAGGTGATCCGCCCGCCTCAGCCTCCCAAAGTGCTGGGATTACAGGCGTGAGCCACCACGTCCAGCCAAAAAAATTTTTTTTAATTAGATGGGCATGGTGGCTCATGCCTGTAGTCCCAGCTACTTAGGAGGTTGAGAAAGGATCCCCTGGGCCTAGGAGTTTGAGACTGCAGTAAGCCATGATTGCACCACTGCACTCCAGCCTGGGCGACACAGCAAGATCCTGTCTCTAAAGATAAGTATATGTAGGAAACTGTTAAGAGTCAAATATTCAACTCAATATAAAATAAGAAGAAGAGGCCGGGTGCAGTGGCTCACACCTGTAATCCCAGCACTTTGGGAGGCAGAAGCGAGTGGATCACCTGAGGTCAGGAGTTCGAGACCAGCCTGGCCAACATGGCGAAACCCTAAATACAACTAAACTAAAAATACAAAAATTAGCCAGTCATGGTGGCACGTGCCTGTAATCCCAGCTACTAGTGGGTCTGAGGCAGGAGGATCACTTGAACCTGGGAGGCAGAGGTTGCAGTGAGCCGAGATTGTGCCACTATACTCTAGCCTGGGCAACAGAGTGAGACTCTGTCAAAAAAAAGAAGAAAGAAGAAGAAGAAGGAGAAGGAGAAGAAGAAGAAAGAGGAAGAAGAAGAAGAAACACTTGTTGAGACTGCATCTCCTTTTGCTAATAAGTGGTTTCTAGTTGTAACACCAGTCCTCTGAACAAAGAAGTCACTTTTGAATACATAAGGAAAAATAACCACATGCTAAAAGGATAAGACATTCCTCTGACATCTTTACTGGGCCATCTCTTCCTCTAACACTTCAGAAGCTTAGAAATTTAAAGTATTCTTTTGTTAGCTGCAAGAACAAGATAAAGGAGAAATGCCCTTTTTCTTGAGATCGCAACTATGAAGTCATGTGGTTATGCAAAGTCTGCATTTGTGTGCAAAACACACACTGATCTTTTTTTAACTTTTAAGTTCAGGGGTTCAAGTACAGGTTTGTTCCAAAGGTAAACTTGTGTCCTGGGGATTTGTTGTACCGATTATTTCGTCATCCAGGTATTAAGCCTAGTACCCATTAGTTATATCTCCTGATCCTCTCCCTCCTCCCACCCTCCAGCCAGCGCTGGGCCCCAATGTGTGTTGTTCCCCTCTGTGTGTCCATGCGTTCTCATCATTCAGCTCCCACTTAGAAGTGAGAACATGCAGTATTTGGTTTTCTGTTCCTGGAAAAACACTTATACATTTATCTTTTTTTTTGAGACAGAGGCTCGTTCTTATCACCCAGGCTGGAGTGCAACGGCGCCATCTGGGCTCACTGCAATCTCTGCCTCCCATGTTCAAGTGATTCTCCTGTCTCAGCCTCCTGAGTAGCTGGGACTACAGGTGCCTGCCACCATGCTTGGCTAATTTTTTGCAATTTTAGCAGGGATGGGGTTTCACTGTGTTAGCCAGGATGGTCTCGATCTCTTGACCTCGTGATCTGCCCACCTCAGCCTCCCAAAGTGCTGGGATTACAGGCATGAGCCATGAGCCACCATGCCCGGCCTATCTTTTTGTTTTTTTTTTGTTTTGTTTTTGAGACAGAGTCTCACTCTTGTCGCCCAGGCTGGAGTGCAATAGCGCTATCTGGGCTCACTGCAACCTCTGCCTCCCGGGTTCAAGCGATTGTCCTGTCTCAGCCTCCCCAGTAGCTGGGATTACAGGAGCCCGCTACCATGCCTGGCTAATTTTTGTATTTTTAATAGAGACTGAGTTTCACTGTGTTGGCCAGGTTGGTCTCAAACTCCTGACCTCAGGTGATCTGCCCGCCTCGGCCTCCCAAAGTGCTGGGATTGCAGATGTGAGCCATCACGCCTGGCCCACATTTATCTTTATTCTCCTTGCTTAGTTTTGTCAGTTAGCTTGCAGAACTTAACGGATGCCTTTCTAAGACACAGAGACTGAGATGTGTTTTATGTAACATCAGTAACCTCAGTGCTACAGTAATGAGACATGCAGTGTCCTTTTGCTCTGCTTCAAGACAGCAGGGAAGGAGGTCATAGGAAAAAGAATAAATGAAATTTGTTACAACTGAGAAACTACTTCTCATTAAGTTTCCCCATGCTGTCACCGTTATTTAAAATTTATTTTTAAAATTAATTTATCCTACTTCTTTTTGCTTTCTTCAAGTGCAGCAAGTAGACGACAGAAAAGTACTTTATGGCCAGGCGTGGTGGCTCACTCCTGTAATCCCAGCACTTTGGGAAGCCAAGGCGGGTGGATCACCTGAGGATCACCAGCCTGACCAACATGGAGAAACCCTGTCTTTACCAAAGATACAAAATTAACCGGGCATGGTGGCACATGTCTGTAAACCCAGCTACTTGGGAGGCTGAGGCAGGAGAATCGCTCGAACCCGGGAAGCAGAGGTTGCGGTGAGCTGAGATCGTGCCATTGCACTCCAGCCTGGGCAACAAGAGTGAAACTCCATCTCAAAAATAAGAAAACAAAAGAAAAGTACCTTCACGGTGACGTTATATTTCTGTTACACAGTGATGATGGAGGATATCTCATTTATCTTCCAAATACCCCTGTGAGGTGGATATTACAGAGCTCCTTTGCAGAGGTGGTGAGATATACCCATACCACACATCTCTTTGGGCCCCTGGGCTCAAATGGTCTTCCCATCTCAGCTTCCTGAGTAGCTAGGGCTACACGTGCATGCCCCTATGCCTGGCTAATTGAAAAAAAAAAAAATTATTGTAGAGATGAAGTCTCCAACATCTTTCTGTGGCAGAGCTGGGATTCAAAGCCTCATCTAGGCACCATTTTCCTTGTCCTCTGAGTCCCACAGCCCCCAGCCCGAAAGGTTACTCTCTAACCTCACAAATATTGTCTCCAGGTGGGCTCGGCGTGCGGGTGATGGCAGAAGCTCACTCTTTCCCTTACAGAAGATGTTGTCCCTGTCCAAGTTGACCCCTGCTCTGTTGTGTGTCTGGACTGTTAGCTGAGGTCCCGTCAGGTCTCTAGGCCCCAAGGGTCTTCTGGAGAGGTCTTGCAACAGTTTCTTATTGCCTCCTTCTCAGACCATCCGGGCTACCACTGACTATTGCCGCCGCCACAAGATCCCCTTTCCCCACGTAGAAGAGGCTAAGTTGGATTTGTGGTCCAAGGCCCCCGCCAGCTGCTACATCCTGAAAGAAGAAACTGGACCAGTGGTGATGCATTTTCCCCTGTTCAACACAGATGCCTGTGGAGGTAGGTGCAGGGGAGAAGCAGGTTGAGAAGCCACCTATGTTAGTCTATTCTCACACTGCTAATAAAGATATACCTGAGACTGGGTAATTTACAAAGGAAGGTTTAATTGACTCACAGTTCAGCATGGCTGGAGAGGCCTCAGGAAACTTACAATCATGGTGGAAAGCGAAGGGGAAGCAAGGCACCTTCTTCACAAGGCGGCAGGAAGGAGAAGTGAGTGTCAGCAGGGGAATTGCCAGATGCTTATAAAACCATCAGATCCGTCAGGCGCGGTAGCTCATGCCTGTAATCCCAGCACTTTGAGAGGCCGAGGCAGGTGGATCACAAGGTCAGGAGATCGAGACCGTCCTGGCTAACACAGTGAAACCCCGTCTCTACTAAAAATACAAAAAAAAAAAAAAAAAAATTGCTGGGCATGGTGGCGTGTGCCTGTAATCCCAGCTACTCAGAAGACTGAGGCAGGAGAATCGCTTGAACCTGGGAGGCAGAGGTTGCAGTGAGCCGGGATCGCGCTACTGCACTCCAGCCTGGCAACAGACCGAGACTCCTTCTCAAACAAATAAATAAATACATACCATCAAGTCTCGTGAGAACTCGCTCACTGTCACGAGAACAGCATGAAGGTAACCACTTCCATGCTTCAATTACCTCCCACGACACTTGGGGATTATGGGAACTACAATTCAAGATGAGATTTGGGTGGGGACACAGCCAAACCATATCAACACCAGACCAGGCTGAATGGAGCTGCGCTGTGCCCTGGGGGACATCTCGTTATGCTCCAACATCTGATGGTCCAGTGAGTCATCCTGTCCACCCTCGGGCCTGGAGGATGCCAGGCTGCCTCTCTCAGTCTTGCATGCCTCTGCATGTTGCTGCCTCTCTGCAGCATTCTTGTCCTACCTGAATATCCAACACCTTCCACCTGGACATCCCACATTCCTCATCCAGTCTCAGGTGAGCAGCTGCCTGGAAGGCCTAGAATCCAGGATAGGTGGTACTCCAGGGCCTGATTGTACCACTTCCCACAGTGGACTCCTTTTAGCTTGTCAATCGTGTCTCCTGCGATGAGACTCCCATTAGGGATAAATTGTGTCTGTTTTCTTCCTTCATTTAACAAACACTTGTTGGTTACCTATGCTGCATCAACCGTAGTTCCAGGAGAGGCAGGCTGGAGTAGTAAAGAAGACAGGAAGCGGGGGTGCCGGGCGTGGTGGCTCACACCTGTAATCCCAGCACTTTGGGAGGCCAAGCAGGGGCAGATCACCTGAGGTCAAGAGTGCAAGGCCAGCTTGGCCAACACGGTGAAACCCCATCTCTACTAAAAAATACAAAAAATTCGCCAGGCATGGTGATGCATGCCTGTAATCCTAGCTACTTGGGAGGCTGAGGCAAGAGAATTACTTGAACCTAGGAGATGGAGGTTACAGTGACCCAAGATAGTGCCATTGCATTCCAGCCTGGGAGACAAAAGTGAGACTCTGTCTCAAAAGACTGGAAGAGGCATAGATCATAAAAATATAGATAAATCCATAACCTCATGTGTCAGTAAAACTTTATTTATAAAGCCAAAGTGGTGGGCCAACTGGATTTGGTCTACAACTGTAGTTTGACAAGCCCTGATGTAAACAGACAAAATCTGCAGAATTAATTGTCCAAACTCACGATGCATTTTCTTTATTGGTTTGGTTATGCTTCAGATAATATTGAGGCGTGGAGTGACACATACGACACATTCAAGCTCGCTGACACCTACACTCTAGATGTGGTGATGCCACTCTTGGCATTAGCCAAGATGAACGTCAGGGAAAACAAGAAGAATATCCTTAGAGAGATGAGGCATGCGGCCATGTAGGTGGGAGACCATAATCACTCTGATGCCTATACTCATTCTGTAAGTATCTGTTGGAGAACTTTCTCTGCAACAGGCAGGAGGGCTGAAGGGGTGAAAAAAGATAGGTAGTTTCTCCCCCACTTGAGTTTGTGTCTCAGTAGCGGACTGACCACGAACAGGGTCAGGAGTGAATGGTTTTCTGAAGAGTGAAGCAGGCTGTGTTTGTTTGCCAGGGTTGCTGTAACAAAATACCATTGGCTGGGTGGCTTCACAGAAATTGATGGTCTCATGGTGCTGGAGGCTGGAAGTGTGAATTCACAGTATCAGCAGCGCTGGTTCCTTCTGAGATCTGTGAGGGAGAATTTGTTCCATGCTTGTCTCTGTGTATATTAGTCCATTTTCACACTGCTATAAAGAACTACCTGAGACTGGGTAATTGATGAAGAAAAGAGGTTTAATTGGCTCACAGTTCCAAAGGCTTAACAGGAAGCATGACTGGGAGGCCTCAGGAAACTTACAATCGTGGTGGAAGGTGAAGAGGAAGCAAGCACATCTTTACGGTGGCAGAGCAGGAGAGAGACAGAGCAAAGCAGGACATGCTACACCCTTTTAAACAACTAGATCTCATGAGAACTCCCTCACTATCACCAGAATAGCAAGGGGGAAGTACACTCCCATCAATCACCTCTCACCAGGCCCCTCCCGCAACAAGAGGGGATTACAATTTGAGATGAGATTTGGTTGAGGACACAGAGCCAAACCATATCTCTGTGAAAGGAAAATGAAATCACATGACCCCAATTCACTGTGCCAGAAGGAAAAACTTAAGCTGTGGCTGGGCACTGTGGCTCATGTCTATAATCCCAGCACTTTGGGGAGCCAAGGCAGGAGGATCGCTTGAGCCCAGGAGTTCAAGATCAGCCTGGGGCAACATAGTGAGACCACATCTCTACAAATAATTTTAAAAATGAGCTGGGTGTGGTAGCACAGGCCTATAGTCTCAGCTACTCAGGAGGCTGAGGTGGGAGGATTGCCAGAGCCCAGGAGTTTGAGGCTGCAGTGAACGATGATCGTACCACCCCACTCCAGGCTGAGCAACAGAGCAAGACCTTGCCTGCAAAATAAAAAATAAAAAAATTAAAAATTAAAAATGAAGCTGAAAGCTTCATTAAGCTGAGTCATGCAAGAAACTGTCTTTCCTTTTGTTCCTAGGCCACAGATGAAAGGCCACAGATATCTCCACAGATAGCTTACTCTATCGATATGGTTTGGCTCTGTGTCCCCACTCAAATCTCATCTTGAATTGTAATCCCCACGTGTCAAGAGAGGGACCTGGTGGGAGGTAATTGGATCTTGGGGGTGGCTTCCCTTGTGCCGTTCTCACGAGAGTGAGGGGGTTCTCATGGAGATCTGATGTTTTTTTTTTTTTTCTTTTTGAGAAGGGAGTCTAGCTCTTTCGCCAGCTGGTGCAGTGGCCGGATCTCGGGCTCATGCAAGCCTCCGCCTCCCGGGTTTACCCATTTCTCCTGCCCTCAGCCTCCGGAGGTAGCTGGGACTACAGGCGCCCGCCCACCTCGCCGGGCTAGTTTTTGCTATTTTTTTAGTAGAGATGGGGTTTCACCGTGTTAGGGCCAGGGATGCTCGATCTCTTGACCTGTGATCGCCCGGGTCTCGGGCCTCCCAAAGTGCTGGGATTACGGCTTGAGGGCCACCCGCGCTCCGGCGAGCATCTGATGGTTTCCCCTGCTGTCTCTCTCTGTCTCTCTCATTCTCTCTCGTCTCTCCTGCCACCCTGTGAAGAAGATGCTCTGCTTCCACCATGATTGTATTAGGTTGGTGCAAAAGTAATTGCAGTTTTGCAACTAAAAGTAATGGTAAAAACCGCAATTACTTTTACACTGACCTAATAAGTTTCCTGAGGCCTCCCCAGCCATGTGGAACTGTGAGTCAGTTAAACTTCTTTTGTTTATACATTACCCAGTCTCAGGTAGTGTCTTTATCGCAGTGTGAGAATGGACTCATACAGTTCTAGAAGTCAGAAATCTGAAACGAGTGTTATGGAGCAAAACCCGAAGTGTTAGCAGGGCCGACTTCTGTGGAGGCTCCAGGGGGGAAGCTGTTCCTTGCCTTTTTCAGCTTCTAGAGGCCACCCACATTCCTTGGCTCATGGCCCCTCCTTCAGCCTCTTGCTTCTGTCATCTCATCTCCTCCTTGCTCTGACCTTCTGCCTTGCTCTTATAAGGAAAGACCCATGTGATTCCATTGGATCCACCCAGATACCCAGGATCCTCTCCTCATCTCAGGATCCTTAGCTTAACCTCATCGGCAGAGTCCCTTTTGCCATGGAAACTCACATACTGGCCAGGAGCAGTGGTTCACACCTGTAATCCCAGCACTTTGGGAGGCCAAGGCAGGCAGATCACTTGAGCTCAGGAGTTCAGACCAGCCTGGGCAACATGGCAAGACACCATCTCTACTAAAAGTACAAAAAAATAGCAAGGCATGGTGGTGTATGCCTATGGTCCCGGCTCCTTAGGAGGCTGAGGTGGGAGGATTGCTTAACCTTCAGTAGTGGAGGTTGCAGTGAGCCCAGATCACACCACTGCACTCCAGCCTAGGTGACAAAGTGAGACCTTGTCGCAAAAAAAAGTCACATATTCATGGGCTCCAGGGATTAGGATAGGGACATCACTGGGAGCCATTATTCAGCCTGCCACAAAGACGCAGGCAGGACCCAGATGACAGAAACCAGGGGAAGAGTTAGAATTTTATTTTGCATGTAGTGGGAAGCTGTTGTTAAGTTTTGAGCAGGGGAGTAGCTTTATCTGAGTCACCTTTTCAAAGGCCCACCTGGCTCCAGTGTAATTGGTCCCTAGACAAGATAATTAGCACCCTGAGGACCAGGTTGAGTCAGTGACCCCAGGGTTGCAAGGTAGAGGGAAGAGAAAGCCATTCTGGGCCTCTGGACCAGTTTGTGTTCCCCAGAGAGTTTCCCCAAAAGCCCTGCCTGGCATGGGGCAGGATGATTATTTGCTGCTCATCTGTCTTCTAATGAGGGGTTGTATATTAGTTTGCTGGGGCTGCCATTAAAAAGTAACACAGAGGCTGGGTGTGGTGGCTCATGCCTGTAATCCTAGCACTTTGGGAGGCAGAGGTGGGCGGATCACGAGGTCAGGAGTTCGAGACCAACCTGGCCACCATGGTGAAGAAGCCCTGCTCTACTAAAAATATAAAACTTAGCCGGGCGTGGTGGCGGGCACCTGTAGTCCCAGTTACTTGGGAGGCTGAGGCAGGAGAATCGCTTGAACCCAGAAGGTGGAGGTTGCAGTGAGCCCAGATCGTGCCACTGCACACCAGCCTGCTGACAGAGGGAGACTCCGTCTCAAAAAAGCACCACAGATCAGGTGACTTAAATAACAGACACTGTTTCGCAGTTCTGGAGGCTGGAAGTCCAAGATCAAGGTGTGAGCAGGGGTGGTTTCTCCTGAGGCCTCTCTCGGCTTGCAGATGGTGCCTCCCTGTGTCTACACATGATCTTCCTCTGTGCCTGTCCATTCCCCACCTTCTCACCTGTAGAACTCAGGGGTTATTTATGATTATTTGTTGACTCTCTCTCCTCATAATAAGGTGTGCAGCAGTGTGGGGTCAGGAACCACATCACTTTGCCCACCACAGTGTCCATTCTTTCATTCGTTGATTCCACAAACATTTCCTGGATGCCTACTAGATCCAGTCTGCCCAGGTCCTGCAGCCATGGCTGCATACAGGTCAGGTGAGGTTCTTGCTGTTGTAGAATGGTACCTCCTCCCGGGGGGGCAACATGACATAAACAGGTAAACAAAGGAGTCAACAGGATGGCCATGGAGAGTAAGTGCCGTGGAGACGACCGAACGTGCGGTGTGCTGAGGAGTGAAGTGAAGGCTTTTAGGAAAGGGGCTGGGGGTCTGGGAAGGCATCCCGAGGGAGAGACCTTTCACCTGGGACTGAATACTGAGAGGGGGTGGCCATGAGGAAGTCTTGGGGAACAGAATTCTGTGCAAAGGAAAAATAAATACAAAGTATCTGGAGTGGGAAAGACCTTGATCTATGTCTTACCTATGTCTATAACATTTTGTACTGATAGAAAGGCATATCTGAGGCTGGGTAATTTATAAAGGAAAGAGGTTTATTTGGCTCATGGTTCTGCAGGCTGTGCAACAAGCATGGCGCCTGTATCTGCTTCTGGTGAAGGCTTCAGGGAGCATCTAATCCTGGTGGAAGGGGAAGGGGAGCTGGCATGTTACATGGTGAGAGAGAGAAGGGAGGAAAGTACCAGTTTCCTTTTAACAACCAGATCTCAAGTGAACTAATAGAGCAAGAACTCACTCATTACCGCAGGGAAGGCACCAGCCCATTCATGAAGGATCCACTCCCATGATCCAAACATCTCCCTCTGGGCCCCACCTCCAACACTGGGGATCAATTTCAACGTGAGATTTGGAGGGGATGAATTTCCAAACTATATTAGTCTATTCAAGGAACAGGAGGAAAACTGCTATTGCTGGATCAGGGTAGGGGAAGCACGGAATGAAATGTGATTGGAGAGATGGACAGAGCTCAGATCTTGTGAATTCTGGCAGGTATCATGACATTCGATGTAGGCCAAGGAGTTAGCTCCTAGCCCAGCATCTGATACATGCTTAATAAGCATAGTGTTGGATAAATAAACATTTACACGGTAAACATAGATCACAAGAGCTCCACAGGAGGAGGTGGTGGAGCTCCAGGTCTTCTCAATTCATGAAAGAATGGATGAATGTCTTTTTCCTAAGTCATGTCTGACCTGTAGAGGCTTCCAGATCTTCTAATCTTATCCAATGTGCAACACTTCCTACAAAGCACAGTGGTAACTTCTAACTTTCCTTTCTCCCCAGGCTCTATTACCCGAAGCGTTATACCCAAAGTTGCTCCTTGGTGTAGATGAGCCTCAGCTTCCAGGGCAGTGTGGGCCTGTTGGTCTACCAGGACCCTGATGTCCACCTGGCCTTCCTGTTCTTCACTCCCTTCAGCCACATGCTTCGTGGCCTTGAGTTCACCTTGGCTATCCTAACAGGGCCAATCACCAGTGACCAGCTGGACTGTGATTTTGATAGCATCATTCAGAAGAAGGGGTCCAAGGAGCTGCAGGTGGTGAAATTTGTCCTGCAGGTCCCTTGGGAGATCCTGGAGCTGGAGCATGAGTCTCTGACAATCAGAAAGAAGTATCATGTCCAATGTCCAGATAGCCAAAATGAATGTGGTAGATCAGACCAATGCCTTTAACTGCTCCTTTATTACTGCACTTCCAGCCAGTAGCTCTGTAGAAGTTAGCTCTGTAGAAGTAAGAGCTGGGGATTAAATCATGGGCTGTCTCTCCAGAGCCAAGGGGAGCTCTGAGAATACAACAGGTGCTCAATAAATGCTTGCTGATTAACTGATGGATTAGCTGTGCGTGTGTGTCTTGGTCTGCCACCACCCCTGCTGCGGCCCTTTTCACCCTCTGTGTACCCTTTACTTCTTCCTTTCTTCCCTTCCCCCTTTCCTTTCCATCTTCTTCCATCTATATCTTAGCAATTCAGCATGGTGGCTCCACAGCTGGGCTTGAATCTTACTTCTGTTATCTACTCACCATGAGAACATGGACAAGATCCTTCGCCTCCGTGCCCCAGTTTCATCATCTGTAGAATAGACCATCATGGAGCCTGTATCCTTGAAAGGCTTAACGGAGTTAATGAGTCTCAAGACCTTAGAATAATGTCTGGCACTGATGGAGTTCCAGAGCAATTATTATTCATACAGTCTTTCCAGAATTAAAGCAGGACTGTTAAGGGATGAACTGTGTGTCCCACCCCCACCAAAAGATGTGGCCATTGTTACCCCCAGTGCCTGTGAATGTGGCCTGCATGGAAATAAGGTCTTTTACCAATGTGATCAAGTGAAGATGAGGTCATCTGTGTGGACGCTAATCCACAATGACTAGTGTCCTTATGAAAAGGGAGGATTTCACCCGGCATGGTGGCTCACGCCTATAATCCCAGCACTTTGGGAGGCCGAGGCAGGTGAATCACGAAGCAAAGAGATCGAGAGCATCCTGGCCAACATGGTGAAACCACATCTCTACTAAAAATATAAAAATTAGCTGGGCTTGGTGGCACACACCTATAGTCCCAGCTACTCGGGAGGCTGAGGCAGGAGAATGGCTTGAACCCAGGAGGCGGAGGTTGCAGTGAGCCGAGATCACACCACTGCACAGGTTCTCATAACTCTTTGAGCCTGGTGACAGGGTGAGACTCTGTCTCAAAGAAAAAAAAAGAAAAAAAAAAAAAGAAAGAAAAGGGGGGATTTAGGAGAAGGGGAACATTATGACAAATACCTAATGCATGCAGGACTTAAAACCTAGATCTAGATGACAGGCCCGGGCCAGGTGGGCTCAAGCCTGTAATCCCAGCACTTTGGAGGCGAGACGGGCGGATCACGAGGTCTAGGGAGATCGAGACCATGCCTGCTTAACACGTGAAACCCAGGGGGGGGGGGGGGGGGGGGGGGGGGGGGGGGGGGGCGGGAGGGGGGGGGGGGGGGGGGGGCTGTCTCTACTAAAAAATACAAAAACTAGCCGGGCCCGAGGTGGCGGGCGCACTGAGTCCCAGCTACTCTTGAAGGCTGAGGCGGAGAATGGCGTAAACCCGGGAAGGCGGAGCTTGCATGTGAGCTGAGATCCGGCCACTGCACTCCAGCCTGGGCCCGACAAGAGGCAAGACTCCGTCCCTCAAAAAAAAAAAAAAAAACCTAGATGAACGGTTGATGGGTGCAGCAAACCAGCATGGCACATGTATACTTACATAACAAACCTGCACGTTCAGCACATGTATCCCAGACTTAAAAATTTTTTTTAAGGTAAGGATATTTAAAACAGAGACAGGCATGTATACAGAGGGGAGGCCATGTGAACATGGAGGCAGGGATTGGGGTGAGGCATCTACAGGCCAAGAGGCTGTCAAACTATTGCCAGCAAACCACCAGTCATCCCAAAGAAGACCTTGATAGCAGAAGGATCCAGTTCAGAAATCTGTGTTGCATTCAGTCGTGGCTTTTTTTTTTTTTTTTTTTTGAGACAGAGTTTCACTCTAGTTGCCCAGGCTGGAATGCAACGGCACAATCTTGGGCTTACTGCAACCTCTGCCTCCTGGGTTCAAGCGATTTTCCTGCCTTAGCCTCCCAAGTAGCAGGGATTACAGGCATGTGCCACCACGCCCAGCTAAGTTTTTTGTATTTTTAGTAGAGATGGGGTTTCTCCATGTTGGTTAGGCTGGCCTCGAACTCCTGACCTCAAGTGATCCGCCCACCTCGGCCTCCAAAATTGCTGGGATTACAGGTGTGAGCCACCGCGCCCGGCCTCGGCCATGTCTTCTTAGTCTCCTCCAATCTCGAATGGTTCCTCAATCTTTCCTTGATTTTCATGACCTTGACATTTTTGAAGCTTACAGGCTAGTTATTTTGCAAACCATCCCTCCATTTGGGTTCGTCTGACGTCTGATTACGATGAGATTCAGGAATCTTGCAGAAGCGATGCTTTGTTCTCGTGACATCCTGTCAGGTGGTGCGAAATTCTAACTTACCACATTACTGATGCTGTCCGCTTTGACTAAGATGGTGTTTGCCATGTTTGTCCACTATAAAGTAACTCCTTTTAAACTGGTATTTTGTAGGGAGGTATTTTGAGCTCTGTAAATATCAAACTTCCCATTTACCTTTTTATTTATCTGAGTGTGGACTCCTGGTTTCCTCTGGTCCTGTATAATTTGTTACTATCATTATTTATTTTGACTCTCGAACTGCCCAGTATGGCCAATGGAGCTTCTTCAAGCAGACTCCTGTGTTGTTTCTACATGTTCTCATAACTCTTTGAGCAATTTCTTGCTTTAAGCATAGGATGTTTGTAGGCTCATCTTGTTCTTTTTTTGCCCTAGACATGGAATCAGCCAAATTTCCTAAGCACTCTGGTTTCATTTGGTGGAGAATAGTAAATAGAAGTCAAGATTTGGATGCTAGCGGTGCTCGTTTGTGTGGGCCATCGCTGTTTCTATGTTCTCTTAGTGGAGAGAGCTAGAGAATATGTGTACAAATGTTCCTATACACACTGAAACTATGTGTTTATTTTTATCTCTATATACAATTGGGATCCATGAGGACATACCAGCACCTCCAGTTACAGTCCAACACCACAGGGCTCATTCGACTTTCCTCCTTTCTGTCTTAGTAATTCCCTTTTCCACCAGTGGGAGACCTGGCACCCATTCCCCTTACTCACCGTGTGTAGCCAATTTCCCTTCTCCTTTGCCATTTCACCCCTGTGGGGATGTCTTTCCCAGCCTAGTGTGGCTTCAACACCGTACACCATGCTATTCCCATGAATGGACATCCTTCTGTCTCTGCTTGGGTTATGACAGCCCATGCCAGATGCCCCCTGTGTGGCCTCCTCCCTAATCGCCTTACAGTGCAAACCCCTGCCCCAGACAATGCCTGCATATAAACGCCCCCCCCCCCACTCAGTTCATGTTCCAACGTTGCACACCAAGCTGCCCATCTGTGGATTTATCCCCACCTTCTCAAGCCCCAACACCCTGGGTCATACTGCCGCTCTATGTGGACTCCTCCTCACCCCACTACCCCATTGGAATGCTGGCTTCCCGTACCAGATGGCCCCCAGCCCCCTCCTCCCCTAACCCTACCTAGTGTGGAGCCTCAAAACCCCTTTGGGCTTTGACACCACCGTAACTTCTCACCCTCCCTGACACCCCCACCTTGCTTTTCCCCTCTAAATCATTCAGGAAAGACAGAAGGAAAGAGATGAACAGAGAAAGAGAAAATGTCATGCTCTTAGTCACTGTGCATGCCCACTTCCTGAAGTCCACGCTTGCATCCTGCTCACTCGCACACATTCCCAACTCACCCAGGACAGCTCCCTGAGGCCAGGCGCCCTGTGCTCTCCATCTCACTGCCTAGAAGCCAGTCTTGGATTGACCCTTCACATGCTTGTTGGAACATTGAATAAATGATGCCCTCTGCTCTAATCCCCTCCCCCATTTTCTTTTATTTCCTTCCTTCCTTCCTTCCTTCCTTCCTTCCTTCCTTCCTTCCTTCCTCCCTCCCTCCCTCCCTCCCTCCCTCCCTCTCTCTCTCTCTCTTTCTTTCTTTCCTTCCTTCCTTCTCTCCTTCTCTCTTTCTCTCTTTCTTTTTTTTTATTTTGAGACAGGGTCTCACCATGTCAACCAGGCTGGAGTGCAATGGTGCAATCATAGTTCACTGCAGCCTCAAACTCCTGGGATCAAGCGATCCTCCCATCTCTGCCTTTGGAGCAGCTGGGATTACAGGTGTGAACCACCATGCACGGCTATTTTTTTATTTTTTGAAAGACAGTGTCTCTGTGTGTTGCTCAGGTTGGTCTCAAACTCCCGGGCTCAAGTAATCCTCCCACCTCAGCCTCCCAAAGCACTGGGACTACAGACATGAGCACCACATCCAGCCTCTAAGTCCCGTTTTTAAAATGCACCTTCCAATTCCACTCTGGGGATAAAGGAGTCACAGAGCCTGACTCTGGCTCTCCCCACCCATATCATTCAAGCCAGATGGGGAGGCAGGGACAGCTCTGATCCCTCCCCAACTGGGTAGAGATTTCCAGCCCAGCTGTCACAGCTCTAAGACACAGGGACAGAGGGAGAAGCCAAGAGAGGCAGGAAGAGGTGGCAAAGGAGTGCTACAGAAGATAAGGAGGCTGAGCTCCGACAGGGAGCAGGGAGGAGGGGCCATCTTGAGACTGGTGCCCTGCAAGCTCCACCCCACCCTTCCATGCAGTTCCCCATGGGCCCCGCCTGCATCTTCTTGAGGAAAGGCATTGCTGAGAAACAGCGGGTGAGGTGGGGAGTGAGAGGGAAGGGTGGTGGGCTGGGCAAGGGGAGCAGGAGTGTGGGACAAAGAAGAGGACATGATGGTGCCATAGAACCAGGGGAACAGGCGAATAGGGCAGGAGCTGAGAGGTACAAGAAGTCCAAGGACCCTGGTGGGGTCATGTAAGCCAGTGAGATAAATGGGTGGGGGTAAAATCAGAAGTCAGGAGCAAAAAGAAGGAGAGAAAAGGAAGAAAAATGAAAAGGGAAGTGGGATGATGTCATTGTTGAGATTGCCATTATCCTTTTCTATGGATGCTCATTGTGATAACAGTGGTGGTGGTGGTGATGATGGTGGTGGTGGTGATGATGGCGGTGGTAGTGATAATGATGGCACTGATGATGGTGCTGATTATAGTGGTGATGGTGGTGGTGATGATGCTGGCAGTGGTGGTGGTGGTGGTGATAGTGATGATGGTGGTGATGGTGGTGGTGATGGTGGTGATGGTGATGGTGGTGATGGTGGTGGTGATGGTGGTGATGGTGATGGTGATGGTGGTGGTGATGGTGATAGTGGTGATGATGGTGGTGGTGATGGTGATGGTGGTGATGATGGTGGTGATAGTGGTGATGATGGTGGTGATGGTGGTGGTGATAATGATGGTGGTAGTGGTGGTGATGATGGTGATGGTGATTATAGTGGTGGTGGTGGTGATAGTGATGGTGATGGTGGTGGTGATGATGATGGTGGTTGTGGTGATGGTGATGATGATGATGGTGATGGTTATGATGATAGTGATGGTGGTGATGATGGTGATGATGATGGTGATGATGGTGATGGTGGTGGTGGTGGTGATGATGGTGGTGATGGTGATGATAGTGGTGGTGATGATGATGGTGATGATGATGATGGTGGTGATGGTGATGATGGTGGTGGTGGTGGTGATGGTGATGGTGGTGGTGATGGTGATGGTGGTGGTGATGGTGATGATGGTGGTGATGATGGTGATGATGGTGATGGTGGTGGTGGTGGTGGTGGTGATGGTGGTGATGGTGGTGGTGATGGTGATGGTGATGATGGTGATGGTGATGGTGGTGGTGGTGGTGATGATGGTGGTGATGGTGGTGATGGTGGTGATGGTGATGGTGGTGGTGGTGGTGATGGTGGTGGTGGTGGTGGTGATGGTGATGATGGTGATGGTGATTATAGTGGTGGTGGTGGTGATGATAGTGATGGTGGTGGTGGTGATGGTGGTGGTGATGATGATAGTGGTGATGGTTATGGTGATGGTGGTGATGGTGGTGATGATGGTGACGGTGGTGGTGGTGGTGGTGATGATGGTGGTGATGGTGATGATGGTGGTGGTGATGATGATAGTGGTGATGGTGGTGGTGGTGATGATGGTAATGATGGTGATGATGGTGGTGGTGGTGGTGATGGTGATGATGGTGGTGGTGGTGATGATGATGATGGTGGTGGTAGTGGTTATGATGATGGTGATGATGACGTTAATAACAATAGCTGCACTTATTAAGTCATTGCTGTGTGCCCAGCCCTGTGCAAAGGGATTTGCACGCCTGATATTACTTACACCTCGGGACAACTCATAAGGTCAGTGACTTTCATTCCCATTTTACAGGTGAGGAAAGTGAAGCTCTGAGTCATGAAGCCATTTGCCTTAAGCTTACACAGTTAGTAAATGGCAGGGTTGGCCAAGTACAGTGACTCAGTCTGAATCCCGGCACCTTGGGAGGTAAAGGCGGGAGGATCATTTAAGTCCAGGAGTTTGAGACCAGCCCGGGAAACACAGAAAGACCCCATCTCTACTAAAAATACAAAAAAATAGCTGGGCATGGTGGCATGCATCTGCAGTCCCAGCTACTCAGGGGGCTGAGGCAGGAGGATTGCTTGAGCCAAGGAAGTGGAGGCTGCAGTGAGCCCTGATTATGCCACTGCACTCCAGCCTGGGCAACAGAGTAAGACTCTGTCTCATTAAAAAAAAAAAAGTAAGTTGCAGGGTCAGGTCTGCTTGATTCCTGTGGGCATGCTTTTAAAATTTATTTATTTATTTTTTATTTTTCCATATATATCAACTTGTCCAGATATGTGGGCATACTTTTAATTGTTAGGCTTTAAGATCACCCAAAAAAGAGAATGAAAAAGGCCAGGTGGTGGCTCACGCCTGTAATCCCAGCACTTTGGGAGGCTGAAGCAGGTGGATCATGAGGTCAGGAGTTCAAGGCCAGCCTGGCCAAGATGGTGAAACCCCGTCTCTACTAAAAATACAAAAACTAGCTGGGTGCTGTGGCAGGTGCTTGTAATCCCAGCTACTAGGGAGGCTGAGGCAGGAGAATTGCTTGAACCCAGGAGGTGGAGGTTGCAATGAGCTGAGTTCACACGACTGCACTCCAGCCTGGGTGACAGAGCAAGACTCCGTTTCAAAAAAAGAGAGAGAGAAAGAATAAAAAAAGGTGATAAGGGATCGCAAGGAGGGGATCAGATGAAAGAGAAGCTGAGGGAAAGGCTCCAGGGATAAAGGGAGATGGGAAGGTTAAAGAGGCCAGAGATCAGTAGAATTTCCTTGTTAACATGCCATGTATATCTAAGCTCAACCCTTCAGGTATGGGCAGGAGTAGGTGGGGCAGCAATAACTGGACATTCTCAGGGTGTTTAGGAATTGGTCGTGCTGGCACTGACCCCTCCTGCCTGAATGCTATTGAATGCTGTTTCCGTGCACAGGGATTCTAACCGTTGGCAGGAAGATTGGAGGCAGGTGAGAAGTAGTGAATGGGGGTTAGTGTGAAGAATTCTGACTTGGGAGTCAGGAGCTCTGAATTCAAATCCCAATGCTGCGTCTCACTTGCCCCATGACCTCCAGGGAGTAACTGAATGCCTTCCTCCCTTGGGAGGGGATCTGTCGCTTGTGAGCTGTGTGACCTTGTGCAGGTTCCTTCACCTCTCTGTTCCTCAGCTTTCTCATGGGTACGATGGAAACGAGATGTAGATCCGCTTCACAGAGCAGTTCTGAGGTTTATATGAAATGATTGTGGAAACTGCCTGGCACAGAGTCAGCACTCTGAATGAGTTAGCTGTGGTTGTGAAGTCTTGCTTTTTTCATCTGGTGATGGAGGAGATTGGACTCCCCAGTGTTTAAGACCCCCTTTGACACAATATGATGCGTGTTTGTCTAAGAAAGGGAGAAAAAGGGAGATCGGGATTCATGGGTGGGAGAGAGGAATCGAGAGCGAGTGGGGAGCCAAGAACTGTGGAACAGGAGTCAGGCGATGAGAAAAGGAATGGGAGGGATGGAGGAGGAGAGAGAATGGGAAGAGAACCATGAGAGAGTGGCGAGGAGCTTGGGATAGCAAGGAGACCTTTGGAGAATGGGTGACCCTCTCTCCAAATTCCCTCTCATCTGCATTCCTTTCTAGGAAAGACCACTGGGACAAGATGAGATTGAAGGTAACACCGTCTTCCCCAGTTGCCCCCACGTTGCCATCCACCCACCTGACCTGCCCTCCGTCCCTTTCTGAATTTCTGTATAAATTCCTTTACATGGAATTTTTACAATCCCCTTTCTTCCCACTCAACTGTAATTTTGTGGAACTTTTCTCGTGGCAGTTGAAGGACCTCCCAAAGTATTTCGAAGGCATACCCATCCTCAAGGGTCTCCAAGACTCAGGAGTGAAAAAAATCAGTTTCTCTCTTGGTGACTTTGAGGTTCCCCAAAACTTCACCCAAGAATCTGAAGGACGCCAGAGCTCTCATTTAGCTGTCTCGGGAATGATGCCTCTTTTGCTAACACATTTCATCCATCACTCCTTTTTGAAAAAAAAAAAAATTTTTTTTGAGACAGTGTTTTGCTCGTTGCCCAGGCTGGAGTGCAATGGCACGATCTCAGCTCACTGGAACCTCCGCCTCACAGGTTCAAGCAATTCTCCTGCCTCAGCCTCCCGAGTAGCTGGGATTACAGGCACCCACCACCACGCCCAGCTAATTTTTTTGTATTTAGTAGAGATGGGGTTTTGCCATGTTGGTCAGGCTGGTCTCAAACTCCTGACCTCAGGTGATCCAACCGCCTCGGCCTCCCAAAGTGCTAGGATTACAGGCATGAGCCACCACGCCCAGCCTTGATTTTTTTTTTTTTTTAATGTACACTCCTTTAAGGAGTCTCCAGTTGGAGCCTCATTGATAGCTTCAAGAGATGCCACTCTTCCCCACTGACTGTTTCAAGTTCCCTCAATGTTCTCTTTCAGAGCTGCGGGAAGCGTTTCTTGAGTTCGACAAGGACCGAGATGGGTTCATCTCTTGTAAGGATCTGGGGAATCTCATGAGGACGATGGGTTACATGCCCACAGAGATGGAACTGATTGAGCTCGGCCAGCAAATCCGCATGAACCGTGAGTCCAGGGAGTGGGAGGGATGGCCGAGGTTAGGGAAGGGATCAGGGCAGAATGGGGAAGGATGGAGAGGTTGAGAGTAGAGTTGGGGATGGAGAGGAGGGTGAGAGGGACTAGAATTCTGGAAGAAAACAGGTCAGATTCCACTCAGGAAGGCAGCATTTGAAGGGGTTAAAGGCTTTTAGAGATAGGTCTGTGTTCAAATCTCAGTTCTATTATTTACTAATTACGGTCATTTTGAAAAGTAGAGTTATCCGCTACTCTTGAGTTTCCATTTCCTCATCTGTAGAGGAAGATGCTTTTCTCCTTACCTTATGGGACTATGGAAAGGAAGGGGTAAAGATGCTGATGCAGATAAAGGTTCAGCCTCCAGTAAATTCTTATTAAATGTAGTTATTACTATCACCACTAAGATCCATCAGCTGAGCAAGAGACTGGAGCTGTATTGGATGCTGGAAACAAGCTTGGAGCTGGAGCTGATGTTGGTGAATTGTGTTACAGAAAGATGGATGGGTTTTTTGATGGAGATCATAACTGATTTTGAGATTTCAGCTAGAATAAAATTGCTATTGAGGCCGGGCGCAGTGACTCACACCGGTAATCCCAGCACTTTGGGAGGCTGAGGTGGGCAGATCACCTGAGGTTCGGGGTTTGTGAACAGCCTGGCCAAGTTGGTGAAACCCCGTCTCTACTAAAAATACAAAAAAAAAAAATAGCCAGGTGTGATGGCGTGCACCTGTAATCCTAGCTACTCGCGAGGCTAAGGTACGAGAATCGCCTGAACCCAGGAGGCAGAGGTTGCAGTGAGCCGAGATCGTACCATTGCACTCCAGCCTTGGCAACAGAGTGAACTCTGCCTCAAAAAAAATTGGGTTTGCTTCTGGGCATGTAACAGACTAAACAAGGTTGAATTCAAGGTAATGATAATATTTGTACCTGAAAAAAACTTCGATGCTCATTTAATTCATGCTCCTCTTTTTATGGGTCTACAGAGGAGGAGAAACATCTTAACTAACTGTCTGAAAATCACACAGATAGTCACTTCCACCATACCACACCCTGTCCACTCCTGTTCAGGCTAGAGGGACATGAGAGCTTGGAGTTGGCTGCTGGAGGCAGGAAGTCAAAGATGGCTCGTATAGGGCGGGGAGATAGGAGCTGATCTATTTCTGGAACTGACTCGAAGCACAAAGTGAGGTAATGGAAGGCCGAGGCTTGTGGGGTCTCACTAATCCTGTGCCATCTTCCTCAGTGGGTGGCCGTGTAGACTTTGATGACTTTGTGGAGCTGATGACCCCCAAATTGCTTGCAGAAACGGCTGGGATGATTGGTGTCCAGGAGATGCGGGATGCCTTCAAGGAGGTGAGTTAACAGTGTCATGATGCTGGTGATGGTAGAGGCAGACCCCAGAAGGTCTGCCTGTAATTAGCTATTACCGTGGACAGCACCCACCAACTAGGCCCCCCCCTTTTTTTTTTTTCTAGCCATGGTGGGATCGATAAATAGGGAAGAAAACTAATGTATTCCAAACACCTGCAATGGATCAATGCCTCTGTATACTTTCTCTGATTTAATCCTCAAAACACACACACACACACACACACACACACACACATTAGGAGTAGCAAGCAGTCATGTATCCCAATGAAACAGATGAGAAAAGTGAGGCTCATGAAGATTATAAATCTTATCCAAGATCCTGCCGTCTCTAAAATAAATGTTACGATTTTGTTTGTTTGTTTGTTTGAGATGGGGTTTCACTGTTGTCCCCAAGGTGGAGTCCAATGGTGTAATCTCAGCTCACAACAACCTCTGCCTCCCGGGTTCAAGCCATTCTCCTGTCTCAGCCTCCGAAGTAGCTGGGATTACAGGTGCCCGACACCACACCCGGCTAATTTGTGTATTTTTAGTAGAGATGGGGTTTCACCATGTTGATCAGGCTGATCTCGAACTCCTGACCTCAGGTGATGCGCCCACCTCGGCCTCCCAAAGTGCTGGGATTACAGGCGTGAGCCACTGTGCCTGGCCAGGGCCTCTATTCTTAGTGCCTGTAACAGGAAGAATCCAAGAATTTGAGATCCCAGAAGGGAATGCACAGTGGTCATCTGGTACAAGCTGCTTGCAAAGATGCTAAAAAATATCAGACCCAGTGAGAATAACAGACTTACTTATATCCCTTGATAAAATACCTTCTCATTCTGAGAGCTTTCAGGAACGCAAGGTGAAAATAAAGAATAGCAGAGTATTTGGAAGCAAAAGATTTGGAACCAGGCAAACATGGGTTCAAATCCTAGGAGGCTTCCACCTATTGGCTGTGCAAGTGCCTCTCCCAGCTTCTTATAAAACTCTACAGCTGGCCGGGTGTGGTGGCTCACGCCCGTAATCCCAGCACTTTGGGAGGCTGAAGTGGGTGGATCACGAGGTCAGGAGTTCAAGACCAGCCTGGCCAAGACAGTGAATCCCCGTCTCTACCAAAAATACAAAAAAAATAAGCCAGGTGTGGTGGCGGGCACCTGTAATCCCCACTACTCAGGAGGCTGAGGCAGGGAATTGCTTGAACCTGGAAGGTGGAGGTTGCAGTGAGCCAAGATTGCACCACTGCACTCCAGCCTGGGCGACAGAGCGAGACTCCGTCTCAAAAAAGACAAAAGAAAAAAAAAAAGTTCTACAGATGCATCGTCCAATAGGACTTTGTGACCACAGACACAGCTCTATCCAAAACAGTGGCCAGTGGCCACCCACGGCAGTTGGGCCCTTAAAATGCAGCTAGGGTGACTGAGGAATCAAATTTTTATTTTTTATTTTTATTTATTTATTTATTTTTTGAGACGGAGTCTCACTCTTGTCACCCAGGCTGGAGCGCAGTGGTGCGATCTTGGTTCACTGAAACCTCCACTCCCTAGGTTCAAGCAATTCTCCTGTCTCAGCCTCCCTAGTAGCTAGGATTACAGGCGTGTGTCACCACGCCCAGCTAATTTTTGTGTTTTTAGTAGAGACGGGGTTTCATCATGCTGGCCAGGGTGGTCTTGACCTCCTGACCTCAAGCGATCCACCAGCCTCGGTCTCCCGAAGCTGGGATTACAAAGTGCTGGGATTACAGGTGTAAGCCACCATGCTTGGACAAATTTTTAATTGTGTTTAACCAATGGATTTCAATTAAATTATTTATTTAATGTCCATTTATATGCAATTGAATACAAATTCCAGTATTTAAGTATGATTCTTGCAGGTTGTACATAGTTACTCATGCCTGTTATCCCAGCACTTTGGGAGGCCAAGGTCGGTGGATCACTTGAGCCTAGGAGTTCAGATCAGCCTGTGCAACATGGCAAAACCCCATCTCCACAAAAAAAGTACAAAACTTAGCCAGGCATGGTGGCACACGCCTGTAGTCCCAGCTATTTGGGAGGCCGAGATAGGAAAATCACTTGAGCCAAGGAGGCAGAAGTTGCAGCGAGCCAAGATTGCGCCACTGCACTCCAGCCTGGGTGACAGAGTGAGACCTTGTCTCTAAATAAATAAATACAATTTATTTAAATTTAAAAACAAATACTTCATTCTATTTACTTTATTGTAAAGCTTTTATCTAGAATGACTTGGGTATATGAATTCACCTCTTCAACTGTTAGTGTTATGTAGAAGCCTAGGAACAGATTGAATATTTCTGATAAAAATTGTCTGGACCAGGCGTGGTGGCTCACCCCTGTAATCCCAGCAGTTTGGGATGCTGAGGCAGGTGGATCACTTGAGGTCAGGAGTTTGAGACCAGCCTGGCCAACACAGCAAAACCCCATCTCTACTAAAAATACAAAAATTAGCTAGGCGTGGGGGTGGATGCCTGTAATCCCAGCTACTTGGGAGGCTGAGGCAGGAGAATTGCTTGAACCTGGGAGGCAGAGGTTGCAGTGAGCTGAGATCACACCATTGCACCCCAGTCTGGGTGATAAGGGTGAAACTCTATCTCAAAACAAAAAGAAAATTTGGCTGGATTAAGAAGTGCTGTAAGTGTAAAGTAAACACTGGATTAAGACTTAGTATGCTAATGTAATTAGTGTAATATACTAGTATACTTAAGTAAACTTCTATGCTAAGTATCATAATGCAGCATGCTAAGCACCTACTGAGAACTTAGAACTTACTGCCTTATGAAATCCAGTGTGCATAAAAAGAATGCTACCTACAGAGCTACTTAATAATTTTAAGCGGATTACATGATGAAATGATAACACTTTCAATATATTGGGTTAAATAAAAGAGACCATTAAAAACCAGTTTCATTGTTCCTTTAAACTCTTTTTAAATGTGGCTACTAGAAAATTTTAAGGCCAGGCGTGGTGGCTCACACCTGTAATCCCAGCCCTTTGGGAGGCCGAGGCAGGTAGATCATCTGAGGTCAGGAGTTTGAGACCAGCCTGACCAACATGGAGAAACCCCGTCTGTACTACAATTACAAAATTAGTGGGGTATGGTGGTGCCCATCTGTAGTCCCAAGTACTCCAGAGGCTGAGGCAGGAGAATTGCTTGAACCCAGGAGGCAGAGGTTGCAGTGAGCCGAGATCATGCCACTCTGTGCAGCCACATAGAGATCATAGCAGATCTCTAGAACCTATCTTGCACTCCAGCCTGGGCAACAGGAGTGAAACTCCATCCAAAAAAAAAAAGCTGAATCGTGTTCCATTGTGTGGTTATGCCACATTTTCTTTATCCACTCTTCTGTTTTGATGGACGCACGTTGCTTCCATACCTTGGCTATTGTGAATAGTGCTGCCGTGAGCAGGGGAGTGCAAACATCCCTTTGACATACTGATTCCAATTCCTTTAGGTACATACCCAAAAGCGGTATTGCTGGGTCATATGGCAGCTCTAGGTTTAAGTTTCTAAGGAACCCCCATACCACTTTCCATAATAGCTGTGCTAATTTCCATACCCAGCAAAGGTGTACCAGAGTTCCCTTTTATCCACATCCTCACCAACACTTGTTATTATTCATCTTTTTGACAATAGCCATCCTAACAGGTGTGAGGTGATATCTCATTGTGGTTTTAATTTAAATTTCCCAAATGATTAGTGATGCTGAGCACTTTTTACATGAACCTGTTTGCCATTTGTTTGTCTTCTTTAGAGAGATAGCTGTTCACGTCTTTTGCCCGTTTGTCTTCTTCAGAGAGATGGCTGTTCATGTCTTTTGCCCATAGTTATTAGGTTGATGCAAAAGTAATTGTGGTTTTGCCATTAAAAGCATTATCTGTCGTTATGCAGTATTACTAGTTATAGGCACAATGTCACACAGCAGATCTTCAGAACCTATCTTGTATAACTGAAACTTTATACCCATGGTACGGTATCTCCCCAATTCCCTGTCCTCCCAACCCCCAGCAACTATCCTTCTACTCTCTGCTTCTATGAGTTTGGTTATTTTAAGTACCTCATATGTAAGTGGAATCATGCAGTATTTCTCCTTCTGTGTGGTATATATTTAAACGCAATATTCAGCCTTACAAAAGAGAGAAATCCTGCCCCACGCAACAGCACAGATGAACCTGGAGGACAGTATGCTGTGTGAAATAAGCCAGGCACAGAAGACAAGTATTTCTAAGTGTCTCGCTTGCTGCTCCACGCTCAGTCCCAAGAACAGTGCCTTCCCCATGGGCACTATTGACACATATTATTTTTTAGCAATATTGACACATATGTGTTGAATTAATGAACTGCCTCCAAAGCTCTGCCCTGCACACCCTTAACCAGTCTGCCAGAAAGTCTAGTATGTTCGATTTCCAAAACATCGGGGAGCCAATTCTGCTTCTCGAGCTCTGCTGGTGCTACTGGCTCAAGCCACAGTCATCTCCTACGATCATGGCAACCCTCTAATTGGTTTCCAGGCTCCCATCGTGGTCCTACCGTGTGGTCTGTTCTCTACACAAAAGGGTTTCATGCTCACATTCTTTTAAAATGTATATCAGATCTGGTCACTCCCCTGCTTAAAATTCTCCAGTGGCTTCTTGTGTTATTAAGAACTAAATCCTGACAACGTCCCATGACACACAAGCCCCTATGTACTTGGGCCCTGCCTTCTGCAACATGAGACCTTGTCTGTTTCATGCTCATCTCTCCCCAGCTCATGCCTCCCTAAACACTGCCTGCCTCTCCCTCTTCCTCAAGTACACCTTCCTGTCTTACAGCACTTGTAAACCTGCAGCTTCCTCAGCCTACAGCAGTGTCGTCCAAAAGAAATACAACACGAGTCACATAGGTCATTTAAAATTTTCTTTCTCTTTATTTATTTTATTTATTTCCTTTTTTTTTTTTTTTTTTTGAGACGGAGTCTCACTCTGTGCCCCAGGCTGGAGTGCAGTGGCGCAATCTCGGCTTACTGCAAGCTCTGCCTCCCAGATTCACGCCATTCTCCTGCCTCAGCCTCCTGAGTAGCTGGACTACAGGCGCCCACCACCGCGCCCGGCTAATTTTTTGTATTTTTTTTTTTTAGTAGAAACTGGGTTTCACCGTGTTAGCCAGGATGGTCTCGATCTCCTGACCTTGTGATCCGCCTGTCTCGGCCTCCCAAAGTGCTGGGATTACAGGCGTGAGCCACCGCGCCCGGCCTATTTACTTTTTTTTTGAGACGGAATTTCGCTCTTGTTGCCCAGGCTGGAGTTCAATGGCACGATCTCGGCTCACCGCAACCTCTAACTCCCGAGTTCAAGCGATTCTCCTGCCTGAGCCTCCTGAGTAGCTGGGACTACAGGCATGTGCCACCATGCCCAGCTAATTTTGTGTTTTTATTAAAGACAGGGTTTCTCCATGTTGGTCAGGCTGGTCTCGAACTCCTGACCTCAGGTGATCCACCCACCTCGGCCTCCCAAAGTGCTGGGATTACAGGCGTGAGCCACCGCGCCCGGCCTATTTACTTTTTTTTTGAGACGGAATTTCGCTCTTGTTGCCCAGGCTGGAGTTCAATGGCACGATCTCGGCTCACCGCAACCTCTAACTCCCGAGTTCAAGCGATTCTCCTGCCTGAGCCTCCTGAGTAGCTGGGACTACAGGCATGTGCCACCATGCCCAGCTAATTTTGTGTTTTATTAAAGACAGGGTTTCTCCATGTTGGTCAGGCTGGTCTCGAACTCCTGACCTCAGGTGATCCACCCACCTCGGCCTCCCAAAGTGCTGGGATTACAGGCGTGAGCCACTGCGCCCAGCATATCCAGCTTTTAAAAAGAAGGAAACTCTATCATTTGCAACAACATGAGTAAACGTGAAGCACATTATGCTAAGCAATATAAGCCAGGCAGAAAAGGACAAATACCACATGATTTTACATGCAGAATCTTAAAAAATTGAACTCATGCAAATAAAAAGAAAGGTGGTGAGCAGAGACTGGAGAGCCAGGGAAAAAGAGTGGACAGTTACTTGTCGAAGGATACAAAGTTTTGGTTAGACAGGAGGAATAACTTCTGAGATCTATTGCACAGCAGGATAACTGTAGTAAATAATATATATTTCAAAAATCACTTTGAAAGTAAGTTTCAGATGTATTGCCGGGCACCTTGGCTCACGACTGTAAGCCTAGCACTTTGGCAGGATGAGGTGGAAGGGTTGCTTAAGGCCAAGATTTTAAGACCAGCCTGGCCAAAATAGTGAGACCCCGTCTCATTAAAAAAAAAAAAAAGTTTTGGCCGGGCACAGTGGCTCATGCCTGTAATCCCAGCATTTTGGGAGGCTGAGGCAGGTGGATCAACTGAGGTCAGGAGTTCAAGACCATCCTGGCCAACATGGTGAAACCCTGTCTCTACTAAAAATACAAAAATTAGCCAGACGTGGTGGCGTACGCCTGTATTCCCAGCTACTTGGGAGGCTGAGGGATGAGAATCGCTTGAACCAAGAGGTGAAAGCTGCAGTGAGCTGAGATTGTACCACTGCACTCCAGCCTGGGTGACAGAGTGAGACTGTCTCAAACAAAACAAAACAAAACTGTCCTTTGGAGCTGACGTTTTAGTGGCTCACATTCCCAAAGCTCTTAGTTCAGTGTCTGACGCACAGTAAGTGACAGGTAAACCATCATCTCGTGGCTGGCATCGTCATTGCTGATATCATCTACCTCTGCTTCTATTCAGTTTGACACGAATGGAGATGGGGAGATCACCCTGGCGGAGCTGCAGCAGGCCATGCAGAGACTCCTGGGAGAGAGACTCACTCCCCGGGAGATCTCTGAGGTTGTCCGGGAGGCTGATGTTAATGGAGACGGCACCGTTGACTTTGAAGGTGACATTGACCGGGCGTGGCGGGGAGCGGGGGCAGCCACTGCAGGAATCCACTTCCAACTCACAGTCAGATTTTCCAAGTTGGCCATTCCTCACTCCTCTCCAAGTCGGAGAATGGAAGTGGGTGGCAGGTTTTGGAAGCATTGGTTCCGTCCCTTTCCTCCAGGCCATTCATTTCAAAGAGCTGGGTGTCCCTCACTTCGGGTGGCTCCGAGGAACACCTCAGCCAAGGCCCTTTCCTTCCCATGCTCAGGACCCCCTTCCGCCTTGCCCATTCCTTCTTAGTTTGCAGGGCACCTTTTATCCTAGGAAGGACTTGTCCCATCAGAAAGAGACTGGACTGGCTAGCAGCTGGAGCTCTGGAGTCAGATTCAGGGACTTCAAATTCAGGATCATCGCTGACTCAGCATGTAGCCTTATGCTACTCACTTTTTCTCTTTAGGGTCAGTTTTCCCATCTGTAAAATGGGATGGATAATGACACCTTTTGCAGAAAACTAAAAGAAATCATGCACAAAGTACCACTGTATTATTATTATTATTACTATTATTAGACAGAGTCTTGCTCTGTCGCCCAGGCAGGAGTGCAGTGGCCGAATCTCAGCTCACTGCAAGCTCCGCCTCCCAGGTTCATGCCATTCTCCTGCCTCAGCCTCCCAAGTAGCTGGGACTATAGGTGCCCGCCACCATGCCTGACTAATTTTTTGTATTTTTAATAGAGACGGGGTTTCACCATGTTAGCCAGGATGGTCTTGATCTCCTGACCTCAGGAACGCCTGCCTCAGCCTCCCAAAGTGCTGGGATTACAGGCGTGAGCCACCGCACCCGGCCCCACTGTATTTTAAAATTATCTTTCCCTGTCTTTGCTCAAGTTGTCCTTCTGTCTGGAGCATCCTTTCCCCTCTCCCCTGGCTAACTCCTAGTTACGTTCCTGGAAGGTGCCTCCCACCTCTCTTAGTGGGCTCAGTGTCCCTCTTCTGGCTCCCCGATAACACCCCATGCTTGCTTCTGCAGTAATACGGATTCCTGGCATCTCCATAGTTTATTGCCTATTTCCTTCTGAGACCATGGACTAAATCCTTCATCATCACTATATCCCCAAATCCTAGCACAGAGTCCAGCATGAGTACAATGGATCACTGAATAAGTGAAAAGGATGGGGGTTCTACATAGATGAGAGGTGGAACCTCATGAGGCATAGAAAGGGCACGTCGGCCAGGCACGGTGGCTCATGCCTGTAATCCTAGCATTTTGGGAGGCCGAGGCGAGTGGATCACCTGAGGTTAGTAGTTCAAGACCAGCCTGGCCAACATGACAAAACCTTGTCTCTACTACAAATACAAAAAAAAAATTAGCCGGGCGTGGTGGCAGGTGCCTGTAATCCCAGCTACTTGGGAGGCTGAGGCAGGAGAATTGCTAGAATGCTGGGGACGGAGGTTGCAGTGAGCCAAGATCATGCCATTGCACTCCAGAGCAAGACTCTGTCAAAAATAAATAAATAAATAAAAGGGGGCATGTCAAGTTCCAATTGTGACATTCTTTGGTTCAAAGATCTCAGCACCTATCTGCTGCCTATGGACAAAAGTCCAAAATTCTGGCCGGGCTCAGTGGTTCACGCCTGTAATCTCAGCACTTTGGGAGGCCGAGGTGGGCGGATCACCTGAGGTCAGGAGTTCGAGACCAACTGGGCCAACATGGTAAAACCCCATCTCTACTAAAAATACACATACTAACTAGGAGTGACAGTGCACGCCTGTAGTCCCAGGCTACTCGGTGGGCTGAGGCAGGAGAATTGCTTGAGTCCAGGAGGTGGAGGTTGCAGTGAGCTGAGGTCGCACCACTGCACTCCAGCCTGGGTGACAGAGTGAGACTCCATCTCAAAAAAAAAAAAAAAAAGACCAGGTGTATGGCTCACACCTGTAATCCTAACACTTTGGGAGGCTGAGGCGGGTGGATTGCCTGAGCTCAGGAGTTCGAGACCAGACCAGGCAACATGGTGAAACCCCGTCTCTACTAAAATACAAAAAATTAGCTGGGCGTGATGGTGTGCACCTGTAGTCCCAGCTACTCGGGAGATTGAGGCAGGAGAATTGCTTGAAATTGGGAGGTGGAAGTTGCAGTGAAATCGCCCCACTGCACTCCAGCCTGGATGACAGAATAAGACTCTGTTTCCGGAAAAAAAAAAAAATGTCGTCCGGGCGCAGTGGCTCACGCCTGTAATCCCAGCACTTTGGGAGGCCGAGGCGGGTGGATCACAAGGTCAGGAGATCGAAACCATCCTGGCTAACTCGGTGAAACCCCATCTCTACTAAAAATACAAAAAATTAGGCAGGTGTGGTGGCGGGCGCCTGTAGTCCCAGCTACTCAGGAGGTTGAGGCAGGAGAATGGTGTGAACCCGGGAGGTGGAGCTTGCAGTGAGCCAAGATTGCACCACTGCACTCCAGCCTGGGCAACACAGTGAGACTCCATCTCAAAAAAAAAAAAAAAAAAAAGTCCAAAATTCTTTGTCTGATATCCAAGTCTATCCATCATCTGGCCTCGCCCACCCACCGAGCCTGTATCCTCTGTAGCCATTCTCTGAACTTTTAAGTTCTGGCACAGACTTGGTACTCGCTTTATGTTCTCCAACTTCCGTTCCTTGGCACCTGATGTTCTGTCCACTTACCACATCTTTCAGTCTCATCCATCCTTCAGGAACTCACATCAAGGTAACCTTTGTCAGGAAGCTTCTCTCCATCCTTCCCTCGTGTCTTCCTCCCAGCTGTGAAGTCTTACAGAAGCTTTTTTGTTCCTCTCCATGGAAGTTATCACAGCCGACCTTGCTGTGTTGAGTTGTATTCACTTCCAAGGCCTCCATCCTAGATAGGGAGCAGGGAGGGCCATTCTCTAAACCATATGTGATCTATGTCCCAGTATGGAAGCATAGTAGAGGTTGGTTGGACACCTGCTGGATCTAGCCAGGATTAAGTGTGCAGTGGACATCAAGGGACATCTGGAGAAGGTAGGGTGGGGGCGGGAGACAATCCTCAGGCCAACCAAAGGCAAGGGGAGGTCAGGGCGACCTCAAGACCCGGGTGAGCAGCAAGGTCATCTTGAACCACAGCAAAGTCAGGTGCAACCTGCGTTCCTTCCAGGGTTCACCATTTGCTGTCCACGTGACCTCAGGCATGTTGGTGACCCTCGCTGGCCTCACTTTCCTTATCTGTAAAATGACACTTATCCCTCCAGGATGGTTGAGAAGATGAAATCAGATACTGACAATCATGAGTGTTTTTGGGTTTTGTTTTTGTTTTTGAGATGGAGTTTCGCTCTGTCACCCAGGCTGGGGTACAGTGGCACGATCTTGGCTCACTGCAACCTCCATCTCCTGGGTTCAAACAATTCTCCTGCCTCAAGCCTCTGGAGTAGCTGGGATTACAGGTGCCTGTCACCATGCCCTGCTAATTTTTGTATTTTTAGTAGAGATGGGGATTCACCATGTTGGCCAGGCTGGTCTCGAACTCCTGACCTCAAGTGATCCGCCCACCCTGACATCCCAAAGTGCTGGGATTACAGGCGTGAGCCACCGTGCCCGGCCAACAATAGCTGTTTATGGGAAACTTAATCTTTTTTATGAGCATTATGCCATTAACAGTCTTAAAAACCATATAACGAAATAGCAATACTAGGATTCCCATTTTTTAAATTTAATGTTTTATTTACATGCAAAGATTATTTTCATAACAGAAATGAAGAAACTGTAACATATTGAGATTATTCAGAAGTATGAGCATAATAATAACTGCAGCAGTTTACATGGGGTGGCTGAGATGGCAGGCACGGTTCTGAGCAAATTTTATTTACCTATTTTAATTTTTTAATTTTTTTGCAGAGTTGGGGGTCTCACTATGTTGCCCAGGCTGGTCTCGAACTCCTGGGCTCAAGCGATCTGCCCACCTCGGCCTCCCAAAGTTCTGGGATTACAGGTGTGAGCCACCGAGCCCAGCCTCTAAGCCAATTTTATCTCAACCTCATGAGATAAATCTATTAAACATGGCGACTTGACGGATGAGAAACTGAGGCACAGGGTTAAGTAAGTTGCCAAAGAGATCTGATTCCCATTTCATAGGTGGAGAAATGGAAGCATAGCGGGATTAAGTAATTTCCCAGGGATCACCAGCTGTGCCTGCCACATAGGAAGGGCTCAAAAAAATAATATTGGGGGCTTTTACAACAAGATGCCTTACTGGGTTTGTTTTGTTTTGTTTTGTTTTGTTTTGTTTGTTTTGTTTTGTTTTTGCTTTGCAGAGTTTGTGAAGATGATGTCTCGCTGAGGAGGTCCTGGAAGCCCCTGGCCCTCTCCACCTGGTCAACATGGAGCAAGTGCTTGTGGAGACCAAAGCCCCAAACCCAGATCCCTTAAAGCAGAGAGGGAAGGCAGGTGGGAGAGAGGGGCCGGCATGCAGCGCTATGCATGAGGTGAGACCGAGAGCGGTCGCTTTGCCAGGATGGGGGTGTCTGCAGAACTAGATTAAGAAGGAGGACTCTATGGATGGAAATAGGAAGGATGGGAGGGTCCAGTTGCCACCCCCAAAAATTCCAATGATTCATGACGTCTTTTCACTTCACGTAGTCCTAAGTCCCTGTGACCTGCCAGAGTCTCTTCCCCAGCTTCCCCTTGAGTGAAAATAGTCTCTTCTCCTGTTGGATGTCAAAAGGTTCAGCACGTAGTCTCTACTCTTCCCCTGCCTGCATCAGCTGTTGCAAATCCCCTGTTTCTCTCTCCCGGTAAGAGAGAGACAAATTGTACATTATTCAGGTGATGGTTACATGAACAGCCCAGACTTCACCACTACACAATATACCCGTGTAACAAAACTGCACTTGTACTCCCTAAATCTACAGAAATACAAAATAAAATAAAAAGGATGCGAATCAATCACAGAGCTGGAAGCAGAGTTGTTGTTGGGGCTGGGCTTGGAAATGGCTCATGCAAGTGGCATTCAAAGTCAACTCCCTCCTTTTCCTGATTTCCTGGAAGCACTGTCTGGTCGGTCTCTCTCTCTCTCTCTCTCTCTCTCTCTCTCTCTCTCTCTATCTCTCCCTCCCCCCCGCCCCCAACTCCCACATCCCTTCCCTTGTGTCAGATACTCAGGGGACTGAATTAAACCACAAATCTGGATTATCAAGGTTTAGAGCAAGCTGATCCCTGGGGAATTAATCCCCGGAAAAAAATGCCATCGTGCAAAGAGAGCGATGACAGGATCCCACAAATCGCCAGTTCTGCCAGGTGGTTGCAAAGTCTTTCCTAGAAGCCCCCTGCCTTCACGCTGGTCTGTCCTGAGCCACCCAGAGACTATGCCTCTGTTAGATGGGACGCCTGTTCCATCCCTCACGCCCTGACATGAATCTGTGCTATGAAACAAGAAAGAGAGATTCCTCCTAGTCTCGGCCCAAAGCAAGATACTCCAGCAATGCAAAGTTAAAATAAAAGTCAAAATAAGCCGGGCGCGGTGGCTCACGCCTGTGATCCCAGCACTTTGGGAGGCCAAGGCGGGCAGATCACGAGGTCAGGAGATCAAGACCATCCCGGCTAACACGATGAAATCCTGTCTCTACTAAAAATACAAAAAATTAGCCAGGTGTGGTGGCGGGCACCTGTAGTCCCAGCTTCTCAGGAGGCTGAGGCAGGAGAATGGCGTGAACCCAGGAGGCAGAGCTTTCAGTGAGCCAGGATCGCGCCACTGCACTCCAGCCTGGGCGACACAGCAAAACTCCATCTCAAAATAAATAAATAAACAAATAAATAAATAAATAAATAAAATAAAAGTCAAAGTAAAGAATTAACTTCATGCCTTCCTCCAACTTATTCTTGCTTTGAAGTCTATGAATTAGATGTTTAAAATGAGTTATCTGGTTCAATAGCTTTGTTTTATTTTATTTATGTATTTATGTATTTATGTATTTATTTTTGAGACAGAGTCTCACTCTGTCACCCAGACTGGAGTGCAGTGGCGCGAATTTGGCTCACTGCAACCTCCGCCTTCTGAGTTCAAGCGATTCTCATGCCTCGGCCTCCGGAGTAGCTGGGATTACAGGCGTGTGCCACCATGCCTGGCTAAATTTTTTTTTTTTCCAGTAAAGATTGGATTTCGCCATATTGGCCAGGCTGTCTTGAACTGACCTCAGGTGATCCGCCTGTCTCAGCCTCCCAAAGTGCTAGGATTACAGACCCGAGCCACTGCACCCACCCTATTTATGTATTTATTTTTGAGACAGGGTCTCACTCTGTTGCCCAGGCTGGAGTGCAGTGGTGTGATCTTGACTCACTGCAACCTCTACCTCCCAGGCTCAAGCCATCCACCCACCTCAGCCTCACCCTCCTCAGCTGGGACCATAGGTGCATGCCCCCATGCCTGGCTAATTTTTTTTTTTTTCTTTTTTTGGTAAAGACAGGATTTCGCCATGTTGCCCAGGCTGGTTGCAAACTCCTGGGCTCAAGCTATCCACCCACTTCAGCTCCCCGAAAGTGCTCAGATTACGGATGTGAGCCATCGCACCCAGCCAATAGCTTTGTTTTATAAAATAAAAAAAATAAGAAAAAGTGGAGCCCTTGGGGAAGCCGAGGAGGGAAGGTCACTTGAGGCCAGGAGTTCACCACCAGCCTGGCAACACTGGGAGACCCTGTCTCTCGAAAGAAAGAAACAGAGACAGGGAGG
Source organism: Rhinopithecus bieti (assembly GCF_001698545.2). Classification (NCBI taxonomy): domain Eukaryota; kingdom Metazoa; phylum Chordata; class Mammalia; order Primates; family Cercopithecidae; genus Rhinopithecus; species Rhinopithecus bieti. The sequence goes on from NW_016803605.1 coordinate 242,516, forward strand.
GAGGGAGGGAGGGAGAGAGGAAGGAGAAAGAAAGAGAGAGAGAAAGAAAAGGAAGGAAGGAAGGAAGGAAGGAAGGAAGGAAAGAAAAAAGAAAAGAAAAGAAAAGAAAAGAAAGGGAAGGAAGGAAGGAAAGAAAAAGAAAAGAAAAGAAAAGAAAAGAAAAGAAAAGAAAAGAAAAGAAAAGAAAAGAAAAGAAATTAATTTAGCCAGGGCATGGCGGTGTGTGCCTGTGGTCCCAGCTACTCAAGAGACTGAGACAGGAAGATTGCTTGAGCTCAGAAGTCAAGGTTACGGTGAACCAAGATGGCGCCCTGCACTCAGCCTGGGTAACAGAGTGAGACCCTGTCTTCAAAAAAGAAAAAGTGGAAGCAGAATAATGTTATTTCCTGACTTCAGCCTCTTTCCTCAGCTCCATCCCATTCCATCTACACATTCATGTATCTGCCCCTTCATTTCTTCAGTCACCCATTCAAAAAAGGTTTTCTAAGTACCTGGTCTATATGCCTGGCATTGTTTCAGATAATGGAAGTAGAGCAAGGACAAGGTATTTGACCTCAACAAGCTTATATTTTAGAACCATGCAATGCAACAGAATCTTCTGCAAGGACGGAAGTATTCCAGACCCGCGCTGTTTATTATGGTAGCCACGTGTGGCTACTGAGTATTAAATATGTGAGCAAGGCTGAGAAATTAAATTTTATTTTATTTTTATTTTATCAAGTGAACACAGTTTTATTAATGAATACATAATTGTATTAGTCCGTTTTCACGCTGCTGATAAAGACATACCCGAGACTGGATAATTTATAAAGCAAAAAAGGCCAAGCATGGTGGCTCATGCCTGTAATCCTAGCACTTTCAGAGGCCGAGGTGGGTGGATCTCAGGTCAGCAGTTCGAGACCAATCTGATCGACATGGCAAAATCCCATCTCTACTAAAAATACAGAAATTAGCCGACTGTGGTGGTGCATGCCTGCAATCCCTGCTACTCAGGAGGCTGAGGCAGGAGAATCACTTGAACCCGAGGGGGTGGAGGTTGCAGTGAGCCGAGATCATGCCACTTCACTCCAGCCCGAGCGAAAGAAAAACACTCCATCTCAAAAAAACAAAAGAAAAGAAAAGAGATTTAATGGCCTCACAGTTCCATGTGGCTGGGGAGGCCTCACAATCATGGCAAAAGGTGAAAGGCACGTCTTACATGGCAGCAGGCAAGATAGAATGAGAGCCAAGAGAAAAGGGTTTCCCCCTATAAAACCATCAGATCTTGTGAGACTTATTCACTACCATGAGAACAGTATGAAGGAAACCATCCCCCGATTCAATTATCTTCTGCCGGGTTTCTCCTACAACATGTGGGAATTATGGGAGCTACAATTCAAGATGAGATTTGGATGGGGACACAGTCAAACCACATTAATAGGTAACATGGGAATTATGGGAGCTACAATTCGAGAGGAGATTTGGGTGGGGACACAGCCAAACCATATCAATAAGGAACGCTATTAATTACTTAAGTTAAATGTAACTAGCTCCTTGTGGCTAGTGGCTACTGTATTGGACATCACAATTTCATGCTATAAGCCCAGGATTATTCTAGGTACTGGAATGTGCCCAGCAATAAGGTCTTTTGCTTTCTTGGAGGTTACATTCCAGTGCCAAGGGAGAAAAAAAAATTAAATCCATTAGAAGAAGCTCAGATTGGGATGAATACTTTGAGGATAAAGTGGTATGGTTAGATACAAAGATAATTTGGGGAAGGGGCTTAATTAGAGTGGTCAAAAAGGACGTCTCTATTTTTTTCTTCAGACAGGGTCTTGCTCTGTCACCCAGGCTGGAGTGCAGTGGTGCAATCACAGCTCACTGCAGCCTCGAACTCCTGGACTCAAGCAATCCTCCTGCCTTGGTCTCCCAAGTAGCTGGAACTACAGGTGTGAAGCCACCACAACCAGCTAATTTTTGTATTTTTTGTAGAGATGGAGTGTTGCTATGTTGCCCAGGCTGGTCTCAAACTCCTGGCCTCAAGCGATCCTCCTGCCTCGGCCTCCTAAACTGCTGGAGTTACAGGTGTGTCATCACGCCTGGAGAGAATAGGCATCACTCAAAGGTGAGCTGTCTCAGGTTCGGTTCCCCAGGGCTCCACCTCTGTCTGAGAGCAGAGACAGCAGGCAGGAGGCTTATCAGAGAGTTTCCTTGGGATTAATTAAGAAAGGAAGGAACTGGGATTGGACAGAGGGAGAGGTTGAACCACGGTGCAGGCTCTACAACCTCAGCTGAACCCACAGGAGCTCTGGATGTAGCTCTTTTGAGTTATCTCACTTGGATAAGAATAGCCAGGCCTTTAAACCCAGCATCGGTCAGTTATTGGCTGTGGCCTGCCCTGGGTAGGGCATCGTTTGGGTGATGGAGGCCACTTTGAAGCTGAGACCATCTCTGATCTGGGCTGACCACCAAAGGCTGCCTGCAGACAGCACTCGCCGGAGCTGGGCAGCAAGTCCTTTATTAAAGGGGGATCTGGGAAGCTCATGTCCATCTCCATCACAGGGGCAGTTCCACGGACAATGAGTAAAGGGAGGAGGAGACTTCAGGAAGACAAGGGGGAAGAGAATACCGGCACAAGGAAGACACAGAGGTAGGCGGAGGAGGAGGAGAGGAAGGAAGAGAAGGAGGAGGAGAAGAGGGAGGAGGAGAAGAAGGAAGAGGAGAAGAAGGCAGAGGAGAAGAGGGAGGAGGAGAGGGAGGAAAAGAGGGAGGAGGAGAGGGAGGAGGAGAAAAAGAAGAAGAGGGAGGAGGACAAGGGGGAGAAGAGGGAGGAGGAGAGGGAGAAGAGGGAGGAGGAGAGAGAAGGAGATGAAGGAAGAGAAGAACAGGGAGGAGGACAAGGAGAAGAAGAGGAAGGAGGAGAGGGAGGAGGAAAAGAGGGAGGAGGAGAGGGAGGAGAAGAAGGAGAAGAGAGAGGAGGAGAGGGAGGAGGAGAAGGAGAAGAGGGAGGAGGAGAGGGAGGTGGAGAAACGAGGAGAGGTAGGAGGAGAAGAAAAAGAAGAGGGAGGAGGAGAAGGAAGAGAGGGAGGAGGAGAAGAGGGAGGAGAGTAGCGAGGAGGAGGAGGAGGAGAAAGGAGAATAAGAAGGAGGAGGAGATGGAGGAGAAGAGGGAGGAAGAGAAGAGGGAGGAGGAGGAGAAGAGGAAGGAGGAGAAGGAGGAGGAGAGGGAGTAGGAGGAGGAGGAGAGGGGGGAGGAGTATAAGAGAGACGAAGAGAGGGAGGAGGATAAGAAGGAGGAGAAGGAGAGGGAGGAGGAGAAGGAGGAGGAGGAGAAGATGGAGGAGGAGGAGAGGGAAGAGGAAGGGAAAAGGAAATGGAGAAGGAGAAGAGTGAAAGGAAGAAGAAAGTACAAGAACAACAATGTGAGTTTCCATCTGGGCTGAGAGGGAATCAGATTCTGTGATCAGTTTTTGATATCTGCCACGGGCACAGGGGAGGTATGATTGAGGCAGTCTTGCGGTGAATCTTCTACCCTCTGCTTACTTCCTAATTAATTTATTAATAATTTAGTAGGTACCTACAAACACCCCACCCAAATCTGATTTCCCTCAGAAGACAGAGCAGGCTGTAACGACTCCTAGAGGTCTCTGGCCTGAGAGTCTGACCTCTCCACACCGTGAGACTCGACAGCCTGGCCACCAACCATTCCTTCCCCACACATTCACCATCGCTCTCATCTTAGGAAGCAGAGAAGGCAGATCTCAGGGTTAAATCAAGTCTCCTTTATTGGTGGTTATGCCACATTCTCTCTACCTTCTTCACAAAGGACCAGCTGATCAAACCAGGTAGTGCAGAGGGTGTTTCTAAAGGTGGTTATTTAAGCTTGAAAAGGCAATGAGAAAGATGAATCTGTGCTCAGCCTCAATATGGCCGTCCTCCTCTGAAGATGGTTCTCCTCTCCTTGAAAATAGAAGCAAATATTTGAATGTAATGAATAAGTAGGCATTGGCTCAAAGAGGAAGGTGAATTAAAAATGACTTTGTATTGGTTTTCCAGACTTAGTCGGAAGCTGGTGGAAGCAGCTGAGCTGAGAAGAATCAGATGTTCCCCCAACCTCTGCCGGGCTCGTAGGAGCAAGGTCAAGGAACAATCAGCCCCTCGACTTCACCTCTATGGTAAGGGAAAGGGGATCGGCAAAGAGCTAGTTCTGCTGTGATGGACAGAAGTCAGAGGCTGGACACTGTTCCTAGTCCTAGCCACAGACTGAAGTCCTCTGTGGGTGTTTTTTAATGTCTACCCTGTTAAGATGGTGCCCAGAGTTCCAAACCCCCTCCTTTCCCTCTCCTCTATTCCGGGAAGATGATTTTCATTGCCAAGGCAAAATTCAGGAAGGGTCCACTAATTTAGTGTCATCCATAAGCCACGTGCATCGTAAGGACAGACATTGCTAGAACCACCAGGGTTTTCTACCCCAAAGGGAGGAGGGATGGTGTTCTGTCTACACATCTGATGAAAGGGCTTCTCTTTATTTTAGATTCCAGAAGTCACAGAGTAGTGAGGTCCGTTGATCCATGTGGGAGATTTAAAGGGCATTTCTCTAGGCTGGAGAACACTGATGCTGGCCTTGGTGGAGAGCCAGAAGGAAAAGACGAGAAGAAAAGGAGGAATAGGCCAGGCGCGGTGACCCACGCCTGTAATCCCAGCATTTTGGGTGGCCGAGTGGATCGCCTGAGGTCTGGAGTTCGAGACCAGCCTAGCCAACATGGTGAAACTCCATCTCTACTTAAAAAAACAAACAAAAAAAAAAAAAACAGGCGTGGTGGTGCACCCCTGTAATCTCAGCTACTCGGGAGGCTGAAGTGGGAGAATTGCTTGAACCCAAGAGGTGGAGGCTGCAGTGAGCCTCCTGAGTAGCTGGGACTATAGGTGTGTGCTGTCACACCCAACTAATTTTTTTTGTTTTCTTTTGTACAGATAGGATCTTGCTACATTGCCCAGGGTGGTTTCAAGCTCCTGGCCTCAACTGATCCTCCTGCCTTGGCCTCCCAAAGCATTAGGATTACAGGTGTGAGTCACCATGGCTTGTCAGTTATCTCCTTTTCTGGATTGTTTTTTTCATACCACACTCCATTTTGAGAAGTTCCACTTTCCTAATTGTCCACAGCCAAAGCCTCGCAGACTTGAAACTTGGAATGATACCTTTCTGGGTCTGAAAAAATGCCAGTCGCCCCTCTGCTCTCCTGCTTGTGGGAGAAATCCTAATTTCTTTCATCCTTCTAATCTGGGGAGTTGTTCCAGTCTTCCCCAACTCCACCTTATCTTTGGCAACAGAGCGCGAATTGCTGGGAACCTCAGCTCATCAGACATGCTGGAAAAAGCAGATATCGCCTTCATATCAGCGACGCACCAGGTGTGCACCTGTCTCACCTCTGCATCTGTGAAACGACTACTGTTGGTCCCTGCTCTCACCTCAGCATCAGCAGTACACCCAGGTGTGGTCCTGGTCATAGTTGTAAGAAGTTGCACACCACACAAGGTTCTCCTTGGATCCTTTGTTAGTGCAGTTAAAATAATTCTTGTTTTTATAGTTGAATGGAAAGTGGCAAGGAAAGCCAGGGACCAATGCAGAAATTCCTAGGAAGCAGAAGGGGATAAGACGAAGGTTACTCCCCAGGCTTCACACTGTCGTAGAGGCGTGGGCTTCAGACCCACCCTAGATTTCAAACTGGGACTGAGTGTGATGGGGTCGTGCCTTTAATCCCAGCATGTGGGGAGACTGAGCCTGGGGGATCACGTGAAGCCAGGAGTTCAAGACAAGCCTGGGCAACATAGCGAAACCCCATCTCTACAAAAAGTTTCTTAAAAAATAAGTTGGGCATGGAGGTGTGTGCCTGTAGTCCCGGCTACTCAGGAGGTTGAGGTGGGAGGATTGCTCAACCCTGGGAGGTTGAGGCTGCAATGAGCCACAACTGCACCACTGCACTACAGCCTGGGTGACAGATGGAGACCATGTCTTTAAAATATAAAAAGTGGCTGGCTGTGGTGGCTCATGCCTGTAATTCCAACACTCTGGGAGGCCAAGGTGGGCAGATGACTTGAGGTCAGGCATTTGAGAACAGCCTGGCCAACATGGTGAAACCCCATCTCTACTAAAAGAAAAGAAATACAAAAAAATAGCTGGGTGTGGTGGCGGGCGCCTGTAATCCCAGCTACTCAGGAGGCTGAGGCAGAAGAATCACTTGAACCCGGGAGGCAGAGGTTGCAGTGAGCCGAGATCGCGCCACTACACTCCAGCCTGGGTGACAGAGTGAGACTCCGTCTCAAAAATAAAATAAAATAAAACAAAATTTAAAAAGTAAAAATAAAATTTAAAAAAACCCTAAAAACTAAAATCTGGGTAAACCTTGCACAGGAAAGTGTTGCCTGGGCACTGCTCAGAATGCTGACCCAAACCTAAGCAAAAGAAGAATTTGTGTTCACAGTTACAAGAGCTGAAATGAGCCGAAAGAACACGCCCTTGCTGCCCTCGGGTGAGAACATGTGTGTTGGGAAACTCAAACTCAAACTTGGTGTGTCCACAGATGGCTGCAGAAGCATCATGAGTGTCGATTTCATGAGTGACAAAGTTTAGCCAGTAGGCACATTTGCACCTGCGGAATCCGTGAAAGATGAGGATATAAATGGCGTCCTCATGAAAGATGACCCCATAAATAATACGAACTGGAAGCCTCTATCCACAGCAGCTTGAGGCAACAGAGGGTAAATGGGTCTCAATTTTTGCTGTCACATCTTCTCCCATGACCAGCTGAGAAATAATTTATTTTATTTAGGAAATTCCCGAGTTGTTGGAACAACACACATCCCCACCCACAGCTATTCGCCTGACCCCTTGCCTGGAGTGGAGCAGACCTATAACTCCTTATAGTTCCTCTTTGCCCAAGAACTTCCCTTTCCTTTCCACTGGGTCTTGGGTATTTTCTTCGCTTAGAAGCTATCAGAGTGTAGGACTTGAGAAAGGCTGGAAGATAGGGCAGGGCACTGGAATAGGGAAGAAGCGCAGAGTGGAAGCACAGAGGGCCCTGGAGGAAGGAGGGAGAAGGAGAACGTTGGTCACCAGGAGGACCTGGTGGATAGAGGATTTGTCTCAAAGGACCAATTCCAGTGTGCTCATCTCTCACGATTCCACAGGTGCAAATGCGTCTATGTGCTAAACTTTATCACTCACGAAATCGACACTCGTGACACTTGTGCGGCCACTTGTGAACACACACAGAGAGAGGAAGTTTGAGTCTAAGTCTCCTGACACACATGTTCTCAGCCGAGGGGAACAAGGGGATGCTCTTCCAGCTCATTTTCGCTCTCCTGCTGTGAACAGGTACACTTCGGCAGTCTAGTACGTTTTCCAAATGTGTGAGCCTTTTGTCGGGCGATTTCACTGTTTGTTTGCTTATTTATTTATTTTAGAGGCAAGGTCTCACTCTGTCACCCAGGCTGGAGTGCAGAGGTACGATCATAGCTCACTGCAGCCTCAACCTCCCAGGCTCAAGTGATCCTCCCGCCTCAGCCTCCTAAGTACCTGGGACTACAGGCACATGCTACCACACTTGGCTATTTATTTATTTTTGTTTTGTTTTGTTTTGTTTTGTTTGTAGAGACAGCGTCTCACTATGTGACCAGGCTGGTCTTGAACTACTGGCCTCAAGTGATCCTGCCATCTCAGCCTCCCAATGTTCTGGGATTACAACGTGAGCCACCATGCCTGGCTCACGCTAGGGTTTTTAAAAGCCTTAGCATGTGTTTACTCTGTATTTGCATCACGGTTAGGTGTTTAACATTTTGAGCATTTCATTTTGGCACCTTTCTCTTGGATTTTAAAGCCTGTGGCATATCACACCATTGACGTTATTCACGAGGCCAGAACTCTGTCTGCCTGATTCATCACCAGATCCTCCGTGCCCAACTCAGTGCCTGGTTCACAGTGGGGTTTCAGTAGGTGTTTGTTGAGCAGACGAATAAAAGAATCCACCCACATCCACCCAACCCCCATCCCCAGATTACTGGTGTCGGCACAGAAACTCCACTTTCCATCCTTATCCATGTTCTCTGTGGTCGGGCACCAGAGCTTGTTGCTTTCATCCTCCAGGCAATCGGAGACCACATTATTTCTGTAGATGGAGGGAAAGATGCAAGGCTTGCTGAGAGAATTTCCCCCATACTCTGAAAATGATTATAGAAAGGTTACGGGTCAAGAAGAGGAGATGAAAAGACCTTCCATTTATGACACAAAAACTGTGCCACGCTTTATCCCATGAAAGGCAACATAGCATTGGATTCTCCAAGCAACTTCTGGATGACGTTATTATCTGGATGTTATGGATAAGTGAGAGCCAAAATTATCAACTCGCACACAGCTTACTGTCTCCATTAACATGACTTCACGGTTCTGCAGTCACCATCACCTTGACACTATTAGGCTAGGAAATTCTGGTCCAGGAAGATAAGAGTTGCAAATAGTCTTATTAGTCATTCCAGAAGCCTCCAGAAAAGCTATTTACATAAATATCAGACCGTTCAACTTTTTCAGTAGACTGTGTCAAAACGCTGTTTACTCTTCCAGACTCTTTGAAACCCCGTCTTTGGTCATTTCACCTTGCTGTGACCACCAACCCTAACTATTACATCATGATCCTTACACAATCCAAATCACATCCCCCACTGAGACACCCACCTTAGACGAGACCCCAAGACCCCATCAATATGCTGAGTTTTCCCTTCCCACTTCGAGACGTTATTTTTTATTTTTTTAGACGGAGTTTCGCTCTGTCACCCAGGCTGGAGTGCAGTGGTACCGTCTCGGCTCACCGCAACCTCCGCTTCCTGGGTTCAAGAGATTCTCCTGCCTGGAGATTACAGGCCTGTGCCACCATGCTTCGCTAATTTTTGTACTTTTATTAGAGAAGGGGTTTCGCCATGTTGGCCAAGCAGGTCTTGAACTCCTGACCTCAGGTGATTCACCTGCCTCGGCCTCCCACAGTGCTGGGATTACAGGCGTGAGCCACCACACCCGGCCTGCTATAGTGAGAGTTAAGGTTAATGTTGGTTTATAGTAAAGAACACAAATGGTGGATGATTAGGACTAGAATAAAATTAAGGTTTAGAGAGAATTAAGATTTGTTGAGTGCTAAGGGAAGAACAGAATTAAGATTTTTATGCAAGAATAAGCATGCCTAGGAATAAGTGCCTTCATGGATTTTTGTCTCTATGGAAGCAACAGTGCTTAAGGAGAGGGCATGGGCTTTGGAACCACATGGACTAGAACTCAAGTTCTAATTCTAATATAGCCTAGGACTGTGACCCTGGGAAGTTCTCAATTATACTGGGACCGTTTATTGAATGGGTGGTGGAGAATAGCAGCTCATAGAGCTGCTATAGAAAGATTCAGGATATTGTATACAAATCTGTTGGATCAGTGTAGTACATAGAGGGCATTGAATGAATTTTGGTCACTATTCACCTGGGATTATGTATAGACTTAATAAGATGCTAGGCTGCATTGAAATGCAGGTTGGGGCCCTGCACGGTGGCTCATGACTGTAATCCTAGCATTTTGGGAGGCCGAGGCAGGTGGGCCACCTGAGGCCAGGAGTTCGAGACCAGCCTGACCAACATGATGAAACCCTGTCCCTAGTAAAAATACAAAAATTAGCTGGGTGTGGTGGCGGGCAACTGTAGTCTCAGCTACTCAGGAGACTGAGGCAGGAGAATCATTTGAACTCGGGAGGTGGAGGTTGCAGTGACCTGAGATCACGCCAGTGCACTCCAGCCTGAGTGACAGAGCAAGACCCTGAAAAAAAAAGAAGAAGAAGGAAGGAAGGAAGAGAGAGAGAGAGAGAAAGAAAAGAAAGAAAGAAAGAAAGAAAGAAAGAAAGAAAGAAAGAAAGAAAGAAAGAAAGAAAGAAAGAAAGAAAGAAAGAAAGAAAGAGAAAGAGAAAGAAAGAAAAGAAAGAAGGAAAAGAAAGAAAGAAGGAAAAGAAAGAAAGGGCAGGCTAGATCTGTCAATGGGTGAATCTCACTATTGTCAGTTCTAGAAACAGAAATACTAGAAGCCAATATCAGGACTTCAGCTCATTCCTTCAGTTCTCAGGACACCTGTCTTTTCATGCTGGATTGGGGACTGGGCAAATGGCCTCGGGATACCCCTGTCTGCAGTTGTCATAGTAAACTCTCTGAGCAGACACTTAGCTCCTGTAAGTACTTCCCCCTTGGTGCTCTGGTCTCTACCTTGTCCGGCCTCCCCTCAAGATGATCCTTGCTGTCCACTCTCCCCCGCACCACACATCCCTGCTACAGGGGCTCACCATTCGTTTCACAGAATTTCCACTGCTGTTTCTCATCGAAGACGGAGGTGACCGAACACCACAGACTGCCTAAGAAGCTGCCCTGGGAGATGCAGCTGTTATAGGCCTTTCCTCGATAGATGAAAGGGAAGATACAGCGTGGGTAATCTGTTAGGAACAGAGTTTGTGAGTGCCTTGACTTCCTCTAGTCATTCACAGGACAGAGTCATTTAATCATCAATCAACCATCACAGGACAGGACAGACATAAGGTTCAGAAGAGACTTTATGCATTATTTCTTCAAGCATTTGCCTATGCCATATTCATCTGATTCTTGAACAACACGAGTTTGAACTTGGGTCCACTTATCCGTGAGTTCCTTCCTTCCTTCCTTCCTTCCTTCCTTCCTTCCTTCCTTCCTTCCTTCCTTCCTTCCTTCCTTCCTTTCTTCCTTTCTTTCTTTTTTTCTTTCTTTCTCTCTCTTTCTTTCTGTCTCTCTTTCTTTCTCTTTCTCTCTCTCTTTCTTTCTTTCTCTTTTTCTTTCTCTCTCTTTCTTTGTCTCTCTTTCTTTCTCTCTCTCTTTCTCTCTCTCTCTTTCTTTCTTTCTGTGTCTCTCTCTCTCTTTCTTTCTTTCTTTCTTTCTTTCTTTCTTTGAGAAAGAGTCTCGCTCTGTTGCCCAGGCTAGAGTGCAATGGCGAGATCTTGGCTCACTGCAACCTCTGCCTCTCAGGTTCAAGCAGTTCTCCTGTCTCAGCCTCCCCAGTAGCTGGGATTACAGGTGCCTGCCACCCACACGCAGCTATTTTTTTCTAATTTTTAATAGAGATGGAGTGTCGCCATGTTGGCCAGGCTGCTCTCGAATTCCTGACCTCAGGTGATCCACCCACCTTGGCCTCCCAAATTGCTGGGATTACAGGCGTAAGACACTGCACCCAGTGGGCGTGGGTGTTTTTCAAAAAAAGTTCTGTTGAATGTATCTGCCTCTCCTGCCTCCCCTTCCACCTCCTCCATCATTTCTGCCTCTGTCATCCCAAGATGGTGAGACCAACCCTTCCTCTTCCTCCTCCTACTCAGTGTGAAGATGATACTAATGACCTTTATGCTGATCCATTCCCACTTAATGGATAGGAAATGTATTTCTTGCTTTTAACAATTTTCTTAATAGCATTTTATTTTCTCTAGTTTATTATGAGAATACGGTATATAATACATAAGACGTACAACATCTGTGTTAATGGACAGTTTATGTTACTGGTAAGCTGTCTCGTCAACAGTAGGCTACTAGTAGTTAAGTTTTGCTGGGATTATAGGCATGAGCCACCTCGCCCAACTTCAAATCCCTTTTCTTACATTTTGTTTCTTTTTTCCTTATTTACTTCGAACATTAAGAAAGACATAAAGATGGGATGGTTTTATTGGGTCAACTAGTCTTACAGTATCACAAGACCCTCATCCGGAGAGCACCATTTTTAACACTACTGTTATTAACATTATTACCCATTATTAGCATTCAGTGTCTGGCATCCCAGAGCTTTTTTTATACATGCATATGTATTATAACTTGTCTGCAAAAGTGCAATCATGTCATAGACAGTCACACATTCTCTTTTGTGATCCACCCTAGTCAAAGGCCACTGGCCAGGGACAACATGATACCACTCACCTTCACTCTGGCAGTACTTCCATTGGCCATTGTACACCGCTCTGGTGGCACACCAAGGGGATAAGCTATGAATTTTGGTGCAAGTGAAGTAAACAGATCCCTTGTAGGTGAAAGGAAAGACGCATTCCTCGTGCATCCCTGAAGGGCAGAAGGAGAAAACGGGAGTGGGGAAGAATCACAATGAATTAGCAAAGGATGAGTCTTGGTTTGGCTCTTGCTTTCACCTGAATGTCTGTGTCCTCCTGCCAAATTCATACATTAAAATCCTAACCCCCACGGTCATGGTACAAGGGGTATTTGGAAGGTGATTAGGTCGTACGGGCAGAGCCTTCATGATTGGGATAAGAACCCTTACAAGAGACCCCAGAGAGGTAGCTAACCCCTTCTACGATGTGAGGATACAGCAAGAAGGCACCATCTGTGAACCAGGAAGCAGGCCCTCATCAGCAACTGAAACTGCTGGTGCCTTGCCCTTGGACTTCTCAGCCTCCAGAACTGGGAGATAGAAATTTATATTGGTTATAAGCTACTCAGCCAATGGTACTTTTTAAATTTTGTTTTATTTACTTATTTTATTTTATTTTTTATTTTTTGAGATGAAGTCTCACTCTGTCACCCAGGCTGGAGTGCAATGGTCTGGTCTCAGCTCACTGCAACCTCCACCTCCTGAGTTCAAGCGATTCTCCCACCTCAGCCTCTAGAGTAACTGGGATTACAGGTGCCCGCCACCACACCTGACTGATTTTTGTATTTTTAGTAGAGATGAGGTTTCGCCATGTTGGCCAGGCTGGTCTCGAATAGTACTTGTGGCACCCAGATGTGGCAAATATTGAGGGGACAACTTTTGATGTCTTTATTCTTCTCGATGAGTACAGGAACTTTGTTTTTTGTGCAGGGTATCCACAGAACCTAGAATAGTTACTTGCTCAAGAAACAACAGAAAGAATAAAATACGTTTGGAAAACGCCACGTGAAACAAAGTTAAACAGATTTCTTTAATGAAGGACTCATCAGAAACGTTAATATGAAAATGAGAATTGATGTATACAATATATTGAGTTGTCCTTCTTTTTTTTTCACAATTCAATAGCAGTAGAGACTAACCTCAGGTGATCCTCCCGCCTTGGCCTCCCACAGTGCTGGGATTACAGGCGTGAGCCACCATGCCTGGCCTGTGGTATTTTGTTTTGGCAACCCAAATGGACTGAGACAGTTCTCATGGGGGCCTGAAGGCTACACACCTAGGCTTAGCATCCAACTTCCTAATGACATGTCAGGGAGTATCCGGTTCATGATGGAACCAGGAGCACTGGGGAAGAGTTCCATACACAACCCAGACAACCAAGGTATGTTGTTCCCTGAGACCACTGTTGCTCAGAGTATAAAATCGGAGGCCAATAACGTTACACAAAATAATGTTTGGTGGATCACAAGACCACATTAGGTTATGTAGGGACACACATTAAATAATTTTGAAATATAGACTGGAAAAAAAAAACCATTTTCCAGTGGTCCTTTTAGTCCTTCTGCTTACGCAAAAGAGAAAGCTTCAATTTAATACTAGTATTTCTCTACCGCATCTCTAATATTTAATAATCTCTCATTTTAACAAGAACAAAAGAGAGAGAGAGAGGGCAGCACTCAGGCTTAAAGCTTTATTCGGACAATAGTCTAGCAGAATTTAATAATGAGATTTTGTTTTCATAGTACAGTATTTATTTTTGGTCATATTTCCTATTTATGGAAAGTGGTAGTGCTTCTTTATATGATAATACTGATGTTAACCAAACTCTTAAAATGATTTTTTTTTAAGTGAAGATAAGTGAGCAAATTTAAAGAAAAATGTTGAGTAAATAACAGTACTGGTGGCCCCCAGATGTGGCAAATATTGAGGGGACAACTTTTGATGTCCTTATTCTTCTCGATGAGTACAGGAACTTTGTTTTTTCGTGCAGGGTATCCACAGAACCTAGAATAGTTACTTGCTCAAGAAACAACAGAAAGAATAAAATGTTTGGAAAACGCCACGTGAAACAAAGTTAAACAGGTTTCTTTAATGAAGGACTCATCAGAAACGTTAATATGAAAATGAGAATTGAGGTATACAGTATATTGAGTTGTCCTTTTTTTTTTTTTCTCACAATTCAATAGCACTAGAGACTAATGGTCCCTGAAATATATCAAGAAATGCTGTTCTTGGCCAGGCACGATGACCCATGCCTGTAATCCCAGCACTTTGGGAGGCAGAGGTGGGCGGATCACTTCTAGCCAGGAGTTCAAGACCAGCTTGGGCAACAAAGTGAAACCCCATCTCTACAAAAAACAAGCAGTATTAGCCAGGCATGGTAGTGTGCCCTGTAATCCCAGCTACTTAGGAGGCTGAGGGAGAAAGACCCTTTGTGCCTGAGAGGTTGAAGCCACAGTGAGCCATGATTGCATCTCTGCACTCCAGCCTGGGTGACAGAGTGAGATCCTGACTGAAAACAAAACAAAACAAAAAAACCGAAACAAAAATGTTGTTCTGCAGAATTTTGATGTGTAAATTTTTTAAAAGACAGAAATGTTATTCTATCCCAGATTCCTCACACGTGAAAACCCGCGCACAATAAGGACTAATGAAAGTTGATCCCTTTTTTTGAGCAGAACTGGGATGAGAGCTCAACTTGCTCATCTGCTAGTTCAGAGTCACAGCTTCCCTCCTTGCTCTAATTTCGTTTATTTGCCTCTTTCCTTCCCTCCCTCAAAGATATAATGATAGAATACTATGAGTGAGATACTCCAGTGGGTGATTTGTGTGTGTGTGCAATGGATTATGGGTGGAAATTATGCTCACCATTTCCTGGCTTTAAAAAGTCCCAAACAATCCTCCATGCTATTTTCTTCCTCTGCCAACCAGCTGAATATAGAGCAGCAGTTCTTAATAGAGAAGGAGGAGCAATTATGACCTCCTGGGAGCATTAGCCAAGGTTTAGAGACATTTTTGGTTGTTACAACTTATAGGGGAAAGGAGCCAGTGGCTGCTACTGACATCTGCCAGATAGAGGCTAGGGATATTGCTAAACATCCTACAGTGCACAGGACAGCTCCCCAGAACAAAGCTATCCAGCCACAGACAGCAATAGTGCCAAGGCTGAGAAACTCTGAGGACTGAGCAGAGAATACTGAGGGCCTGGGGGACAGTGGAGCCACAAACTAGAGGATCTTGTTCTCTGGATTACAACAAAAAGTTTTCCCACTGAACATCCACATTGGACTGTAGGATGAGTTTAACATGAACCTCTGTTGAGTCAAGCCACTGACATTTGGGTGTTGCTACAATAGTTAGTCCTCTCCTAATAGACGGACAAGACATGGTGTCTGTCTTCAAGGTCTGTAACATGGTAACCACAGCCCTTGTTGTGGATCAGATTCTTGTTCTGTGTAACCTGACATAGGTCATTATGGGGACAAGGGATGGATTAGGAGAATGTGGAGAAGACAGACTTCCATCTCTGAACCGCACCAACGGGGTGATGCAATTAGGAGTACTTAAATATCATTGCATTTTTCGCCTCTGTTTCTCAGAACTGTTTGGTATTTATTTTTGTGAAACGTAAACCAGTTTAAATCAGGAAAGTGCTTACAAGAGTACCAGGAGCATGGCTACTGCTTAACAAATATTAGTTATGATCATCATTTTCATCATCATCATTACCATCACCATCATCATCATCCTTCTCCACACTATTGTCATTGCCATCATCATAATGATCATCGTCATTGTCATGATCATCATTGTCACCATCACTAATCTCATTATTGTCATGTTTTCTTTATCATGATCATTATCATCATTTCATTGTCATCATAATCAACCTCATTATTGCATTATCATGTGATGATGATCATCATCATTGTCATCATCGTCATTGTCATCATCATTATCAGTGTCATTATCATCATTGTCATTGTCATCACCATTGTCATCATTGTTATTATAATCATCATTATTCTCCTCCTCATCACATCATTGTCATCATTATCATCATCATTGTCATCATAATAACCTCATTATTGTTCATCTATCATGTGATGATGCATCATCATCATTGTCATCATGTCATTTGTCATCATCATTATTCAGTGTCATAAAATTTTCATTATCATCATTGTCATGTCATCACCATTGTCCATCATTGTTATTATAATCATCATTATTCTCCTCCTCATCACATCATTGTCATCATTATCATCATCATTGTCATCATAATCAACCTCATTATTGTCATTATCATGTGATGATGATCATCATTGTCATCATCATTGTCATCATCATGTCAAGTGCCATTATCAACGTCATTATTGTCATTGTCATCATCATTGCCATCATTATATAATCATCATTATTCTCCTCCTCATCACATCATTGCCATCATAATAATGATCATCATCGTCATTGTCATGATCATCATCAGTCATTGTCACCATCATTAATCTCATTATTGTCTCATGATCATTATTGATGATCATCGTTATCATCATCATCATTGTCATCATAATCAACCTCATTATTGTCATTATCATGTGATGATGATCATCGTCATTGTCATCATCATCATTGTCATCATTCAATCAGTGTCGATATCATCAACACCCTCCATTATCATTGTCATCATCATCAATCGTTATTATAATCATTATTCTCCTCCTCATCCACATCATTGTCATCACATTATAACATCATCGTCATCATTCGTCATTGTCACCATCATCATCATTTCACAACTTATCATCTGCATCATTAATCGTCACTCGTTGTCATCATCATTGCATCATCATCATCATCCTCATCATTATCATTGTCATCATCACCATCATTATTGTCATTATCAGTGCTTTGCCTCAATCACAAACACCACTGAGTATATAGGATACTGTGTTGAGGGGGAGGGCAGATGCCCCTGTAGGTGAAATTAAGGTTATCTTTGGGAGTTGTTAGTAAGAATCAGTGCATAATGAATACTATTAGCCATCTGCAAAGTAATCCAGCAGATGGCCTAATCTTCTTAACTGAGTTACAATCCTCCATAATCCAGACCCTGCTGACCTGCCTGTTCTCACTCCCTGATTAACATTCCCTTGACCTTACTCCATGTTCTTTTTCGTCTTTGGGATTTTGCTCCTGCCCTTCACCCTGCCATGAATGCCTTTCCCCTCTTCCCAGCTTTAGTCCCTGCTATTCATCCATGAAGATTTGGTTCAGTCTGGGTCAATACTCTTCCTCACACTTATAATACTCAGAATCAATCACTATAAATGCATGTAGTTGCCAATTTTTAAAAAATAATTCATTTACGTGTCTATAACTCCCAATTACTGTGAACTCTCTGAGTGGAGGGTCTAGGTTTTGTTTATTTCTGCACTTCTGGTCCATAAGACAATGTCTGGAACGTAAAGACCACTCAGTAAGTGTATACTGAATCAATCTGTCTGTAAATACACGCAAAGTGAACTTGGAATACTGAGTTTCACCACAAGTATGCGGGTGTGGTCTCAGGGAGGCATGACAAAACTGAGATTGTAACTAGAAAAGTGGATACCCCATCAAGTACATTGCTCCTTGTCTGAATAAACTGTGAGTTCCTAACCTTTTAGGAATTTGTCAGTTCTTTGAGAACCCAGAACTTCTCTCTAGGAGAATATTCATTTGCCCTTATGGTTGAGATGGCTGTGTGTTCATCAAAATCAGTTTTACTTTCCTCCCAAATGCACTGCTACACTGCATCTCCCAGACTTGCTTGCAGCTAAGAGCCATATCAGTTCTAGCCAGTGAAAGTAGGAGAAAGTGATGAATGTCACTTCCTGTCCTGGCCAAAAGAAAACAAACA
Source organism: Rhinopithecus bieti (assembly GCF_001698545.2). Lineage (NCBI taxonomy): Eukaryota > Metazoa > Chordata > Mammalia > Primates > Cercopithecidae > Rhinopithecus > Rhinopithecus bieti. The sequence continues at coordinate 260,362 of NW_016803605.1, forward strand.
AAAAAAACCCCTCTCCTCCGAGATCCTCCAGACTCTCTTGATCCTTGTCTATGAGCTAAAAGCAAAGAAACCTCAGCAGATTCTGAAACCCTAGGGGATGGTGGGGCCCCAGGACGGAAGAAGCTTTGATCCCTGAATGACCATGTGGAGCATTGTTTCCTGACTGGATGCACCCTTCTGGCACTTTGCAGAACCAAGAAAAAAAAAATGTTATTGTATTAAGCTGCTGATAGTTTGGAGTTTGCTTCTTACAATAGATATTCTCACTACCTTGATAAATACACACATTTTTTAAAAAATGCAAATTCAAGTTTTCATGTACTCTAATCCTCACTCAGTGACCCCAGGTTAGGAATCTCTGGAATAAAGAATGTGGGATCAAGGTGCATCAATATGTAAATAGTTCCTGAGCCTTATCCAGAGGAACGACTTGTCAGGCAGAAAAGGATTCTAATTGTGACGAATGACTCACGAAGGCTTGAGTGAATGACCTGTAAGCAAGGTCTCCTCTTGTTCTGTTTCTGTGCTTACCTGCAGTGTTTTAGTGATCAGTTTAGATTCTGAGATACATTAATATATAATTAGGGTGTCCAGGTTGGGGTCTGAGGGTTCAGTTCATTGGGATCATATAACCTGCCTTTTAATCAACATTTTCCTCCCTCCATGTGCTGAGCATTATGAAAGATTCTGGTGCCCATTATTTTATTTAATCTTCAAAATAACCCCATGAGATAAATGCCATTATTTTTCCTTCAGTCTGGAAACTGACTTCAGAGAGGTTATGCTGCTTGACCAAATGTACAGACAAAAGAAGTGGCAGATCCAAGGTCCAAACCCCAGGTCTTCTGAGATTTTTTTTTTTTTTTTTTTTTTTTTGAGACAGAATTTTACTCTTGTCACCCAGGCTGGAGTACAGTGGCGCAATCTCAGCTCATTGCAACCTCCACCTCCTGGGTTCAAGCGATTCTCCTGCCTCAGCCTCCTGAGTAGCTGGGATTACAGTCACCTACCACCATGCCTGGCTAATTTTTGTATTTTTAGTAGAGACAGGTTTTCATCATGTTGGCTAGGCTGCTCTGGAACTCCTGACCTCAAGTGATCTGCCACTTCAGTCTCTCAAAGTGCTGAGATTACAGCTGTGAGCCACTGCACCCAGCCTCTTCTGAGATTTTTGCTAAGCCATCTCCTCCCTACTTGGTTCCAGGAATCTTTGCTTTGCCGCATTCATTCTTGTCCAGTTTCTAAATCCTCCCCGTCATTTTGAGTGTCCTCACCTCCACTTGACTCATAGGAACAGAGAAGGAAGGTCGTCCATCCCAACAGGTAACTGGACCATCGGGTCATCTTGGCTGCCCTCTTCTCTCTGGAATGAAAGAAGACAAAAATTTTCATCCCACAGTTCCGCTTCCTCTTCCCACTAGCTCCTAGATTTGACATCATACATGCCATTTTTCTTTCTATCCACAGTAATTTAAAATATAGACCAGGCATAGTGGCTCACACCTATAATCTCAGCACTTCGGGAGACCAAGGCAGAGGATTGCTTAAAGCCAGAAGTTCAAGACCAGCCTGGGCAACACAGTGAGACCTCATCTCTACAAAATTTTCATTTAAATTAGCCAGGTATGGTGGTGTATGCCTGTGGTCCCAGCTGTTCAGGAGGCTAGATACTAATCCTGCCTACCACTCACCCTTGTTATGACGATTAATGACAATCATAAAAATATAACAGATTTGGGAGGTCAAGATGGGAGGATTGCTTGAGGCCAGGAGTTTGAGATCAGCCTGGACAACATAGTGAGACCTCATCTCTACAAAAATTTTAAAAAATTAGACTTGTATGGTGGTGCGTGCCTGTAGTCCCAGCTACTCAGGAGGCTGAGGTGGGAGGATCACTGGAGCCCAGGAGGTCGAGGCTGCCGTGCACTATGATCGCACCACTGCACTCCAGCGTGGGCGACACAGCAAGGCTCTGTCTCAAAACACAAAGCAAAACAAAAAACAGATAAAACTCATTGAGTGCTGCACATCATTCTAAATTCACTATAATCCAGATAGGAAGTAGCCCAGCGTGGTAGGTACCATTACCGCCCCAGATACGCACAGATGGGGCACACAGTAAGCTTAAGCATCTTGCTGAGGGTTACAGATTATGTAAGTTGGGGAGCTTGCAGGTGAACCCCAACAATCTGACTCGGTTCAGAGAAATTGAGCTCTTAACTAACGTACAATGCTGCCTCTAGGCTTAACATAGGACCAGACATGTGCTAAGAACTCATAAATATTATCCAAAATGGTATTGTTCATATAATATTATTTCACTTCTGAGAGCCGGAACTGTATTCTCAACTGGCTCCCAGACATGTCTACCTAGATGTCCTTCAAACATCTCAAATTCCAAGCTTTGGCTTTTAAGATGCAGCCCAAAATATGTTATCCTTCCCCCATGTTACTTCATTTAATTACACTATGTTCTTCCCAACCACCTGGGTTGTAGACCCCAGTGTAGATCTGCTGTCCCTGTCTCTTGCTGTGTTCTATCAGTCAGTTGGCTCCACTTTTCTGAAGCTCTCGAATCTATCCGCTTTTCCTGCCTCTTCTGTTACAGACTAAAGGAAGGTCTTCCTCATCTCTCTTCTCAACTATTCAACTGTTGTCCTGTCCCCTCACGGGTATGCAGCCTCCAGCCTCTCTCCTCTACAAGGCTGAGCTCTTTTACTCTTTTTTTTTTTTTTTTTTTTTTGACACAGGGTCTTGCTCTGTCACCCAGGCTGCAGTGCAGTGGTGCCATCATGACTCACTACAGCCTCCATCTCCCAGCTCAAGTGATGCTCCCACCTCAGCCTCCCAAGTAGCTGGGACTACAGGCACGCATCACCACACCCAGTTAATTTTTAAACTATTATTATTGTTTGTAGAGATGAGGTCTCACTCTGTTGCCCAGGCTGGTCTCAGACTCCTGAGCCCAAGCCGTCCTCCTGCTCAGCCTCCCAAAGCACTGGGATGACAGGCATGAGCCACTGTGTCCAGCATGAGCTCTTTCCTGATGCCTGCTTTATGCATCCACTCAGGAATGTGTATGTATTGAGCATTTACAAGACGTGGGGCCAGGGCTACACGGTGAGTACGCAGCAGTGGATAAAGCAGGCATAGTCCCTGCCTTTGTGACGCTGAGAGTCTACCAAGAAGAGAGACATGAGGTGAAGAAACCAGAAACAAATATAACTATTGGCTGTGATCATTGCTGTGGACGAGTCTCAGGAATAACTAGGACAAGGTCACTTTTGATTGAGAGGTCAGGGGAGGGTCCTCTGAGAAATGACAGGTAAACTGACACCTGGAGGAACAGATGGAGGAGGGAGACGTGAGAGGAGCTGGAGATATGCAGGTGGGGGATGCATCCAGGCCAGAGAAGCTGATGTGGAAAGGGCCCGAGATGAAAAAAGCTAGATGTGCTCAAGGAGCAAGTGGGACCCACATGGCTAGGGCCCAGGCTGGGCACAGTGGCTCATACCTATAATCCCAGTGTTTTGGGAAGCTGAGCAGGAGGATGGCTTAAGCTTAGGAGTTTGAGACCAGCCTGGGCCACACAGTGACACCTCGTCTCCACAAAAAGTGAGGAGGAGCAAGGTCACAGAGATGCATGGTGAGGTGGGTGGGACCGGACCCTGTAGAGCCTCCTCAGATTCTTTTTTTTTTTTTTTTTTTGAGACAGAGTCTCGCTCTGTCGCCCAGTCTGGAGTACAGTGGCCCGATCTCAGCTCACTGCAAACTCCTCCTCCCTAGTTTATGCCATTTTCCTGCCCCAGCCTCCCAAGTAGCTGGGACTACAGGCACCCGCCACGTCGCCCGGCTAGTTTTTCGCATTTTTTATTAGAGACGGGGTTTCACCATGTTAGCCAGGATGGTCTCGATCTCCTGACCTCGTGATCCGCCCATCTCGGCCTCCCAAAGTGCTGGGATTACAGGCTTGAGCCACCGCGCCTGGACTCTCCTTCAGATTCTAAATGCAACCTGAAGGCCAGGTGCAGTGGCTCATGCCTGTAATCCCAGCACCTTGGGAGGCCAAGGCGGCAGATCACCTGAGGTCAGGAGTTCAAGACCAGCCTGGTCAACATGGTAAAATCTCATCTCTACTAAAAATACAAAAATTCCCTCCGCATGGTGGTGCTTGCCTGTAATTCCAGCTACTCGGATGCTGAGCCATGAGAATCGCTTGAACCCAGGAGGCAGAGGTTGCTGTGAGCCAAGATCATACCACTGCACTCCAGCCTGGGTAACAGAGCAAGACTCTGTCTCAAAAAAATATATAGAATAGAATAGAATAGAAGCAACCAGAAGCCACGGAAGGGATTAAAGTGAGGAGGTGTGGACCAGGCACAGTGGCTCACGCCTGTAATCCAAGCATTTTTGGGAAGCCGAGATGGGCGGATCGCTTGAGGTCAGGAGTTTGAGACCAGCCTGGCCAACATGGCGAAACCCCATCTCTAATAAAAATACAAAAAACAAAAAACAAAATTAACTGGGTGTGGTGGCGGGTGCCTGTAGTCCCAGCTACTCGGCAGACTGAGGCAGGAGAATCACTTGAACCCAGGAGGCGGAGGTTGCAGTGAGCCAAAATTGCACCATTGCATGCCAGCCTGGGCGACAGAGCAAGACTCTGTCTCAAAAAAAAAAAAAAAAAGGGAGGAGGGG